>NC_137151.1:113816672-114127450 GCF_951394435.1 Stenella coeruleoalba | reverse complement strand
ACTGAAACTTCATCACCAACAGTATTAACTAGTACAGTATGTGTTCAGTCACCATTATGGAACTTACCTTCTAGGATAATTCTACAAAATGTTTTTCTGGATCCTCCTTGCATGTTTTTACCTTCTGCTACTCTAACACCTCTGGGATGAAACCTCCTCCATGAAATGTCTCCTGATTGTTCCAAGCAGATGCAACTTCTCATTTCTTTAAGTGCCCCCCCCCCCGACCCCCGTGCAAGGATTTTGTTTGCAGTTGTATTCTGTTTATTTTCTCTACCTTGTTTGGTGTCACATGGGTACATTCCTGCTGCTAGATCGTACCCTCCTCCTTCAGGACAGAGACTCGGCATCATCCTTTTTCAGCTTTTCATTAATGTCTAGAGAAGGAACATGGGTTTGAGGTCAGCATGTTACTGAGTCCAAGCTTGTACTGCTCATCCCATGACAGGCCAATAAATCGAGAGACAAGTTGTTGGGCCAAGGAAAATGAGAGACTTTATTCAGAAAGCCAGCAGACCAAGAAGATGGTGGTCTAGTGTTCCGAAGAAACATCTTGCCTGGGTTTGGATGTTAGTTTCTTTTATAGAACGTGAGAGGGGGGGAGGTGAAGAGGTAAAGTAAAAAAGGTGATAAATTCGGAGGGGATGTGTTAATTTCTTCTTTTCTGCATCCATTCATAGGTGAGCCCGATCAGGATGTTTCCTGTGAGCTGAACAAAGGTATTTTAGCTTAATGCTCATTACCTGGGAGGCAGGGTTCCCGGAGATGGGCCATTATGATACTTTAGGCTGTAGGCTACATCCCTTCTGTGATTAACTTGTAGCAAAAGCAATAGAATACAAAGGTTAAAGTAAAAGAAACATCCAAAATGGAGTCAGATTTGTTCTTCCCTATTACAAAGATAGATCTTCACAACCCCCCTTTTTCTCAGCTTCTGCCACTTGTTATCTTTGTGACTTGTAGCAGGATATGCTATGAGGTGGACGTTACGAGCTCCAAGTCTCTTGGGGCTGATGTGCCTACGTCATGGGGCATGCAATGAAATAATGTACATGGGTGCCTCATACAGGGCCTGGCACAGGAAATATTTGTAAAAGTAAATCTTTAAGTATGGGGAGAAAATTATCTTTCTAAAAAAGAGAAAATAGGTTTTATAAATATGGCCGTCTTCCAATGCATTAGAGGTGCCTGTTTAATGATCTCTCCAAAAACCCTAAAACCAGTGTCAAGTTCAGAATCCCTTGCCGGTTAGAATCATTCTGAGAAAGTTGCTGCCACTAGCTCTTGACAACACATGCTGGAAATAACAAGGGTCAGGTTGAGGAGCAGAAGCTCCCAACTCCTTCTCACCCTAGACATCGTTTTTAAGGGTCTGAAATAGCAGAATCACTCAGATCCACTTCCTGCCCCCTCCCTCCTCCAAACAACTGGATATTTTAGTTGTGTGGAACCAGATGAGGGCTACACTTCCTACCTATCCTCTTTGGAAGTAACTGGTGGAGCCAATTCTTAATTGTTTCTGGTTCAAAGAAAGACTTGGCTTATGATTTGCATATCTGCCACCTAATTTGCATATCATGCATAAATCTTTTATTACCCTGAAAAATTTAGTTGAATCTATACACATTTTAATCCCTTTAAGGGTATACAAGACCCTCATTTTCTCAGAATTGAATGGATTCTTGGAGACACAGGCATTTCTTTGTGTTTTAAACTGTAAGGGTTAACTTAATGCCCACCTTCTTACTCAAAGGGCCAGGATTTGCTTACTTTGTAAGGAGTGGGCCAGGTCTCCAATTCGGCTGGCTGGAGCTCTCTGCAAAGATGACAATCATTCCAGGACTTGGAAGCCAAATATTATGTGGCTGGCCTCCAACGATCTGGAAAACAGTTTAGAGGTTACTTCTGAGGCTGATAAAGTTGTTCTGCCAAAAGGCCAAGATCATGCAATTTGACCTTTTGCGAACTTACGGGACTTGTACCAAATAAGTTTGCCTATAAATGAACATTCAAGGGCCTTGATCTTTTCTGTATTGTTAATGAATAATAATGATAATAATGAGATAATGATATGAATAACAACTATTGCAAACCAAGGGCTCATCTTGTCCCAGACCTTATACTAAGCAGTTTATATTCTTTCTCCTGGAAATTCTCACAGTATCTCTATGTTAGTCCCATTTTTATAAATGAGGAGCCCAAGCCTAAAAACTTCAAATAACAAGGTTACTAAGGGGCTGAGTTAGGATTTAAACCTGAGTTTCTCTAAAAGCCATGTCTTAAACTTTCCTGATCGCATATATTACATTTTTTCAAAAACTTAAAATAAGACTCCAATCCAATTAAATTATTTTGTCCTTACTTGCGTTCCTTTCTTTCAAAAATTAAATGTTTTCATGCTATTATAGGGAAAATATCAAATTTACTGAGCAGCTCCTCTGAGTCAAGTACCGTGATAAATGCTTGCACTTACTTTATCTCATTTGCTCCAAATAATCACAATTGTAAGTGGGCTTTGTTATCTCCATGCTTAAAGATATGAAAACAGATGATCAGAGAGGCCAAGTAAGCTGCCTGTGGTGACACAGCTGATATGAGGTACAGCCAAGATGTGGGCTCTTTCTGCAGATAACAGCACAGTGGTGCCTTCCTGGAGGAAGCTTTAAAGGGAGCCCATGTGTCCATTAGAGTTCATACCTTACTCTTAACCCTCCAGATTCTTTTCCTCAGCATTGATTGGCTTGGAGATTTTAATAAATCATCTCCAATAATTTCTTGGGATGTGCCTTGGAGCTAGGAAGCATGATCAAGAATAGACATTTCTTACTGATGTCTGATTTATTTTTTTAAGTTTCCAAGATTATTGTTATTTATAAGAGGCTTTATTATACCTTTTGCTTCATGACTAAAATTTCATAACATTCTTAGAAATATGTGGGTTGGTAACTACAAATTTAAAATCTGTACAGCATGAAATTTTCTTAGATAAAAAAATCTAACTTTTATTCTGAAAAGAGACCAAAAATAGTTTGGGGGGAATTTTTTTTTTTTTTTTTTTTTTGCATTACGCGGGCCTCTCACTGTTGTGGCCTCTCCCGTTGCAGAGCACAGGCTCCGGACGCGCAGGCTCAGCGGCCATGGCTCACGGGCCCAGCCGCTCTGCGGCATGCAGGATCTTCCTGGACCGGGGCACGAACCCGCGTCCCCTGCATCGGCAGGCGGACTCTCAACCACTGTGCCTCCAGGGAAGCCCCTGGGGGGAATTTTTATGCACCTTAAAAAATAGCGAGTAGTTTGGAGTTCACGTGGCTTTCTCTTTCCTGAACTAACAAATAGCTCTAGTGTGAAACTTAGCACATCCTTTGAAGAGCCTGGTAGAAGTGAGGATATTTGTTAATTCCCTGGTACCTAATAAGACGTCATGTATACATCTGACACTTGGCAACCTATGGGTATTTAGGCTTTTGCCCTCACTCAAGCCAACCTGCTAATCCATGCCTTATAGCAATGGGGCTTCAGCTATAGCAAATTCCCCAAAATGCTACCATATAGGCTACATGGTGGGAGATGGTTCCTTCCTTCAATACCAGCGGCTAAAGGGGTTCAGCTCTAACAGAATTTCTCAAAGTGTGGCTCAAGGACAGTTTAAATCAAAGTTACCTGGAGTGTGTGTTAAAAATGCAGATTCCTTGGCCTCACCTTAGAATCTTTGCTGTAAGAGGGTCCCTCGGGTGGTTTTTATGCAGAGAGAAGTTTAAGACCTTATCTTCTATACTAATTACTCATGTCCATCCTCACCCCTCACCTTAATCCCACAAAAAGGAAAACTTTCTGCCTGCTGATGCAGGGGACACGGGTTCGTGCCCCGGTCCGGGAAGATCCCACATGCCGCGGAACAGCTGGGCCCGTGAGCCATGGCCACTGAGTCTGCGTGTCCGGAGCCTGTGCTCCACAACAGGAGAGGCCACAACAGTGAGAGGCCCGCGTAACACACACACACACACACACACACACACACACACACACACACACACACACAGGAAAACTTTATTGCATGTGAGAAAACAAATTCATAAAGGATAATTACCTATTGTTTTCATCACATTTAGTTTCTCTGTAATCCTTTATGTGTTAATAGTCAGCTTCTGATTTTTCTCTGCAAGGGCAGCATTAGTGATGCTAAATGCACAATTAAACAAGCATAATTTGAGAAGTATAATTCAACCAACACATCTGACCTTCACTCACACTAAAGCTTTTATAGTTTTTAAAAAGTAGCAAATTTGAAATATTGATGTATCATCCCTTTAAGGACATTCTTCTAATGCTGATTATCAACAAAAGTGTAAAATTTAGGCACTCAGATGAGAGAGAAAAAACGGGATGCTTTATGCATGTGTGTGTGTCCTGCCGCAATGGTTTCAGTTAGGAATAGTGCCTTGAATGCATTTAATCGGGGAGGAACCCAGTCTGCGTTCCTCTGTCCAGGGTAATTTTTTTTCCTATGCCTAAAATACAGGAGATTGCTCTGGAACACTTTGTAATTTCTGAGACTCTTTCCCCTGGAGATAATAGGTGTTGACCTGAACACTTTCCTGCTGGATGAATCAAAATGATGGGCGTAGAGAGAATTATTAAGCCGGAAAGTGATACAGAGCCTTTCCCAGGCTCTGTAGGGTGTAGCTGGCTCTACTTTTTTGCATTTGCTGGTGGAAATAGGGTGGAGTGTGATTGGAAGGCCAAGCCTTACTCTGCAGTTAAGCCTGCAGTTAATGTGAGGATAAGTGGCCAACTTCTTCCGAAAGGAGGAGAGCTGAACTGCAGTTGTCAGAGCCGGCCATCCCCACAGAGCCCTGATTAACTGCTCAGCTGAACAGACACTACACTGCTTCCTAATGAAAACCCCAGGATCTGTTTCTGCCATGAAGGAGTGTCTTACTGTCCAGTCACTTCCTCGCTTTCTCTCCTGAAAAACCCCAAACCAAGCCCAACCCAACAACCACCACCCGCCCCAGAATTCCAGAAATAGGTATCTCAGCAAGTCATAAGAATGGAATACCCTTGTTAAAAGGGGTGTTCGGAATAAACTGCTCCCACTTCCTAAATGGTATGTGGTTGCCAAAACATATCTGACTTTCTAAGAATAACTGAGAAGGGGCTTTCATGACTTTTAATAAGTGAGGTGAGAAAAGTCACACTTTTCTGCCCAAATCTCTTTTCAGGTAGATGATAGCATTTCAGTTGGTTATTCTTTCATGAAAGGGTGTCTATAAGTCAATAAGTTGGTCAGTCACAGAGTGTTAGAATGTCTCTCACTCCCCCATAAATACACCCCAACCCACCTCCTGGGTCCCCTTGACTGTTTTTTTATTAAGTTACTCACCTGTTCAAAACCTTTGCCTCCTTATTATTTATTCTCCTCAAATTTATAGTATTCCATAATCTAGCCACATTCTACAGTCAATAGTTATTTCCACTTTTTTCTTGTTGGATACTTGTCTTGATTAAATAATAATGATAGCTATATTAAATATCATAACCATGCTACCTTTTATTGCATGCCTTTTGTTCAAAACCCTACTCTAAGGGCTGATTTCACTTAACTTCACAACTACCTTATGAGTTATTCTCATTAGCTGATTCTTACTGTCTCCACTGAACATGCGAGCAAAGCTGGGCTCAGAATGGTTAAGTAACATATGCTCAAGGTCACACACAAGGCCTGTCAGACTCGTTCTCTTAAACGCTGCACATAACCTGACACGACTTCTTCAACTGTGTTGCTCCTCTTGCCTAAAATGCACTCTTTTTCATCTCTATTTGAATCTTAAACAACCTTCCAGGTCCACCTCAATGCCTCCCTCCTTCAAGAAGCCTTTCTTGATGATTCTAGCCCCCACTGACCTCCCTCTACTCAGAATCCCCAGAATGGCTCATCACTGTCTTCATATTGTATGTGTCTTGTCTTCTTCAACCAGAACTCGTAACTTTTCCACCTCCCAGATGCTCTATTACTGTCCTGGCAACATAGTAGGTGCTCAGTTAAAGATTTCTGATGTGTAAACCCTTCAAAACCAATTACCTACCTGAATGCCCAAAAGCTCTTGCTAAAACAAGTATTTTTACGAGTTTTGAGCCATGCACAAGGGCACCTCGTTTCTTATGGACGCCCCAACCCATTCAGATGAATTGATAGTTTTCATTCATTGATCTCCAGGCAAGTCATTTAAAAAGACTTGCACCTTATTTTAATAAAAGTGATCACTTTAAATATTTAAAATAATTTTGGGGTCTGAATTCAATTCAGAGCCAAAAGCCATCCTTTGTATATTTTAAAATTTATCTTATTGAACATATGTGTGTGTATATATATATATATATATATATATATATATATATATTTTGCGGTACGCGGGCCTCTCACTCCTGTGGCCTCTCCCGTTGCGGAGCACAGGCTCCAGATGCGCAGGCTCAGCGGCCATGGCTCACAGGCCCAGCTGCTCCGCGGCATGTGGGATCTTCCCGGACCGGGGCACGAACAATGTCCCCTGCATCGGCAGGCGGACTTTCAACCACTGCACCACCAGGGAAGCCCTGCATATTTTTTAAAGGATAATTGAAGTCTCAGTTTTGCAAGGAATACTGGGGTTTTGAGGTGGACATTGATCTTCCTTGTGGAGTGACTAATGCCTCACTGGGTTCACCGTGTGATAGGTATGCAGCAGTTATAAGGCTCGAAAAGGATAACGTGTCTTGCTTTTCTGCAAGTGACAATCAGTGCTTGGAATTCTTGTGTGACTCCTGGGATCAGCAAAATTTGGGAGCAGATAAAGTGTCATCTGGCCAAAATTTGAATTTTCCTTTTGAGTTGAGAAATGTGATCATAGAAAAACAACAACATTCATTCAACACTGAAAATTGTTAAGACGGCAGTAAACATCACGAGGAACTAAAAGAGAGTCAGCAAGTTAGAGTTTTACACAAGGGCAGTATCTTAGTCAGCTCGGGCTGCTGTAACAAATACCATAGACTGAGGGACTTAACAGACATTTATTTCTCACAGTTCTGGAGTCTGGGAAGTCCAAGATCAAGGTGCCTGCAGATTCGGTTCCTGGTGAGACCCTTCTTTCTTGCTTGTAGACGGCCACTTTCTGTGTCCTCAAATGGCAAGGAGAGAGAGATCCCGCCTCTTTCTCTTCTTATAAGGGCACTAATCCCATCATGGAGGCACTACCCTCATGACTCTATCTAAATCAAATTACCCCCCAAGCTCCAAATACCAGCACGTTGGGAATTCGGGCTTCACCGTATGAATCTGGGGAGAGGGGGACACATTCAGCCTGTCACAGGCAGGAAGAGAGAGTGAATGAGTTGAGAAGCTGGCCATACACAAATTAAATAAATCACTTTAATAAGAGAGGCAGAAATACCAAATGCTCAGGGTCTCAAGAAGCAGAATAAAGATCCCCCCTTATTATTTTTCAACATCAATCAAACATCATTCACACTGAGAAAATGCTTCACCCCATCTCAAATTTTATATAGAGCAATTCTCAAACCTCGTTCACCCTAGAATGACCGAGAGATTGAAAATTTTTTTTAATTTAAAAAACAATGCTTGAAGTCATTCTCAGACCAATTGAACAGGACTGTCCGGGGTTAGGGTCGAGTAAACTGTACATTTTAAAACTCCCATTCATGATTCTGATGCCTAGTGAGTATGGAGAATCTCTTCTGTATAATTATCAGAATTTGGATGCTTTAGGAAGGCTTCTTCCCTGCTAACTTCTGACATGTGCCACCAGGGTACCACTCTGAGGACGTGGGATTAAACCTACTTCTATTGGAAAAGCTCACACAGCTTTTGGGGGTAAAGAGCCTCTGTAGTAAAAATCATAAACAGGGTTTCATGCTAATAGGTTCTGGAAGTATTTTATTCAAAGGCATGTTCAGAAGGATGTGAGAATGGGGCATACCATGAAAAGGGGTCAGGCCTTCAGGTCAGGAGTTTGGAAGTGAAAATTGGTGCCAATAGAAGGGATCAGAGTTAGTGTAGATGCATGGTTTAAGTTATTAAAAGGCTTCTTGGGAGAGATGAGTTTATAGCCCTAAGTTTCTATTTGTCTTCCCTATATTTTATAAGCTTGACGAGGGTTCAGATAGTGTTCATTTGTCTTAAAATCTCCAACACTTATGACAACTCCTGGCACAGAATAGTCAGTAGATAAATGTTGAGTGAAGTGACTCAGCCCCTGAAAAATGACTGAGGTTCAATTCTGGATACAGACTTCTTTGATTTGACCACTCACATATAGCACATGTTTCTTTCACAGTCAAGGGTAATTTGACAATTCCCAAAACAACAGACCCCTGTTATAATGCAATTTATACTTTCACAGAATAGGAAATACTACCAGGTGTGCAGCAAAAATGGAAATAAAAAAATTCAAGTTGTCCATCTGTTTTGAATTTTAGACTAGTCAAGATTTCCTGGATATATGAAGCAAGACAGATCACCTTTAGTCAACTTTATTCTCATTGGTTCATAATCCTTTGTTCATGTTTACTGAGTTGGTAGAGCAAGGTATGGTTCCTGACCTCAAGGATTGTCTACTGTAAACAGAAGCTAATAAATATGAAGGACTTTAAAAGTATTCTACTTAAAGTTAGAGGAGGAGGCTATTTGCGTGTGACTATGTGCATGTACAGGTATTCGTATATGAAGATGCAAAGATATGACATGTAAAAATACCTTGGAGAGTAAAATCATGACAAATTTAGACTTGAAGCCCATAGTTGCTCTTATCAAAGTCCTCAAACTCTCAGATTTCCTAAGGAAGAATGTGGCTATGACTTAGTCAAAGTCAAGGATATTAACTGAGCCATATTTTTTAATGTGGTGTCTATAGTGAAGGCACTTGTACTGGGGCAAACACTTGCTGCAGCTTCACTTCTTTCTGTGTTTCTTCCACCACAGCGGGGAGAAGGCCCATCCACTTCTTTCATCTTTTGTTTCCTTTGGGTATATTTTGTTCCTAGAATACGGGAGGAGGAATCTCACTTTTTCTTTGGCTCCCTTCTTCCGTCTTTCTTTGGGTTCTCAGATCCTCAGGCTTAGACAAACCTGGAATTGGTAGATTTGAGTAGGCTCTCCCTGCATTGGAGGCAGTATCACTCACTTGTCCCTGTGCTTACTTCCTCCTTGAAGTGACCAGCATGCTCTGCTCTGAGCTTTCGTCCCACCACAGCATCAACAGTCAAGATGCAAGCATGGGCTCCAATGCAAAGACAAAGAATAGGCTTTTCTGCTTTTCTTATTTCAAGATGGCTTGTAGGCAACAGCAACTCATGGCATCCGTAGCCTTCCTCATGAATGTTCTATGTTTGGGTTAGGGGCCAAGCGTTCAGCTAGGAAAGTACTTTTCCTGGCCACATTCCTCCATGCTTAACTACTCACCAGAGGCTCTCATAGGAGGAGTGGCTGGGCTGGGACAGAATGTGGGTATTCCTGGGACCTCTGCCCAAAGCCCAAAGCCCATTGTAATATATTTCTAACATTCTCCAGTCCATGAGAAAATCTAAGTTTTGAAACAGATGAATATCTTTTATTTAAGCCCAATAGAGGTAGACATTATAGGGAAATATTGTGGACATTAATACATTAATATGATACATATTTACAAACCAAACCAAAAGTTCCATTTTCCTTGCATGTAAAACTTATTTTCTACCTTAACTTTAAAATAAAAGTACAGCTTGTTATTTCATCTTACAAGCATCTGGTATTTTACTTCTCTTAAATAGCATTATCCTGTCCAGATAGCTGTACTTAAAATATATGTCAAATAAGCTGAAATTTCTGTTATCAGTAATAGTGAGAGGTATTCTGGGAACAAATATTAGGCCTGTTTTAATTAATTAATTAATTAATTAAAATGACAGAACAAAGATGGAAAAATAAGAAATGGCTTGTGGGAAGAAGCCAAGGTCATTAATGCAACTCAGATGAGATTGTAGTAGGCTTCTTCTTGTAGTCACAGCATCAAAAACTGGACATTTTTTTTAACATCTTTATTGGAGTATAATTGCTTTACAATGATGTGTTAGTTTCTGCTTTATAACAAAGTGAATCAGTTATACATATACATATGTTCCCATATGTCTTCCCTCTTGTGTCTCCCTCCCTCCCACCCTCCCTATCCCACCCCTCCAGGTGGTCACAAAGCACCGAGTTGATCTCCCTGTGCTATGCGGCTGCTTCCCACTAGCTATCTACCTTACATTTGGTAGTGTATATATGTCCATGCCTCTCTCTCGCTTTGTCACAGCTTACCCTTCCCCCTCCCCATATCCTCAAGTCCGTTCTCTAGTAGGTCTGTGTCTTTATTCCTGTCTTACCCCTAGGTTCTTCATGACAAAAAAAATGGACATTTTTGATTCAGAAAGGGATTTCTGTCTTCTCTGTACTTACTCCACATTCAGGATCTTGATTGTGGTCATTGGAAGCTGATTCTAGAGAGCATGCATGAAGCTGAATTAGGAAGTGTATTATGTACACAGACCAAATGAAGACACTCTTTTGCTGTGTCAACCAAAACAATGTCTATGTCAAGGAAATGATGTCAGCATATCAGAGAGATTTGCATGATAATTAATTTCTTAGAAAAAGCTGAAAGATTAACTTTTCAATAATTCTACTTTCAGACTGAAGAAATCCTTTTAGCTATTTTAAGTAGTACTGATTCTTAGGGGTAGGGGGGAACCAAAACAAAACAACCACCGCAATCTTTAAGTATCCTTTTTATACTCTACAACTCTGCTTTCCAGAACCTACAATTTTTTCACTTTATTATTATTTTTAGAACAGTTTTGTCTTTACAATAAAATTGAGAGAGAAGTACAGAGATTTTCCACATAACCCCTGCTCCCAACGTGCATGGCCTCCCCCATTATCAACATCATTCACCAAAATGGTACATTTTTTTTTACCAAGGATGAACCTACATTGGTACAACATAATCACCCAAAGTCCATAGTTTACCTTAGGGTCCACTCTTGGTGTTGTATATTCTATGGTTTAGACATATGTATAATGATATATATCTGTCATTATAATAACATTCATTATAATAGTATTTTCACTGCCCTAAAAATCCTCTGTGGTCTGCCTGTTCATCTCTACTACCCCCATCCCTAGAAACCACTAATCCTTTTACTTACTCCATAGTTTCGTCTTTTCCAGAATGTCATATAGTTGGAACCATGCAGCCTTTTTCACATTGGCTTCTTTCACTAGTAATATGCATTTGAGTTTCCACCATGATTTTTCATGACTTGATAGCTCATTTCTTTTTAGTGCTGAATAATACTCTTTTGTCTGGACGTGTCACAGCTTATTTATTTATTCACCCACTGAAAGACATCTTAGTTACCTCTAAGTTTTGGTGATTATGAATAAAGCTACTATAAACATCCTTGCAGGTTTCTGTGTGGATATAAGTTTTCACCTCCTTTGGGTAAATACCAAGGAGTGTGATTGATAGATTGTATAGTAAGAGTATGTATGGTTTTGAGAAACTGTCAAACTGTCTTGCAAAGTGTTTGTATCACTCTGCATTCCTGCCAGCAATGTAGGAGAGTTCCTGTTGCCAGGATCTGTTGTCAGTGTTCTGGATTTTGGCCAATCTAATAGGTGTGTAACAATATCTCATTGTTGTTTTAATTTTCATTTCCCTGATGACATATGATATGCAGTATCTTTCATATGCTTAGCTGCCATGTGTATATATTCCTGGGTGAGGCACCTTTTAAGGGCTTTGGTCTACTTTTTAATCAGGTTATTTGTTTTCTTATTCTTGAGTTTTAAGAGTGTTCCTTGTATATTTTAGATAACAGTCTTTTATCAGATGTATCTTTTGCAAATAATTTCTCCCAGACTGTGGCTTGTCTTCTGATCTCTTAATGTTGTCCTTTGCGGAGCAGAAGTTTTTAATTTTAATGAAGTGTGGCTTATCAATTATTCCTTTCATGGATCATGTGTTTGGTGGTGTATCTAAAAAGAGATCACTATACCCAAATTCATCTAGTTTTTCTCCTATGTTATTTTCTAAAAATTTTATAGTTTTGTGTTTTACACTTAGGTCTGTGATCCATTTTGAGTTAATTTTTGTGAAGGGTGTAAGGTCTGTGTTTAGGTTCTTTTTCTGCATTTATATGTCTAGTTGTTCCAGTACCATTTGTAGAAGAGACTATCTTTGCTCCATTGTATTGCCTTTTCTTCTTTGTCAAAGAACAGTTGACTATATTTGTGTGGGTCTATTTCTGGGTTCTCTACTCTGTTTTATTGATCTCTTATTTGCCAATAACACCCTGTCTTGGTTGCTGTAGCTTTATGGTAAGACTTGAAGTTAGGTGTGTCAGTCCGCCAACTTTATTCTTGTCTTTTAACCATGCGTTGACTATTCTGTGTCTTTTGCCTCTCCATATAAACTTTAGAATGAGTTTGTCAATATCCACAAAATAACTGGCTGGGATTTTGATTGGTATTGTACTGAATCTATAGATAAATTTGGAAAAACTGACATCTTGACAATATTGAATCTTCCTATCCACGAACATGGAATATGTCTTCATTTATTCCATTTAATTCTTCATTGATTTCATTCATCAGAGTTTTTCAGTTTTCTTCCTATAGATCTTGTACATATTTTGTTAGATTTATGCTTAAGTATTTTATTTATTTGGGAGCTAATGTAAATGATATTGTGTTTTTGATTTTGAATTCCACTGATTCATTGGTATATAGGAAATCAGTTGACTTTTGTATATTATGCTTGTATCCTGTAGCCTTGCTTTAGTCACTTATTAGTTCTAGGGATTTTTCTCAGTTCTTTCAGACTTTCTACATAGATGATTATGTCATCTGTGAACAAAGACTGTTTTATGTCTTCCTTCTCAATCTGTATATCTTTTTTTTCTCTTGCTTTATTGCATTAGCAAGGACTTCCAGTACAGGGTTGAAAAGGAGTGGTAAGAGAGGACATCTGTTCTTTGTACTTGATCTTACTGTGAAAGCTTCAAGTTTCTCAACTTGATGTTAACTCTAGGGTTTTTGTAGATAGTCTTAATCAAGTTGAGAATGTCCCCCTCTATTCCTAGTTTACTGAAAGTTTTTATTATGAATGGGTGTTGGATTTTTCAAATACTTTTTCTGTATATATTGATATGATCATGTGATTTTTCTTTTTTAGTCTGATGATGGGATGGATTACATTAATTGATTCTTGAATATTGAACCAACCTTGCACACTTGGAATAAATCCCACTTGGTTTTGGTATTTTATTATTTATTTATTTATTTATTTGATGGCATCTACAATTTTGTCTCATTTTTTTTTGCAATTTTTTATTCAGGCATGTCCAGATATATTTGGCCCTAAGTTCTGTGGTATTTCAGTGGCTCAGGCTATTAAGGCCACCACTGAATTATTAATGAAGATTTGCCTGCTGTTTTCATTGAAGGTAACACAGTTGTGACTAGTAAAGATCCACAAAAATGATGAAAAACATCAAGATGTATTAATAAATTATGTTTGATATTGTTGTTGACAAGAAACAGAAAATACTTCTAAGCAGATGATCACTAGGCAATTTAGTTTTCTCTAGTAAGTATTTTACCATCATGCTTGCATCTGAAACACAATACCTTAAGAAGACACTCTTCAGCCCAGAAAAGAATGATGCATATAAAATGGACCATTTGTTTACTGTTGTTACATTGCTTTTCTTCCAAGAAGTTTATGTAGTTTTAGATAATCAAGTGATATGAGGTCATTTTCTTTTGTGAATCTTCTTACTCTTTAAAAGAAATTATTTATCTAAGAGGACTGAAAGCTAGTTAAACGATGTGTCCAACAGCACACCTGCTTACTTCTTAGAGCAATGAACTCCTTTGGAACACAAGATTTTTCTCATATGATCCATTTTATGTGTTAGGGTTACTAAAGTTGGTTTCAAGATAATCTCAATAATCTATTTTTAATACTGGATAAAATGTGTATTCCCATTGCAAAGTCAAAACCTTCTGCTTATTATGCTAATGTGATATTTACAAAAGCCATCACCATAGTTTCCAGCCCAAAGTCCCTCAAAGCCTTAAAACTTGGTCAATGAAAAGTCAAGCTCATGCACATGCAACTTTTAATCTGTTTTTAAAGTTTTCTTGAATAATAGAAAAAAGGATCAAGAAGAAACATTTTTGGCCATATACATGTAGCAAATGTATCAATTGCAGGAAGAGATTCAAATAATAACTATGATTGACTTCTAGATGTTTAGTAATTTGGTGAGTAACGGGGTCTTTTTTCCAGAAAAGTATATTTTCTTAAAATAATCTTCATCTAGTATTTCCTCCAGTATTCTATATTTTGTAATTAACACTAAGTTGAGCAAAACCTTCCACTTTCTACCCAGAAATTCTTTCCTTTGTGATAATGTTAGTATTATATTATATTCTCAAGCCTAAATTTTGTTCAATAATATCTTAGGCTGTCAACATTTGCAGCAATTTGGGGATCTTATATAGAACAATTAGTTCTGGACGATATACCTTTCCGTTCCTGAAGGCAGCATTGACTGAGCCACAGTGCCCACATGGAGCAGTGTGATACCATAACCAGATAATTTGCTTCATACATTCAGTCAGGTAACTGGAGACAACTCTATAGATCTGGCAAGATGGCAGAGGCGTGGTCTGCATATTTCAGTCCTCTGACAGTCATTTTAGGGGTATGTATTAATTTGTTACTTATGCACTGTTATCTTAAAAGAATCACTCCAGTTCATACATTCTCAGCTGGGCAACACTGCCACCCAAAGTAACTATAATTTTTCCTTGCAGAGTGAAAAATATTTCTTTTTTTAAATTTACTTTTTCTATACGTAAAGCACAGATATACTTGTAGTACATAAACAGATATATACAGTATATCTGTGGTATTAAAATTTACTGAGAGGGATAAGTAGAAAAAAACTGAACAAAATGGCTCCTAAGAGAGCAATAATGAAAAAAAAAAAGGTGAGAAAGGCCACTCTACTTGCATTCAAAAAGATTAATTTAAGGTATCTGTATTTGTACTTCTCAGAAAGATATGTAGCTGCAAAGTTGTCAATAACGTTTTAGTACTGCAACTATTACTGTTATTAGGTTTTTAATTCTTTCTTTGTTCCCTATTCTATAGATTGGCCTCTACAGTTTAGCTGTGATAGCAGTAGGTCAAATTAACTTACTGTAAATTCATGTAACTATCAGTTGACTTCAAAAATCCTGCTATAGCAGAAAGATTCAGCAGTAAAAAACAAGACAAAACAATTTTTTCTCTGTCTTCATGAAGAGGAGAAATGAGCCTTAAAGTACTAATTTTATAATTAGTAATTTAAATACATTTCTTATAATACTTAAAAGATCAAAGAGTAAAGACGTGAAGGCATTATATGAAAGAGCATATTTTATAGAGAACTGGTCTTGTTGGGGGATAAGAACTTACTTCATGAAACAATTTCAGCTGAATCTAAAGGATGCAAAAGCAAAGGGAGAGAGATGCGAAGATAGAGGGAATAAAATGCATGAGGATTCTGAGTATAAATGAGCCTGGCTCTGTGGAGGAACCAGAGAAACTGTGTGGTTGGAGAGAGAGGACCTAGGGGATGATGGGCACAGTGAGATTGGTGGACAGTGGACCAGATAGTGTAGAGGTCTGTGAACTGTTTTAAGAAGTCGGGGAAATACTCAGATGGAAGTCAATTTTAGAGTTTTAAGTCACAAAGTAAATTAATGTGATGGTAATGTTGAGATAGATGCATTCTTTTTTTAATTGAAGTATAGTTGAATTACAACATTATATTAGTTTCAGGTGTACAAGGTAGTAATTCGATATTCATATAAATTACACTCCATACAAAGTTATTATAAATATTGGCTATATTTTCTGTGCTGTACTTTATATGCTTGTAACTCATTTATTTATTTTTTAAAATTTTTATTGAAATACAGTTGATTTATAATATTGTGTTAGTTTCAGGTGTACAGCAGAGTGATTCAGTTATACATATATATATCAATATATATATTCTTTTTTTTTTTTACTTTCTCTTCCATTATAGGTTATTACAGGATATTGAGTATATACTCAATATCTTTTAACTTATTTATTTATTTATTTTGCGGTACGTGGGCCTCTCACTGTTGTGGCCTCTCCCGCCCATTGCAGAGCACAGGCTCTGGATGCACAGGCTCAGTGGCCATGGCTCACGGGCCCAGCCGCTCCGCGGCATGTGGGATCTTCCCGGACCTGGGCACAAACCCGTGTCCCGTGCATCGGCAGGCGGACTCTCCACCACTGCGCCACCAGGGAAGCCCAACTTATTTATTTTATACAGAGTAGTTTGTACCTCTTAATCCCTTCACCTATTTTGCCCCTACCCCAACCCCATGCATTCTGAGGGTATTGCAGAATTTTAGTTAGAGGAGTGTGGGTGTGGCACACCCACTCATGAAAAGGCTTTTGCATGAGCCCACTTGGATTGTCGCCATAGAGATAAAATGACATTTAGAAACTGGTGATTGATTAGATATTAACAAGTGAGGAAGAAAGAGATACAAAATAAGAGGCTTGGGGTCCTACTTGTGCAGCTGGGTGAATCGTGGAACCATCCCCTATACAGCATATGTGGGGTGGGGGAGAACCAGTATATGCTATCTCAGGGAGGCCAAGACTGGGGTGAACTGGGAAGAAGGGCATGGAGAGAGATTAGGAGCTCAGTTCTGAATACACTGAGTTTGAAGATCCTGTGAGATATTTGAGTGGAAAAACTGAGTAGGAAGTTGGGTATACCACTCATCTGGACTTATTAGAAGAGAGATCTGTGCTGGAGACAAAATTTAGAGTGTATAATTGGACAACTGGAACTCCAGGCATGAATGAGATAAACTGGGAAAAGGAAATCAAGGAAGAAGACGATCGAGCCCAGTAGTGAACCTTGTGTTATTCCAACATTAAGTGTTCAGCAAAAAAAGACTGAGGTGGGTAGGGAGTTTACTGGAAAGCCAAGAGTGTTGTGTCACCAGGGAAGAGAATATTTCAAGATGGTAAAAGTCAGTTAGGTGAAGTGTTACTGGAATTCCTGTAATATGAGAATAGCACAGCAGCCATTGGACTTGGTGACCTGGATCTCTCTCTGAGAACTATTCAGCCGTGGAGTCAGTGGGGTGAGATTAAAGTACACAGAGACAGAGCAAGTGAGAAAACAGAAACAGCAAGCACAGACAACTCAACCGTGAAAGACAGAAGAAAGAAAGGAGAGCTGGAGAAGGAAGTAGTGATGAAGAGGAAGGCCACACTGTAAAGGGCAGACTGGAGGAGAACAAGGTCAGTATGAACATGGAGGACTGGACTTCAGAGGTGGAGGGGCAGCTCTCTGTTCCACGGAAGAGAAGAAGTTAAGGGTGAGGGAAAATGCAGTAAGTCTATAGGCTTGGCCACAGGAATTTGAGAAAGTTCCTGGGTAAAATATTTTCCTTCTTACAAATATCCAGCCCAAATCAGGAACACCCTCAAATTCCTGTTACATAGTCCTGAAACTTATCTGTATCTTCTCCCAGGACAATGCAAAAGACATCTAACCAGTATCCCTCATACTTTCACTCCAGCTGCCCCACAAGTTCTTTCACTCTGTCATATCATAAGTAAGAAGAGGTCATTTTTGGCTCCTAATGAAAACAGAAAGAGGAACTATTACTCTGGTATCTTCCAGAGATAAAGCCCTAACATAAATTCTTGGTGGGGAAGGTTATAGCCTTATCCAAAGCTCATAATGGTTTTGCTCCTTTTGGCTCAAGGACTGTAAGTCTGGTGCCAAGAAAATCTTATGCTCCTTCTGGCTTCTGCAAGGAGTATACAGCATAAATGTGACCGGAACAGGGACAAAATTGACACTTTCTACTTTCCCTTTTCTTGCCTCTGCATAGATGCCAAGGATTAGATCATGTTGGATTGGGAGATTATAATTCTTTTAGGGATTAATTCAGTTGAAATGTCAAAGAGCTGGGTGGAGAGGACTTTTTCAGCACCTCAACTCAAAAGAGAAGAAGCATTATTTAACTTCATATTTCATGTCTGAAGGGTCGGGAGCTTTAAGTTTTAAAGGGTCAATGATGATTCCAGGAAATGCCAGGCTTTAGAAGATTTTCTAATTTTCTGTTCTCTCTCCAGAAGGAATTCTTACCCTTTTCCCACCAAGATGAATCAGATAATGTTTGGATCTGAATCACATTCCCAGGGACATACCCCTGGCTATGACATGGCCACATTTGCTGTGACTACCATTTCTTTCCCACTCCAGAGAGATTGTCATAGTTCAAGAGAGAGTGATGTACATTAACTTAATAGAAACCTTAATGTAGGCTCTAAATAACACATATTATGTTTTATAAGTTATATATGTTATTTGTATATATATTCAAATTATATATTTTTTGTTTTGTTTCTATATGTTTCAGGTAAATAACATTATAATTCAACATCTGTGTACACTCCAGAGTGATCAACACTTCAATTCTAGTTACCATCTATCACTGTACATTTGACCCCCTTCACCCATTTCACCCACTCCAAACCCCTCCCCCTCTGGTAATCACTAATCTAATCACTGTTTTATTTTGTTTTTTGGCTTCTTTTGTTGTTGTTTTAGTCCCAGTTTAATTTTTTTAATTTTTAAAATTCTGTAGCGCTTTACAATTTTCAAAAGTTTCACACACATGATTTCATATAATCCCATAATAACCCTTTTTTTTAATTCCCTACTCCTATGTTGCCCCTCCCCACTCCCTTCTCTCCACTGGTACTTGTAGGACCATATTATTCAATAAGACGGCACATCCTCTCTAAATGGTTTAATTCAGAAGAACAGACAAATGACTTGGGAGAGGCATCTATAATGTCCCAATAACGCGGCAGAACTTTTCTTATGCCAAGAATTATTTCACTGCCCGCACACAAGCTTTTATATCCTATTTCTAAATGAGTATCCAACACTAAATTTTATAATAATTCTACATATTTTTAATGGAAGTAATTTGGGTCCAGGCGCCATTTATTCCAGGGCTTTCCAATAAAAGTCTAAAGTGAGCTGCACATTTGAACCACGTATGTACCTTTAAATTTACTAGTAGCTGGGAATTCCATGGAGGTCCATTGGTTATGACTTGGCGCTTTCACTGCCTGGTCCTTGGTCAGGGAACTAAGATCCCACAAGCCCTGTGGCATGGCCAAAAAATAAATAAATTAATTAATTAAACAAATAAAAAAAATTAATTTACTAGTAGCCACACACACAATAGGTGAAGTTAACTTTAATAATATATTTAAATATTCTCATTTCAACATGCAATTAACATAAAAGGAATACTAACAAGATGGTTACAGTGTTTTCTTCATACCAAGTATCCAAAATCTGGTGTGACTTTTACTCACAGCACATCTCAATCTGGAGGAGCCAGATTTCTCAGCAGCCACATGTGGTTCATGACTACACTCTCAATAGTGCAGATTCACTTTACATCTCATTAAATTCTCTTCACAGTCAAGGGTAGTTATTATTACTTTCCTCATTTTATGGATGTGGAAAGTGAGTATATGGAGGTTAAGTCAACTGGCCTAAGGCTCACGGTGGAATAAGTGGTAGGACCAGGACTGAAACTCGGAGGGTCTGACTTGAAACCCTGTTCCTTAACCACTGTGCCCTATACCTTGAAAGTTGCATGGAGACCTAGGTCCTTATGCTTTCAAAGATCTAGAAACACGACGCTAAGTGAAAAAAGCCGGTCATAAAAGGCCACAGATTGTATGATTCCATTTATATGAAATGTCCAGAATAGGCAAGTCCACAGAAAAAGACAGTAGGTCAGTGGTTGTCAGGGCCTGGGGTGCGAAGGGAATGGGGGTGAATGCTAATGGGAACTGAGTTTCTTTATGGGGAGATGAAAATGTTTTAGAATTAGATGGTAATAATGGTTATGCAACTTTGTTAATATACTGAAAACCAATGAATTGGACACTTCGTAAGGATGAATTTTATGGCATGTGAATTATATCTCAATAAAGCTGTTACCAGAAACAGAAGATCTTGAAATCCTGAGAAAGCCATTGCAAATTCTTCTTTTCTTTCCTTCCTTGCCTCATCCTAACTTCTGGTGGTTTCTGGCCATCCTTGGCTTTCCGTGGCTTGCAGCTGCATCACTCCAGTCTCTGCCTCTGTCATCACGGGCCCTTCTTCCCTCTGTGCCTGTGCCTCTGTGTATTATCTCCTCTTCCTACAAGGACAACAGTTATATTGGATTTAAGGCTCACCTGATCGGTAGGGCCTCATCTTACATCTTACATCTGCAAAGACCCTATTTGCAAATAATGTCACATTCTGAGATTCTGAGTGGACATGAACTTTGGGGGGACACTACTCAACAGAGTACGAGTCTACTTACATCAGATGCTTTATTGGGCCCTAGGAATGTAATGGTGAATAAGACGCACATAGTCCTGCCCTCTACGAACCACTAGTGATTCATGGAGAAAGAAGACAGACATCTGTCAAATAATTGCAGAGAAGCTTTCCTGGGTGATATGTGTCTAAACAGAACTGAGAGGCAGAAGGAGGAATTTAGGCTCACCTTTTAGGAAACAAACTCCTTGATAGCTGGGACCAGATCCTATTAATCTTTGAAGACTTTGTGTCTGGTACATGGTTGATATTCAGCGACTGGATACTGAATGAAAAATAACACTCACTTCATTACAGAAGTGAAGTCAAAAGACTCTGGCAAGAAGGTCAGAGAGTTATTTTGAGGTTATTCATAGTGACTAAAGAAAAGACCACGTATCTCTCACTAGAGAAAATTTCAAGCCTTGAACCAAACTATTTAGACAAATATATCTTTTTCACTTTATCTCCATTTTAGCATCTTTCTTGTACCATTTCTGATTGGTCTTGAATTTGGTTACTTTCTTTGTGATTACTGAGAACAGTTATATGGCTCATTATATCGATAATAATAAAATCAAGTTGTATAATAATCTGTTTTCTCTTTTATGAATTTATTATGTGTTCTTAGATATTCAAAATTTCAATATATTTCAGAATTACTATGCTTTTGGATGTTCAAACTTGACTATTGGTTAGGTATGGTTCTGGAAGGCAATGAGGAAAATTCAGTGATTGAGAATCTTAATTTTTATCTAGGAGGCAGGAGGAATGAAGTGCAGCTAGAGTTGCCATAAGAGAAAGGGTAGTTACTCTTGTTAGCAAGGAGAGAAGGATATTTTGTTGCTTTTGTGGTTGCATGGTGTCCTTGTTTTTGTCTATGTTCACACATGATTCCAGAATGGTCTTACTCAGGCTTTGTTCCATCATGGTCATGGTGTGACCTCATCTGATGTTGAAATTCTGTGAAATTGTTTTTGTTTATAGGGAACATTGTGGGTTACTACCAGCTGTTAGTTGTCAGAGTCTTCATTTGGTTTTCATCACAGAGACACCTTGCCCCTGCTGCCCTGTTTCCCTCGCACCCTATTAAGGAAATATTTTTATTAGGTTCTTGTTTATCCTTGCAGTACTTCTTTTCATTTTTTCTTTTACAAATATAATCATGTATATCCTTATTTCTTCCTTTGCAAAAAAAGTGGCATATTAACATACTGTTCTACACCTTGCTTGCTTCTCTTAACAATGTACACAGGAATTCTTCCCATATCAGTACACAGAAGTCTCTTTCATTCTTTTTTATGGGTGTATAGTACTCCATTGTCTAAATGTATCATAGTAATTACAGAATTTTAACAACAAATACCTAGTACTCCTAAGATAATATTGTGTGGATGGCTGTTTATTTGTAAAATGCTGAGCTTACATTTCAAAGCATTTGATGTATTAACCAGAATCAAGACAGTTGTGATAGACACTCTGGTGTAACTAGCTTCTATTCTCGGGTCCACCAGCAATTTTCTTGGCAAGTCAGTTAAACTCTCTGAGCCTCAGTTTTCCTATCTGTTAAAACAAGGAGTTGACAAATATTTGAAGCCCAGTCAAATTCCGTCCTTTGATCCTATTTTCTCATAGCTGAAGAGGTTTACAGGTTGATGTTTAACACCTCAGTTTCCAGAAGAAACAAAGACCGATTTGTAACACTTGCTGATTGCCATGGTGTAAATACTCCTACTAGGACCAATTACAAGATAGTAACAGCTTAACAACCAGCTAGCAAAATTTCTGAAAACTTTACAATAGGCTCTTGGAGCTGGTACAGTCTGATCTCAGCATATGATGGGGAAAACTTTCTAAAAAAAGGCACACTGAGATTCAGAGAGTATAACCTCCTCAGATAGAAGGTATATCCTAAAAGCTTAAGATATATCACACTTAGATTGAAAAAAAAAAAAAAAGAAAACGAAAGCTAAAGAACAGTATTTTCCAAATCTACTACCTTTAGCATTTCCTGATGCTTTCATCAGTTTGTAACGCAGAAGGAATGTTAAAGAGCAAACAGAAACTCACTTTAATAAATATATATTTACCCAGTGCTTATGAAGAGACTTACTTCATTGGGTCAAAGTTTACTAAGTATACTATCTAATTCTGACTCTTAACTATGGATGTGTCTCCTTATCAGAATTTTTTTTAATAAATTTATTTGTTTATTTATTTATTTTTGGCTGCACTGGGTCTTGGTCGCTGTGCGTGGACTTTTCTCTAGTTGTAGAGAGCGGGGCCTACTTTTTTTAAAAAAAACTTTCCTATGACTTTTTAAAAAAAAATTGTTTATTTAATTAATTTATTTTTGGCTGTGTTGAGTCTTTGTTGCTGTGCGCGGGCTTTCTCTAGTTGCGGCGAGCGGGGGCTACTCTTCGTTGCGGTGCCCGGGCTTCTCACTGCGGTGGTTTCTCTTGTTGTGGAGCATGGGCTCTAGGAGCGTGGGCTTCAGTAGTTGTGGCATGCAAGCTCAGTAGTTGTGGCTTGTGGGCTCCAGAGTGCAGGCTCAGTAGTTATGGTGCACGGGCTTAGTTGCTCTGCAGCATGTGGGATCTTCCCAGACCAGGGCTCGAACCCGTGTCCCCTGCATTGGCAGGCAGATTCTTAACCACTGTGCCACCAGGGAAGCCCCTAATCAGAATTTTTGAAATTACTGGCACTCCGGTCCCACCCAAAACTAATTCAGTCAGAATTTCTGAAGGGTGGGGCTCAGACACTTGACTGTTTTAAACGAGTTCCAGGTGCCAACGCCAACGGGTTCAAGTATAACCAGTCTTTTGTTACTTGGTATGTAGGTCTGACATTTCTCTTTCTTGGCATGTAGGTCTTCTGACATTTCTCTTTCTCTTTTGAGGTGATGCACACTGTGCAGATAGGTACCCACAAACATGTATTGATTCAGCTGAACTAACTCAAGCAGGAAAAAAACCTTTGAGATCCTACAACATGGCTAATGCAACAGATCTCTCTGAAAACTAAGCTCAACAGAACTCATAATCTGGCGGACCATTTTATTGCTCAAATGTAAAACCCACTGCAAAAGTGAAAGTAGAGCTTACTTAAAAGTCTTATTTCTCTACGTGAGATTTGAGTTTGTTTTGTTTTAAGGAAAGGTCATCTTGCTGCTTCTTTTTTTCTGGCCTTGAGAAGCAGCGGACTATCACAGCACACAAGAAACTAATTACCCTGGAGGACTAGATACAACCAGTTAGTTGTATCTAGTTGCCATGGAGACAAAAGCTATACATCCCAGATTTTCCAGAATCGTCTCTATTTCATGAAATTTTATTCTTTTCAAAGATCACTGATAAAAATGCAAATGTAAGTGGGATTTGATTACTTTTCTGTGTGCATTAATTCATAAACAGAAAAAAGTACTTTGCCAAATAGTGAATCCCTGTCTTTATTAAGAAAATTTAAGGATTGGTATAATTTGAGCAATTTGTAAAAAAAAAATAAAAATAAAGAGTAAATCCAAGGTACTTTGAAATCCTGTTGGAAACACTGGAAAACCAACTTTCCTAGAGTCCCTCTGGCACTTGAAGAATGGTGGTGCTATGCCTATTATAAGTTAAAGTTAGTACCACATGAGAGGCACGGCAGCACTCATCCAAGATTCCATTACAAATTCTGAATTCTGTCCAATCTGATATACTTTCGGTCTTCCGAAGAAAACCCAACATAGAGCTACATCTCTAAAACTTAACCCAAGAGTATTATTGATTAGTTAAAATGGTAGTATTTTTTCCTTAAAGAAGACATGTTTACCCTCATTATTTGAAGAATTTTTCAGTCATTCCACACAATCAGAGTTTAGTTAATAGCAACGTGCCAATGTTGGTTTTTTAGTTTTGACAATGTCAGTTCATGTAAAATGATAACATTAAGAGAAACTATGTGTGTACATGCAGGGGTGGAGTGTATATGGGAACTCTGTATTTTGTCTTTGCAATTTTTCTGTAATCCTACAGTTAGTCCAAAATAAAGAGTTTATTAACAAGTAATTTGTTATTATTATAGTGGATTAATTAATTAATCATAATGGATATTGATATGTGTTGTACTGATTGTGTTAGGTCGACAATGGAAATAATTTGGTGAAATTTGGGGTATCTGACTTTACCTTGGGATTTCATAGTGAATGTTAAGCTTTTTCTAATGAATAATCCAAATGTGCAATTTTAGGACTGTTTTTATCCTTTGTTGCATCATCTATAGCTTTAGAAATGTCATAACTTTCATTCTGGAACAACTCATTGTGGAGATTTAAGTGAGAGCATTAGCTATCTTTGAAGTACTGAATTTCTTTAAAAAAAATTTTTTTATTGAAGTATAGCTGCTGTATAATATGTAAATTACAGGTGTACGATATGGTGATTCACAATTGTTATACTCCATTTATAGTTATTATAAAATATTGGCTATATTTTCCATATTGTATAATATATCCTTGTAACTTATTTTTTGTTTGCGGTACGCGGGCCTCTCACTGTTGTGGCCTCTCCCACTGCGGAGCACAGGTTTCAGACGCGCAGGCTCAGCGGCCATGGCTCACGGGCCTAGCCGCTCCGCGGCATGTGGGATCTTCCCAGACCGGGGCACGAACCCGTGTCCCCTGGATTGGCAGGCGGACCCTCCACCACTGCGCCACCAAGGAAGCCCCTCCTTGTAGCTTATTTTTTACCTAATAGTTTTTACTTCTTACTCACCTGTATCCATGTTGCCCTTCCCCCTTCCCTCTCTCCACTGGTAGGTACTAGTTTGTGCTCTATATCTGCAAGAATTACTGAATTTCCTTACTCAAATATCTGATATGCTAATATTGTACATAATTTACTAGAGGTCTAATGTTTCCACTTTGTTCTTTTATTAAGCCAATTCCTTTTGATATTTGAGTGACAAATTTGCAATAAACTCTTATTTGTCCTCATTAAAAAAAATCTGTTCTTGTTTTCTTCAACTTCTCAGGGCAAACAGTACTTAAAAATCAATCTGTAATTTTGCCATTTGCAGCAACATGGATGGACTTGGAGGGTATTATGCTAAATGAAAATACTGTATGATATCACTTATATGTGGAATCTAAAAAATAGAACAAACTAGTGAATATAACAAAAAAGAAGCAGACTCACAGATATAGAGAACAAACTAGTGGTTACCAGTGGGGAGAGGGAAGTGGGGGGCAACATAGGGGTGGGGAATTAAGAGATACAAACTATTAGATATAAAATAAGCTACAAGGATATATTGTGCAACATGGGGAATATAACCGGTATTTTATAATAACTATAAATAGAACATAACCTTTAAAAATTGTGAATCACTATATTATACACCTGTAACTTATATAATATTGTATATCGACTATACTTCCATTTAAAAACATGTTGTTTCACTGTCTTAAAAAAAAAAAAGTCTGCGCTTCAAAGGGTTGAAATATCCCCTGGTACTCACTACCTCCTAAACTGGTACAGAAATTTAGGATGTGTTAGTGATTTACCTTCATTTCTGCATGTGCTAACTAAAGTTTTTTTTATAATTCATATATAATATCAAATGATATTAGGTCTAGAAAAGCCCTAGGCACATAGTAAGTGCTTAATATGTTTGTTAGATGAAGAAACAAATTAAATAGTTAAAATTAATGTTTTTCCTGTTTAGCTGCTTTTATTTTGTTTTTAATTTGCTTGAACATATAGATCTGGCCTATTTCCGGGAAAGTTTATTTCAAGGTGTACATTTACCAAAGTCTCCTTTACAGGGCAATCCAACTGGGTGTACGGCATGTCACTATTATATAATTTCTCAATCAGAGAACTGATTTGGCTTATGTCTAGCTCAGAATTTAGGCCCATATGAGTTTTATGCTTTTTTGGTTTTCTTCCTTTTGACCTGCGCTCCAGGCCTAACTCTGCAAAGATTGAGTTAAATATATCTTCCAGTTTGCAATAAATAAGAGATAAAATGTTGAGATTCTTAATATATAAGTAATTTAAAAATCAGTAAAAAAATGTACTTCCGGGCAAAAGAATTGATTTCAACCCAGAAATAATCAGATGATAGAGTTGTTATGACCGTCTTCCACATGTTCAAGAAACTAGAGAAAAGATTGCACCTGGAAGATATGAAGACATAAGATATTAAAAAGATAAAACTCAAACTTCTAGACATGAAAACTATAACATACTATAACATACTGATGGTATTAATAAAAGATTACCTATTGCCACTCCAAAAGTTTAGTGTCGTACTGAATTATGTCCCACAAAATCCATGGGTTGAAGCCCTAACCCCCAATGTGATGGTATTTGGAGATGGGGCCTTTGGGAGGTAATTAGGGTTAAGTGAGGTCACGAGGCTGGGGCTCTCATTACGGGATTACTGGCTTTATAAATAGAGAAAGAGAGAGAGATTACGCTCTCTCCATCTTATAAGGACACAGAAAGAAGGTGGCTTTCTTGAGCCAGGAAGAGGGCTCTCTTACAACTCAATATCAATAAAAACAAATAACTCAATTAAAAAAATGAACAGAAGACCTAAATAGACATTTCTCCAAAGAAGACACACAGATGGCCAAAAGGCACATGAAGAGATGTTCAATATAGCTAATTATGAGAGAAATGCAAATCAAAACCACAATGAGGTATCACCTCACACCAGTCAGAATGGCCATCATTAAAAAGTCTACAAATAACAAATGCTGGAGAGGGTGTGGAGAAAAAGGAACCCTCTGACACTGTTGGTAGGAATGTATCAATAAATTGGTGCATTATCATATGATCCTGCAATCCCACTCCTGAGCATATATCTGGAGAAAACTCTAATTCAAAAAGACACATGCACCCCTGTGTTCACAGCAGCATTATTTACAATAGCCAGAACATGGAAATAACCTAAATGTCCATCAACAGATGAATGGATAAAGAAGATGTGGTGTAGATACACAATGGAATATTACTCAGTCATAAAAAAGAATGAAATAATGTCACCTGCAGCAACATGGATGAACCTAGAGATTATTATATTAAGTGAAGTAAGTCAGACAGAGACAAATATATCACTTATATGTGTAATCTAAAAAAATGATACAAATGAACTTATTTACAAAGCAGAAATAGATCCACAGACGTAGAAAACAAACTTGTGGTTACCAAAGGGGAAGGGTGGAGGGGAGGGATAAATTAGGAGTTTGGAATTAACATATACACATACCACTACATATAAAATAGGTAAAAAACAAGGATTTACTGTATAGCACAGGAAACTATTTTCAAGATCTTGTAATAAACTATAATGGAAAAGAATCTGAAAAAGAATATATATATGTATATATAAAACTGAATCACTGCTGTATGATTGAATTAACTATACTTTGATAAAAAATAAAGTTAATGGAAATATAAAAAAGAAAAAGAAAAAAAAGTGGGGAGATATATAAACCTATTTTATAATCAAGTCTATTTGGAGATCATGTCTACACCTCTGAGGTGTTGTTTTGTTGTTTTTAATGTTCAGTCAGCAGTGCTGGTACAAACTGAGGTTCTAAGCTGACAATTTTAATAATGTGTTCTGATTTTTAAAAAATAATGATTGTAATGGAGTTTTATTTTCCAGAAGGAGAATCCAAAGAATAGAAGCAGCAATCATAGAGAAAAAAGGGATTTTTTTTTTTTAAAGTCAGTGAAGGGTCAGTATATGTAAGAAGAAGCTCCAGAATGGAACCACATACATTATTCGAATAATGTTTGTCATTTATTTATAAGACGTGTTTAATCCCAGACATCTGATTTAATTATTCCACTATGATAGAGATGATATGTGTATATCATTTATAAACTACTTATTGTTTTAAGCAGAATTCACAGCAGAGCTTTCTAATGGGCCAAAGTGACCCACCCACTTTGTAGATGTATGATCTCTAACATAATGCCCAAAACTTAAAAGACTAAATAAAGGTGATCATAGAAACCTTTCTGTAGAAGATCTTTGAATAGGAAAGTGCTAGTCGTCCCTATTATGTAGTTATTTGAATTCAAAGTATTTAAACATATTTCAATACTTATGCTTATATACAGTTATAAAATGCTTCTTTTGGCAATTTATTTTTTTAAATTAATCTTTAGAACAATTAATGGTGCCAAGGAATAGTTTATATCAAAGACTTGATATTAATAGATGTAATAGGCAATTGATTAAAATAAAAGCAAAGCAGGATCATGAATCAACCCTTTTTAGTGCGTATAAAGGATTAAGCGCTCTTATCATTGCTTTATATGTATTCATTCATTTAATTCACGTGAAATGTGATGGAAGCTAAGGCACAAGAATACTAAAGAATCATCACCAAGATCACACAGCTAGGAAGAAATAGATTTGTGATTAAACCCCAAAATATTGTTCCTTTGACTGCTTTCAACCACTTCATTATGGCATCCAGGAATAAATGTGTTCACTATAAAAAAAAAAAGAAAGAAAAAACAACAAAACAAAATGCTTCTACTTAGAGCCCTTGCTTAGATATCACAACAATATTAAATTGCTGTGTTTCTTGGTGCTTAGTCTTAGTTTCTGTATTAAGGTTGGTAACAGAAGGTTTGCTGATGACACCCTAATGTAGCACCATGGTAAACAAGCATCATTGCACAGGGCATTATTCACTTAGCACTAATAACTTAGTCCTGAACAATGTAGTGAACACTCAGCACTAAACTCAATGCAAGCTGAGTTGATAGAGGTTACTAAGTGACAACAAGCTTTAAAAAGCCATAAAGTAGGGCTTCCCTGGTGGCGCAGTGGTTGAGAGTCCGCCTGCCGATGCAGGGGACATGGGTTCGTGCCCCGGTCCGGGAAGATCTCACATGCCGCGGAGCGGCTGGTCCCGTGAGCCATGGCCGCTGAGCCTGTGCTCCGCAACGCGAGAGGCCACAGCAGTGAGAGGCCCGCGTACCACAAAAAATAAATAAATAAATAAATAAAAATAAATAAATAAGTAAAAAGCCATAAAGTAGAAACTTGAATTGGGACAAACTTGTGTCTATAGGTATTAGGACCACATTGTTCAAGCCTCAGATGCTTGCAAATGCCACAGCCTGAAGCCTTATGCCCTCACAGAATGGCTCCAGATTTCTGTAATTTTCACTTTGGGCTTATGTATTTTTGTGTTAATGTGAGTAACACAGCCAATTTAATTTACTTTAAATTTATGCTATAAAGAAGATGTGTTGCATTCTTGGGTTCAATTTTTATTTCCTTTTGGAAGTCATTTCTGTTTTGAAGCAGTAGAATATATTCATTCCATTTTGAGAAGAAAGTCAGTGGGAAAAAGTTTGCTATATAAAACCTTGCTTCACAGTTAACTTCCATATCTGTTCCACATATTGAGTATTTTTTTTAAAATATATTCTCCTTTCAAGCCCTTTCTATAGGTTTGCAAAATGTTGAAGGTAGAAGAGAAAGAATGTGCATTCTCTCTGGTGAAGCAATTTAATGGTTCTGTTTTCAATTATTTTCACAGGATTTCCATAAAATAGTTGAATAAGAAATGTTTCTGCCAATTCTTGTGTCCAATCTTACTAAGTAATAGCAACATAGTTGGGCTAAATCTTATTTTTCCAGGATATGTAGCTAATTCTCATTGCTGTTTCTATTGGCAGATGCTTCCCTTCCTTAATCTGACTCTACATTTTATCTTCAAAGAATGGACCATTTTCTGTCTATGCAACAGAAAAGTGGTTTTTAAAAAATTTTCCTTTCCTTATAGTCAAAGCTAGAACCTTTCAGGCTGCCAAAATAGTTTGTCTCTTTCCTAAATCAATTTCGTCAAAGAGTTTTACATTGGATTTGGAGTTGTTCTTTAAAGTTTGAATAGCTAATTTAGGATTCACAAATCAATCAAATATTAAGTGCTAGGAGTATTATAGGTAGCTAAAGGTGGAGCATGGTTTTGTAGCTGAAACTGAGGTCGAAGGAAAGACGCTGAAACTGCTTTTGGAAACAAGGTATTTCTGAACTTTTGCAAAGGCACCCCTCCCCCAATTTAATCCAGGAAAAACATATTTATAAAATCAAGGTCAAGAGATATTTCGGTTTCTGAGGTTCAGACTGACTAATGCTAGCCTGCTTTGCTATAGTGGATTATTGTGAAGATTTAAGTTGCCTAATTAAGATCAAGGATACAAATGTGTCTCTATCGTATCCTGGCATCGATTTAGGTCATCAAAGCCTTTTGCAGTTTTCTGGTGCCTAACTAGGCTCCTAAGAATTTTGCAATTTGTTTTTCATTACAAGTTCCACACTTTCTTTTCATTACAAAATGTTTTATAAATTCTTGTTTAGATATTTTCCCTCCTTATCTTTTTCTTTTCTGCTTTCCCCATTCCTAGACTAAAACAGCTTAATAAGTGTTTCCTCTGTGTGCTTTCTATTTATTAATATTTTTCTCTGGTAAGAGTCCTTCCCATGGCTACTCATGGAGTTGCTGACTAAAGACATTTTTACAAATAGGTTTTAGTGGTATTTGACTATGGTTTGGATGTGGAGAGCAATTATAAGATCTGGAATTTTCACTAACATTGACTTCCTTGCATGTGCACTCGAGGGAGTATCCTGATGTTTGAAAATGGAAAATTATTGAGTGTGGGGAGGTGAGGAGCTGCAGGAGGACAGAGATTGGAAAAAGCAGTAGAAGCCTTTTCAGTACTGTGTCCATGAGTTACAAGCACATTTCCTAACCCCAACTGCCTTCATTATAACTTAGCATGTGAAGCCTAAAGATATAACAGTTAATCAGACCCCCTTTCTTTACACTCAGAGGCACTGCTGAATTCATCATTCTCTTGCCCTGTGGTCTTGCCTTGCAGCAAACCGTCTCCTTCCTGTTACCAGGAGGATTTTTTTTTTTTTTTGCGGTGCGCGGGCCTCTCACTGTTGTGGCCTCTCCCGTTGCAGAGCACAGGCTCCGGACGCACAAGCTCAGCGGCCATGGCTCACGGGCCCAGCCACTCCACTGCATGTGGGATCTTCCCCCACCGGGGCACGAACCCGTGTCCCCAGCATCGGCAGGCGGACTCTCAACCACTGCGCCACCAGGGAAGCCCACCAGGAGGATTTTACTTGTGGCAAATTGGATCATTTCCACACCCCTGTATAAAAATTCTTTAAGGACAGGTCTCATCTTCTACCTTCACTCATTGTGATAAAGACCAATCTACAGGACCTTTTTTTTTTTTCTTAGATTCCATGTATATGTGTCAGCATACAGTATTTGTTTTTCTCTTTCTGACTTACTTCACTCTGTATGACAGACTCTAGGTGCATCCACCTCACTACAAATAACTCGATTTCATTTCTTTTTATGGCTGAGTAATATTCCATTGTATATACGTGCCACATCTTCTTTATCCATTCATGTGATGATGGACACTTAGGTTGCTTCCATGTCCTGGCTATTGTAAATAGAGCTGCAATGAACATTTTGGTACATGACTCTTTTTGAATTATGGTTTTCTCAGGGTATATGCCCAGTAGTGGGATTGCTGGGTCGTATGAGTTCTATTTGTATAGCTAGTGGGAAGCAGCCGCATAGCACACGGAGATCAGCTCGGTGCTTTGTGACCACCTAAAGGGGTGGGATAGGGAGGATAGGAGGGAGGGAGATGCAAGAGAGAAGAGATATGGGAACATATGTATATGTATAACTGATTCACTTTGTTATAAAGCAGAAACTAACACACCATTGTAAAGCAATTATAGTCCAATAAAGATGTTGAAAAAAATGAATGTTGATTAAAAAAACAATCTATTTTACAAGTTGTGGTAGCTAAGAACTTGGGCATGCAGAAGATACAGCCACTTACAAAAGCAACTCATTACTTCTGATCACATGCCATTGCTAGAACTTAATCACACTTATTTGCCAAGGAGGCTGGGAAGTGTAGTGTATTATGTGCCTGGGCAAAGAAGATGAGAATGTATTTTGGGTGGAGAGCTAGCCTTTTTTGCCACAGTACATTAGGTTTTAAAACTCTTAGCAATCACAATAAGTATTCATTAATTCAGAATTTCTCTCACTAGAAGAAAAAAGGGAACTGGCATTTACTGAAAGTTTACCATGATTATTCTAGGGGAGAGATTTGGTCTTATTCATTTTTCTTTCTACTGAATTTAGCAGATTGTCTAGCACACAGAAAAATCTTTGCTGAACTGAATTTTATAAAAATAGGGAAATTAAAAATTATATGCATTATAAAATCAAGCTTTCATAATCTTGTTCATTGTTTTCTGCTTTTTTCCCCCATACCTGTACTGTTATTTTTTTTCCTTTTGTTCTTTCTAGTGTTAGCCTTGATACTCTTCTGCTCTGACGTTAACTAAAACAAGCTGTTCAAGCTTACTTGAAGGTGAGGGTTACTATTCTTCAGTGGCTGCCTGAGACTGACTTTTGGTTGGTTCTGTCCTTACCAGCAAGGCAATTCAGACAAGTTTATGATTTTCACACATTTCGTTGCTGATGACTAAGGATAGTTCTTCTGGGTTATTCCTTAAGGAGAGCATTTAGAAAGAAGAGGGGAACTAAAACCCAAGTCATCAGCCCTCTAGGTAAAAAAATTTTCTTTGAAATTTTAGAAAAGCCTGTGCCCACTCAATCCTCCTCCTTGTTGTAAAAATAAATCATAGCCCTTCAGAGTTGAAATGTGGCTCAAAGGCCCCGGTTGATCTCAGTGCCATTTCTATAGAAGTGAGAGTAAGGAGGAGAGGAAGAATAGACTCATGTACTGGCAGGGTTAGACAAGAGGTTGTCTAGGTAGGGACCAAAGGGTTACAGAAGAGAGAAGGCTGATTGGGGTTGGCTCCCCAGCCAGGTGAGCCAGATCAACCCTGGCAATCAATGAAGAGAGAGCCGTTGAAGCCAAATCAACTTCACATCCAGAAAGGAAGTGAGACTCTTCTGACTCAGACAATTAACAGCCACTTGGCAGCTACAGGGCTAGCTTCAATTTTACATTAAAGATTGCCAAGATCTCATGCCTTGTTCCTTTTCCCACCTTCCCCTGCGTCAGTGAAACATCAATGCATTTGTAATCTTGCCCTGGGTTACCTAGGTTAGGTCAGGAGGGGGTCAATTCCCATGTTTACCAGGCTGAGGATTCCGAAGCCTCCCATAAGGCATCCCTAACAATTTTTTTTTTTTTGGTTGCACCACGTGCCACGCAAGGTCTTAGTTCCCCAACCAGGAATTGAACCTGTGCCCCCTGCGGTGGGAGCACGGAGTCTCAACCTCCGGACCGTCAGGGGAGTCTCCCATAACTCATCCCTTAACCATCCCTGGATAGTGTGGCTTGCCCTCCTCGTCCTCATGCTGGTGGCATTATGAGTGGCACCTCCATGGACTGCTGAGGGCTCTCGAGTCCCATCAGTGGGTGGGCTAGCCAGGATTTGCTTTGGACAAAGGTGGAATTCTAGAAGCTGGGATACATACACCAATAACTAACCACTATGGCCAGAGGTGCTGGTCTCTACCTGATGTTCTTCAGAGAGAAGCAACCAAATTTCATGAGACTGAAAAAATTCTCATGATAGGAGTCTCCTCTCTCTCAAGTAGACTTTATCCATAGCAAATGCCATTTTCACAATAAGTCCTGGAACTATCTCTAACTTTGAACTTCAATATTGAATGCTTATTTCCTTATCCTCTTCTAGGAATGATTTACCATTGTCTCAAGTGATTTATCAGCAAGACACTAACATTTCTCTCTCATTTTTGAGGCAAGAATCTTATAGAAAAGCAGACCTGTGTAAAGATGGGTTCAACTTTTTCTCTGCCTACAGCCCTTTTGGGGAACCTGAGGAGGGGTTGGAGTGCTTCCTCTAGTTGAGAATCATCGAGAAAAGCCGGAACAGGGAAATGGGAAGGGCTGAACTCTGAACTCTATTCAGGGAACCAAGTGAGAATTTTGGAGGTGTCAACTTTTGCAGCAATTATGAACAGTTTGCTCCAAAGAACTCAGAGTAAGAATGAACTGTCAATTCATTATTTCCCTTCACGTTTCCAGTCACATATTTTTTTAGCTGCTTTATAAATGTTCCTTATGACTCCACAACCAATTAGTTCTGTCTCCGAGCTTTGTAGTAAATGTTCATTAGGCAGACAGGTCACACATTTCTCCAACTGTAGAATCTGGCCATGAAATTGAAAAGTTCCTGTCCTCACTATTTTGGACATTCACGGAGTGACCCTACCCACCTTGTAAAGCTGAATAAATTGTCTATATTTGAAGTGGTTGGCGATAAAATCAGTCAAGGAATAACTAGGGTGATATCATGTCCGGAAAACCTCTTGCAAAAAAAAAAAATACTTTTAAAGGAAACACAAAGTGGAAAATTTCAAATAGTACTGGACTAGTACCACTATGGGAAAACATTTTAAAGCTAACAGGAAATGCATCTGAAAGTTGTTTACCCTAACTGTCTGAGAATGCATGTGGGATGAATGAGTCCTGCTGTTCCCTAGAATTACCTCACCATGGATGCTGGCAGGGGGTGCCCACAGCAGCAGAGCTCTGGGCCTATGTCTAGTGGGTGGCTGTCATTCCTCTCCCTCACGTTTGGCCTGGGGCAAAGTTCTTTCTCAAATTTGTAAACTCTGGAGTCACTGCATTGTTTGTGTTTATCATTTCTGCTGGCTTTCCCCGCTGAGGACCAGTCTCTTTGTCTTCAGTTTAAGAAAGATCATTCCAGGGAAGACCCTGAACAAAACATCAGGCATTCATTCATGTGGCATTAAATAGGCTTTCTTCCTCTGCCTTTGAGGAAAAAAACCACAGAGAACAAAAACCAGTTTGGTACTTTAAACATTTTCAAACTACAAAGATGAGGTTCCCCAAGATGGAAGTGATGTGTTATAGTAGGAAAATCACAGCCACAAAAAAATGGGAACCCGGAGATGAGCGCTTAATCCTTGGCTTTTGCTCTCACTGGTTGTGTGAATTTGGGCAAGTTGCTTGTCCTTCCAAGCCTCAGCTTCCCCACCTATAAAATCAGGGGCTGTTAATGCCTATCCCACAGTGTTACAGTAGAGATGAAAAGAAGCAATGAGCCTGTCACCGTGCCCAGTCTGTGTAGCTCTCGTGTCCCTTCACTTTAGACACTAAAGTCCACCTTGCATGGCTCTTCTTGAGACTATGTGAGTCCTCTTTCTTCCCCCAATATTTGTCTTGAGTCACAGAAAAAGGGAAGTAAATATCTGAGCAGGAAAATGATATACAGTTTTTAAATGAAGGGCTAAGCTTCTTTTATACATTCTCTTTTAACTGTGAGTTGTGATTCCATGGAAAAGCTACATTTTTTGAACTCTAAATGTGGCTTATAATTACTGAAGTTTCTTGAACTGGCTTCAAAAATAGAATTTATTTTTCCTCTATACATCTAAGCATTACCAACTCACATAATTTTTCTCCTCCACATTTTTGACAATCTTTTCTTTCTCTGCATGATTGAAATCTTTGCTCAAGCAGGTGCCAAACTGTCACAAGTCTAATAAATTTATCATGAATATATCTCACTTTTATCAAGGATTTGGTTCGATCTAACAGAGCAATGCCATCACCAGTCAACTACCAGGTTTTAGGGAAGTCATTATTAGGGAAGATTTGCACTCCCCCATCTTCTCCCAATAAAGAGTAAGCGTAAGTAGCTAAAACTGCTGTTGAAGCAGGGCTTAAAATCTTTTCACATCAATATTCCATTTGGGGTTCCAGTAAGATTCCGTGGGCTACATAAGTAAGCAGTATGGAAAAACAGTATGTGAATATAAAGTTTTGCTTATAGAAAAGGTGACTCAGTATGCCTCCTTGTGGTAAACTGATTGAGAAAATGCCTCAATTCTCCCACCCTCCCTGAAACTCTGCCCTTTGCAATGTGACTTGGCCATTTCTGCTGTCAAGCGTGAAATCTATTTTCCTGTCCCTTGAACCTAAGCTGCCCTTTTATCTCGCTCTCGCCAATAGAATGAGGCCTCACCCCCAAACCCAGGCCTTATGAGGTCTTGCACACTCTCTCTTGCCTGAGCCATGAGAACAAGCTCGGGCTAGCTTCTTGGAGGATGAGAGACTCTGTGAAGCAAAGCCAGTCACCCCAGCCAAGACCACCCTATATTAACTAAAAATTAGTTGACTGCCAGATATATAAGCAACCCCCAGCCAAGATAAGAACTGCTTAGCCAAGCCCAGCCAAGATCAGCAGAGCTGCTCAGCCAACTCACAGAGTCATGAGTGAAAATAAATGTTTAATTTCATGCCTCTGATGTTTTGTGGTTTCTTATGTAGCGTAATTGTAGCAACAGATAACTGATACACGCCAGCTAAAAACTGGCCCTTCCCATCTACTTCCACAAGGATTAAATCATGAGCAGCTGCAGCTGCTGACTTTCAACACCCCCCCTTCAAAGGAGTTCAAGGTGGAGACCAGGAAGGAGGCACCCCGTGCTCTGGGAAAAACTGGCAGAACGGACCTTCAGATACTTAGATATTTTCAGGAGAAGACTTTATAAACCTAATTCTTGCATCTCCTCATATCTAGAAAAGCAGTAAAATTATTCATGGTAACGTCTGCTCCTCGTGACGAGCAGCAACCTTCACAAGAATAGCAGTAACCTACAAAAAGTATGTGCTTGATTGCATGGATTCCCCCCTCACCAAAGTCACATATATACCAACCTCCCCCCCTACCTCTTTGGAGCAGTTTCTCAGAGCTGTCTGAAATGCTGTCTCCCGGGTTATAGTCCTCATTTTGCCCCAAATAAAATTTAGCTCACAACTCTCATGCCATGCATGTGTTTCAGTAAACATATATTAACTACCAAAAAATGGTGGGAGCTCCTGGAGTGATCAGGGAGATTTGTAGAGAGGCTGCGCCTTGAGATGGGAAAGGAGAGATTCTGTTTTTGTCTGCCCTAAACGCTAGACTTTCATTTACTCATAGGATGCCTGGAGCGAGTCTGGTGACCAAGGCTTAGTGAAAGTGTGTCACTCTTTTTGTTCAGAGGGCTACTCTGTGCTATGAAAGGGCAATTAAGACTTTGTGGCCTGGGTTCTCAAACTGGGGCACAAATAATTCAGGTGTGGAACTGTGATGCCGGGGGTCAGGCAAAGCTATGCAACAAAGGTGATATATCTTGTGGGGGGACATGTATTATCTTGAGGACTTGGGGGACAAAAGTAACATGTTTTTTTAATCAAAATAAAAAGAAATATACAAGAGAATGTAAAGTTCCAACACATTTTTGTTGATAAAACACAACCATTCATTTCTGTCTCCTCTTCTAGCCGGGGGTTCACTTTCCTGGACGTAAGACGCATTTTTTGAACAGTTTCAAAAACACTACTCTGGGCACTGTCTTCTCAATTTTTCTTTTGTGATTTTTATTCTCCCATCATCAAAAGTTTTACTGTTCCAGTTGCCATGTCAAAAAACCACTTTATACCTTTTAAATGTAATCTGTGGTTTATGTTTATCAAACTTCACAAATGGAGGTTATTTAGAATTAAATTTCTAATAATGTGTTGTGCATGCTTTCATAATCCTTCCATTGATATATTCCTTATGGTCTAATTTACTCCCAATCAGAAAAAAGAAAAGGTGACTACTCATCTAATGAGAAAACAGATGTTTCACTTTTGACATTGGAGGGATAATGGACCCTGTTACCTGTCCGACCCTGCAGTCTATTAATTTCCCACCCTGACCACAAGCAGACCCCTGCTATTCCACTGTTGATTATTTCAACCACCATTACAAATGTCTCCTCACCTATTACAGACTGAGTGTATTCCTCCAAAATTTGTGCATAGAAGCCCTAACCCCCAGTATCCAGAATGTGATTATATTTGGACATAGGGCCTTCGAAGGGGTGAATAAGTTAAAATGAGGCCTTCAGAGTGGTCCCCAATCCAATCTGACTGTTAAGCAGAGGGAATTTGTACATACAGAGAGACACCAGGGATGTGAGCACACAGAGGAAAGACAATGTGAGGATGGCAAGAAGGCAGCTGTCGGTAAGCCAGGGAGAGAGGCCTCAAGAGAAACAAGCCCTGCTGGCACCTTGGTCTTGGACTTCCAGCCTCCAGAACTGTGAGAAAATACATTTCTATTTTTTAAGCCACTTAACCTTTAGTATTTTGTTATTGCATCCCTAGCAAACTAATATTACTATAAAAAACTAGCTTTAGTTCTTCAACTGTCTGTAATTTTTCGTTTTCTTAAGTGCTAAGAAACAGAATAGTGTCTCCTCTGTTCCTCATTGAAAACTTTCTCTTAGCTCTCCATCTCTTGGTTATACTCCCCAGAATGGCCCATTGTTAGCAAGTATTTGTGATTACCTTACTTATCAATGCATATTGCTATTGGGTAGAGGATCATCTTGTTCTAGGAGTTAATAATGATGTGTGTTTGCATTAAAAAAATACTATACCCTTGCTTGTTTCTTAATTATGTTAATTTATTTCAACTCTATATTTCATTATAGAATTTTCTTATGTTTCTATAAATTAGAATAAGTACAAAAATATATTTCTTATATTTTCACAGCATAGCTCCAAGTTTTTCTCACCAGTCCAGTTTTTCTGAGCATATATATCTTTCAATGTGCTTCTTCTTTCTCCTCCCCTGGGCTGGGAAGACATTTCATTTTAACTTTTACCAGTTAGAAGAAATTCATAACAATCACTGTAAAATTCCAACAGGAAGTGAAAATATAAGAGATATTAAACTCTATGATTTGCAAAGTAACAGCAACTCTCATCTTTAGAGGAAAGGGGAAATTAAAAGCCCCAGTCAAAGCAAAGTTGAACAAGTCCTTTAGGCAAAAATTACAAGAAAGCCTACAGAATCAAAATCAAGATGAACCTTCGTAATACAGGAAGTCTGATCTGATCCACCCTGCATTCTTGTCTTGGAGCAGTTGACTGTAACCTTCAAATTATAGTGAATGAATTGCATCACAGAGGGAGTGGAGGGAGGTGGGAAGATTTAGGGAAAATGTCAGACTTGAGTGGGAGCTAAGAGCTTGTGATTGCAACCAAATGGAACTGGGATATACTGAAAGAAACCGGGAATTATATATTTTTTCTTGGTTAAATACTTCTTGTGTTTTCCTTCCTGGGTTTGACTGGTATTTATTTTTCTCTACTTGTATCAAAGCAGCATGACATTCTCAATGGGGGGAAAAACAGAGTTTCTTATGGTTGTAATGGAAATATTTACTGGCCAACAGACAAGAATATGTTCCTCTAAGGGGAAGGCTGCATTTATCAAAGATTTGCTTGGATTTTGCCTTCCTTGCTGGGAACAGTTATTTACTCTTAATTAGCCCTAAATACAGCTGAGCGGTGGAAGGGCCTTATTTTAAAATCATCATTGCTGTTTTAAATCTGACTGCAGTAGAAAAGAATGACTGACAGTGATTAAAAGGGCAGTTGATGGGCACATATTAGAAATCATCGTCAATAATAAAATCTGACAACAGGAACAACATGTATTTTATGTTCCTATAAACATAGCTTTAGTGCAAGTAAGCCCACATAATAGTACTTGTGGCATGGGCTGAATTGCTCTGAATTTAATTTAGAACAACATAAAATTTCCAGTATCAGCTGCAGGGTACTAGCCTCGGTTTCAGCTGGGGGGTGGCATCTGTTTTGAGAACTAAAGCAATTTCTGAGGTTGTACTGCATCTATTCCATTTAGCAGAACCTCATAAATATCTGGGATTCTCTGAAGGTGATTTCACCTTTCCAGAGTGTCAGATGGTGCAGTCAATCTTCTCAGATGCTCTATGCGTCTCTCTTGATCACCCTCTCTCAGTCACACAGAGACAACCAGACACACACACACACACACACACACAAGCTCATGGCTAATTGAATCTCTTTTTCATTATTTCCTGCCTGTCAACCTAATACAAGTGGATTATCCTGAATATTCTTTGCCTTTAGTCTAATTTGGGGAACACGGAAAGAAACATTTGCAGTGGGGATGGGAGGAACTCAGTGATGGTGTTTCCATCTCTCTTCTCCTTTCTGAGTCCCTGGATCACCTAGCTGGGGTCTCTGGGGTGGGGTGGCAGAGGAAGTCTCTCCCTCATTACAACATTCATCCATGGTTGCTTCCTACCACCTTGAGCTGCAGCCAACATTGTAGCGTTTTACTTACATAACTTTTAAAAGCCTACATCACCGTTCACCGCCATTTTCCCCAAGGCTCAACCTCAACAGGTTGGGAGGGTTCTCTGATCACAGCCACATGTCAGTACTATTACCTCATCCCCTGACCTCTTTCCCTGCGTTAATAAGCAGAGGAAGTCCCTCTACTTTTCAATCCCAAGGGATGCCCACATTTCCTATTCCAGGATGAGTGACGTTTCTTTTAGTGGAAACAACCACCATGACTCCCTCCCCCAGGTTTCTTATCAACGCAAACCTCAGCCTTGCAGTTTCTGGCAGTCTCGATCCAGTGGGAGCAAAGGAATCCCCTATTATTTAAATCCGCCACTATTTAAATTAGATCTCTATTCAGGAAAGCTGATCTCATTCCCCCCCTACATCCTGCCTGCCTGGAGAAAGGGAACAGAGTATTTTGGTGCTCTTCAACAATTTGCCAGCCTGAGCCCCTCAGACCAGCTTCCCTGAGATGGCCCCTAGCATCAAGTCTCTGATCCCACCAGGGTGAAGACCGGCATTTTGCTGGGCTGCGTTTTCATACTCTGACAAGGTTTGAGTAGAAACAAAGTCATTCTTTTTCTTTTAGGAATAATTAAAAGGTAAAATTTCTTTCTCAGAGACATTTTGCAAATACTGGTGATTTCCATATGTGACTTTTGATGGTTGACTTTTAAGCCTTAGAGAAAAAAAAAAAAAAAAGGAGCTGACCAGCTGGGAGACACTAATGTATCCTAGTTAACCAGAATAACCCAAAAAAAAAAAAAAAAAAAAAAACCCTCAAATCCCCAATGTGAAAGTTTTTATCATAATAATTGTTAGAGACCTGCTCTTTTCTACTTGAGGCAGGAAATCCCTACCCACAGGAAGTGTAGGTGGAGATTTAAGTCAGACCTGCAACTCCATGCAAAAATAACCCCAGGCCATGCTTTCCCAAGAAAATGCAGGAATGGCAAATAAAATACAATTGCTATTTTGTAGAACAGCTTCCATAAGTCTCTCTTGGCCGTGGGGAAATGAGCAAGATGTTCTTTGTGAAGTTCATACTGATTAAACCAAATTTGGCCAAAGGAAATCTTATGTCTCTTCCATCTTTCTGTGCCCAGTCTCCAGTGGTTAAAACACGGCTGCAAATGGCCTAAAATATACACTCACTATAATTTCAGGAAGTGAAATGTCTGAAATGACCCTTTGGAGAAATTACAAATGGAAATATATGACTTAAGTGAGAAACCAAGTCAGTAGAGGAAAGGGCTCTTTGGCAGTTACGAATGGAAGAAATGTATAGAACTCAGCTACCTGGTCTCACTTTGCAAAGTGGTCGGTAGTGAGGTCCCACTGGACTTCCCAGGGCTGTAGTAGAAATAGGGCTGGCTGCTTCTTCCTGATAAAGCAAATTGCTCTAACTTCCGGAGCTTTCCAAATTGTCAGTGTTGAAATCCAAGATGTTCAGTTCCCCCAAATTCCTGATAGTAATGTGAAGAAACAATTCTCTATATTAGAAAGTTCAATGCTCTGATTTCCAACACAAAGGCATGTGATTTAGGGTGTTACCCATTCTTGCTAACAGCTGGAAGAGGTCCCCTGAAATTTCTTTTTCTTTTGTTTATTTAACAGATGTTAATTGGGATTTTACTATGTACCAGGCACTATTTTAGGTGCTGGAGAAATGTCAGTGAACTAAAGAAGAAAAAATTGTCTGCCCTTGTGGAGCTTACATTTTCGTTTCAGGAGAAAGACAAAGATAGAGTAAACATCTGGCATGTCATCTGTTGATCACTACCATGGAGGATAAATAAAGCAGGAAAAGGGGATACAGAGTGGTGGGGGTCAGATGAGCAGAGACATGAACCAAGCAAGGAAGACAGCAGTGGGAAAGTGGGTCTAGAAATACTCATAAAATTAATATTAACTGTGTCTCTAGGATACCTCTAATCTCCATGCTGTTCCAACAGACAGAGGGGCTTAGAAACTCCCTTATAATAATAATAAGCAATGTTTATTGAGTCCTTAATATGCACTAAGCATTCTTCTAAACACTTCCCATGCATTTTCTCCACCAATCGGTTCATCAGCACAATAACACAGGATAAGAGAGGTCCAGGGAAGTTAGGTGATTGGCTGGAAGTCACCCAGACAAGGCAATAAGTGCTGGACTTAGGACTTGAACCCACTGCCTTTCCAATTGACACCAAACATGAGAGAAACAATAACAGCTATCCCTTATTGGGTACCTGCTACATGCAGGCATTGTGCAAAGTGTGCCTTGCACGTACTGTATTGAATAGATGTTCAGGTTTATAAGGGAAAACTCCATCACACACACGCCCAGAACCCCAGAGCTTTGTTTCTGATAACATGCACTCTCTACCTTTGACATAGGCTTCTAACAAGACCGCCCCTTCTATCAAAATTCTCTCAGCCCCATTACACGATCTGCCCAGCAAACCCTTCTATGTCATGCTCTACCTCTCTGGCCTCATCTCCTACCACCCTCCTTCAGCTCACACCACTCCAGCCTCAATGGCCTTTTCTCAGTTCTTGGAATATGCCAAACACACATGGGCCCCCAGGCCCTTGAACCTACTGTTCCATCTGCCTAGAACCCTTTTTCTCAGATACACATCCAGCAGCTTTTTCACATCATTCAGTTCTCTACTCAAACATCATCTTATAGTGAGGCCTTCCCTTAGCAATGACTAGAAAACAGCACAGGGCTCTGCAACTGGTCCACCACTTTCCATTTCCCTGACTCTGCCTCATTTTTGTTCACCATTTTTATCACCTCCTTACATATTTTATGATTGTTTTTCATTGTCTGCCTTGCTTTATTAGAAGTCCTGTTTTGTTTACTTGTTTCCTCAGCAACTAGAACAATGCCTGGCATCTGACAGAAATTCAGTACATATTTTTAATAAATTATTAAATCACAGGGGCTGAACCTTATTGACAAGACCTGTGCATCCTGAAGACTATTGTTAACTTAACAGATGAAAAAGGTGCAACACTTTCTATATCCATCATATTTTTCTAGATAAGGTTAATGTTCTTTACTGATAATACTATACAATTCCTTTGAGACCAGTAAAACAGAGAACCATTTCTTTGGGGTCCTGTCTTCAGAGTCTTTGCCAGGTAGAAGCTGGAGGTGTACCTAGGCCAGGAACTTTCACTTTAGCATAGTCCCAGGTGTTTTTTTTAGTTGATATTTGAAGAAAGAGTGATTAAGGAAGGAAGAGTGGTATGAAAGACTTCAATGTCTGCAAAAGTAATTGTTCCTGATACTGTCTACAAGTTAGGAAGTTACACAAAAATCCAGGGAAAAGATGTTAGTGTTTTGGATTAAGGTGATTACGGAACAGATAAAGAGAAGCAGATGAATTTGAGGTGTATTTTGTAAAGGGAAACAACAAGACTTGCTGAAGGACTCAAAGAGAAGAAATGAGGGAAATGGAAAACACAAGGATGATTCTTAGGATTTTGGCTTGATGACAATATTTATCTAAATGGGAAAGACTAGAGAAGGATGGGGAAAATCAAGTTATGTTTTGAACTTGATGTATTTGGAAAGCTTATAAGACATCCAAGTGGAGATGTCAAAGCTTAGGGTAAAGATGTGGGACTGGAGTCAGTTTTGGAGCCATCAACACAAATATGATATTAAAACCCTATGAATGGAAATTCCCTGGTGGTTCAGTGGTTAGGACTCCAAGCTTTCACTGCCAAGGGCACAGGTTCAATCCCTGATCCGGGAACTAAAATCCCACAAGCCACCCAGCACGGCCAAAAAATAAAAAAATAAAAAATATATATATATATATTTTTAAAAGCTATGAATGGATAGGTTTGTCCTGTGAGAGAGTTTAACATGAGAGAGAAATCCCAGGATAGAGCCATCATGTACAGTCTTCCAACACTAGGTCATCAGATGCTTTAGCTTGGCTCGGTCTCAGTTTCTCTCTGTCTCTCTCTGTCTCACTCTTCTCTCTGAGGGTTGGCCCCTGGAACCCAACCATCATGTTTTAAAGAAGCCCAGTCTTCTCAGCATCTTCTGCCAGAATTGTGAATAAGTGGGCCTTCAGATGATTCCAGCTCCCAGCTGATATCAAATAGAGCAGAGGTAGAAATGCTAGGCAGTGTTGAGTCCCCAGTGGAGGCTGACCCACTCAGTCATTCAGTGGGCAGTGTAGAAAAAACCAATAAGGGGGTAAAACCAGGTTGTTTAGGGTTTCCCCCACAAAGTACATCAGAGAGAGGGGCATGGAATCTATGGGTGTATATGAGGTAGTGATTATAATAATGTATCTTGGCACAGACACTAAGAAGGGAAAACCAAACAGTGAGAAAGTACTGAGGTCCCTGAGTTGGTGGTGTCGGTGAGGCTGAAAATATGCTACAGTTGAAGTCCTAGAAGTCTAGAAAAATCTGACACTCATAGTTTGATGTAAGATTTAGGCATCGTGGGTTGGAAGAGTGGAGAGGGTTAGCTTAAGAGCTCTGGGTATTGTGTAAAGCAGCTACTGGGGATGGCAGGGTCCAGGGACTGTTGCTAAGAAGTCAACTAATTGGCATCAACAACCAGAGACAGAGACTTTTCACCCTATTTTGAGAACAGATTGTATTACTTCAAATGTAAAACTTTCCTATAAGGAAAATGGACCTGAAAAATCCTTTGCAAAGTTCCTCCTGAGAATTTTCTTTTCCAAGTACTATGAAAAATGACTGCAGTGTTTCTTATATTAAAGTTGATAATGATGTTAAATGTAAAAATAAATGAAAATCTGTTGGAAGTCTCTGGAACAGAACTAATACACCTGTAGCTGGCTGACATCATGAATCTCACTTTGTTTCTTGGTATTTGGCCTCAGATAACTTGCTGATCTCAGCCCGTGCTCTGTGGCCTTCTACTTGATGAGTTCTTGCCAGGACAGCTTGACAAATCTTGTAAAGACAAATACAGTGCCTGCAGCTACTATAACTGAACTGGGGCTGGGAGTGCGAACTTCAGCACCAAATGTACTTCGTTGTTGGGTTTTTCTGTCATTCTCTTAGTTTCTTTGTTTTGGAGGAGTTGGAGGTCATGACTTTACAAGTATCCTTATTGATACACTTCCTGCATTTGGGAGGTAAATTGAAATACAGGTTGTCCTATTGAGACACAATCAGGAAGAACCACGTATTCATTTGCTGGTAAATGTGACTGCTGAACTATGTTACTTAGAAGGTTTCTAAAAGACTCAGCAAAATGAAAAAGTCTAGCATACCAGGTGATAGCTTATAAATATTATTTATTTCCAAACCAGAGGAGAAAGGGGATTATAGAGCTCATCTTTACTTCTGCTTCCTCTCTCCTTCTCTTTCCATTTTCTCATCCCAACACTCATATAATCAAACCACAGAACTTATTCCTTCCAACCTCCAAAATTAATAAATTACTCAACCTCTAGAATCCTGAGTTAGCCACTGTCCAATAGAAATTTATGTGATGATGGAAATGGTCTGTATCTGTGCTGTTCAATATGGTGGCCACTAGTCATATGTGCTTATTGAGAACTTGAAATGAAATTTCATCTCATTTAATTCCAATTAATTTAAATTTAAATAGCCATATGTGGTTCACAGCTACCTTTTTGGCCAGTGCAGCTAGATAATCAGTTCCATTCACTGAGTACTTACTCTGAGCAAAAAATAGAGTGGGAGAAGATGCAAAAGAAATTGAGCTTCTCTGCTGAGGAAATGTCCTAGGCGTTTGTCTATCAAACAGAATTCCTCAAGTAGACAAGCTCCCTGGAACAGTACAAGAAGGACAGCCTATTTGCCAGCTATCATACAAATGAAAAATCTGATCTTCATACTCTGATGTAAGATTTAGGAAAAATGGATGGAAACGTTAACTAAGCCGTAGCACCTTTGCTTGAAAAATGGGACACATATCAGTAATGTTGCTGAAAATGTTGTTTTTTAAATGTTGTAGCCAAGTTTTTTGTGGCGTAACAAACAACCCCCAAATCTGTATGATTTATAATAACATACATTGATTATTCTCACCCACAAGTGTGCAGATTAGCTGGGGTAGTTCTGCTTCTGCCTGCAGGTTGGGCTCATGTCAGCTTCATGTGTCTCCCAGTGGGATCAGTGGCTTCTTGGAGGAAGCTGTTCTCATGGCAAATGGTACAAGAGGACAAATGATGCCCCGCAAGCACATTTAAAGCCCCTGCTCATGTTACAGGCACTAACGTTCCATTGGTCAAAGCAAATAATATGGTCAACCTCAAAGTTGGTGAGGCAAGAATTTTTACTCCACCTACCTTAATGGAAGGCACAGTGAAGTCACTTGGCAAAAAGTATGGATGTATAGTTTTTTGCTGGGGGAGAGTGAAGAGATTGGAACAATAATAAAATCTATCACAAATATTTAGAACTCCAAGGATCTGGTGAGGGTCATATTTTCTCGGGGAGTGAGTTAATTCTTTCCTTCAATCGGTAGATTCTCCCTCCTCCTGTCCTAACTTCGTCAGGTGCATTCAACTCTCCTTGGTAACAGCAAACACCAGACAGAGCACCCAAAGTGTCAAATTGCCCCAGTTTCCAGTAACCCAAGCCGAATCATGAAGGCACCAGACAAGGAGAACCAGACTGGGGAAACCCGGCATCTACTTTCATGCAGCAACGACCATCACAGAGAGTAGGGGAGTCACTGTGGATTTGCCAAAACTCAATTTAGTGATACTGACTATGACTATACAAGGAGAAGACACACAGGCTTCTTGTGTACAAGATATCGATAAGCTTACAGGCTCAATGTAATCTTTAAAATTTCAAATCCAAGTTCAATCCCTTGTCATCTCATTCTTTGTCAACTCCCCAGCCCCTCCTTAGACCTCCCAAGACACAGTTAGTAGTCCATGCATAGCTCCTCTTATAATTAGTTTTCTTTGTTGGGATGAGAGGTTTTAAATCATTCACTCTTTCCTTTATGTATTCATTCAACAAATATTGAACAAGCATTGACTCTGCTTGGCGATGTTTTAAGATCTGGGGATACGGCAGTGAACAAAACAGAAAACTGTGTCTGTTCTTATAGAGTTTACATGCTGGTGGAGGAAAAACTAAACAGTAGACAACTGGACAAATAAATAAATAATACAATGTTTTAAAAGGATAAAGCAACATAAAGGGCTTGAGAATGACCAGAATGCTATCTCTTTCATATGGTGATGGGGAAGTTTGCTCTGAGGATACAACCTTTGAGAAAAGATATGAAGTAAGTGAGGAACAAAGAAAATGATAGAAAAAATATTACGGTTAAAGGAAGCATCAACAAGACAGGGATGTGTGAGGCATGTTCAAGGAGCAGCTTGAAAAATAATGTGAATTGAATGGAGACAGGTGGGGAGAGTAGGAAGTAGTTAGGCTGGAGAGGGGTTGAAAGCCTGATTACCCAGGATTTTGTAGGCTGGGAAATCCCTGGAACATTTTGAACAGAGGAACGATATGAATGTAAGTGTATAGAGAGAAGACTTTGGAATGTAACTCTGAATGAACTCTGGAGCACCGTGTTCGGTGTCTGCCTAATTCCATGTCAAACCAACTTCTGTCCTCTGGGACCTGGATGCCAGGTGTACACCTGCTTCAGCTTCACTCATCAGTTCTTGTGCTTCCACAAACGTAAACATTCTGTGCTCTCCCCTTCTTAACCTCATGTATCTTCCAATAACCCCCTTGAATTCACTACCCCCTATTTTTTCTGTTAACTCAATCTAATGCATGTCCCACCTTCAATCCATTAGGATGGAAATCTGATCAAACCAGGAAACTTATACCCTTCATTGCACACATGTTTATTGTACATTTGCTGTGGGCAAGCTTCTGAACCAGGAACAAAGAAGGCTCAAATGTGAATTGAAATGGATCTGACAGGTCAGGAATGTACAGCCTAATATGGAGTTTCCCAAGTTTTCAAGTATGCAGACCTCTAGTACCATAAAAATTCTCAATCTCCTGCTTAATAATACCTTAGTATATTTAATAGACATTCATTGAGAAACAATGTAATGACAAGAAGCTATTAAACATTCAATAACACCTTTTATGCATTTCTTTTTTATTAATGTTATGACTTCTTCATAATATTACTACATAATAGGAAATGCATATCTGAAACACATTATCCCTTCAGTACAACAGAAGTAAGTATAGATTTGCCATCCTTTGTAGTAATTCCACTTCCATCTTACACCTCTGGATCTTAAGAGAAGCACAGAACTGGAATAAAACCCAGCTGACCCCCAACTCCTTTGCTCTGACCATATGGACAAAGCCTAATGCACAGGAATATGTTTGTAACTTCTGTTACAAAATCTCAGACTTTAAAGATGTCCCAAAGTAAATGCAAACTACCCATATGAGTACACGTGATAGTAGCCTACAGGTGCCTGGGCTCTTGAATTAATTCCAAAAAGCAGGGGCAGGACCGACTAGATAATTTGCAGGGCCCAGTGCAAAATGAAATGCAGGGCCCCTTGTTCAAAATTTATTAAGCATTTCAAAATGGTGACAACAGAGAATTAAACCAAGTGCTGGGAATTTCTGGACATGGGTCCTATTTGACCTATGAAGCCAGCCTTGACTGGGGGCCTGGTATACACCAAGATGTCTGCTGCACACAGTGGACTTTTATGCTCATCCAACAAAATCTGTCACCATTTAGCAACAGCAAATGTAATAGTGACACCTACTATGTGCCAGGCATTCCTCTAAGTGCCTTGTGTGTTATGTTGCGTTTAACTGATGAAATAGGTATTATCATTATCCCCATTTTGCAAATACCAAGGCCCAGAGAGGTTTAGTAACTTAACAAGGTTGTGTAACTAGTAAAAGGGAGAACCAGGATTCCGTACCATGTAGTCTGACTTCAGAAAGTAGGCCCTTAACTCCTAATGAGGTAGTCCTTCCCTAATGCTGTTTAGCTTGTTTTGAGAATTAAATAAGAAAATGTAGGCGAAATGCTTGTTAATTGCAGAGTACACTATACATATTGACGCCATCTATGTGCCACGCATTGTTCTAAGCAGAGGCTAGCTCCTTTCAACTTCGAAACTGTCCTGTGGATATGCGCTGTTATTAACTGCATGTTAACACTGACGAAGTTAAGGAAGAGTGACATTAGGTAACTACCCTAAGGATGCAGCCAGTGAGAGACTGAGCCAGGATTGCAACTGAAGGAGGGAGTAGGAAGTAAGAAACAAAAAAAGAGGCATTGGTTATTTTATTTATATACATATATAATTTAGTTATTATTCATATATAGTCATAAGAATATTTTGTGGTTCCTTGTAGGAAGGTCCTGAGGGTATTATCTTTAAAATACTTCCTTTATCCTGGAAAATGAATGAGAGATTACAGTTAGAGTCAGAAGACGTAGGACCAGTAGGCTCTTGCTTAAGCGGTATCCACATTTTATGGAAGAACAAGGAGCCCTTATCTTCTCTGGGTCTGCAATTTATGTCTCACTTTTTTATGATCTTGAAATTGATTCTCCGGTAGGATATAAATAAGGAAGCCGCTGTTTTTTTCCCAGTATTCCTCCATTTTCACACTAATTAAATTGCCGTAAGAGTAACCATTAATCTTCCTCGGGTACCAGCCAATCCTCTGCCCTTTGGTGTTGTGTGGAATTCCCACACTGTGCCAACACTATCTTGCAAAGCCAAACTCAGGGCCAAGAGTGGTTTGTGTGCAAAGAGATCAAGGCTAGTTCCTTGAGAAAAAGAACACCACAAATTCTTCCCATCTCCTGCCATGAAGTGTGAGTTATTTAATTTACCAAGATGTGAGCTGGAAACTAAACCCCCAATGGATGTTTTCACTTTTATTGCCCATTAGAGAGTGTCAGTGAACTGTTGAACATCAGCTGTTAGAAGATAATGGAATTACTTTCCTCTAATACCTGGAGTGAGTATCACCCTGCTCTTTACATCACTTCCAGCTTTCCCTAAAACCCCACTAGAGTGTTTGTGTTCATTCACCAAACAGTGATTGAGAACCTCTTCATGCTTTGTGGGAGAAACAGGAATTAAACCTTCAGGGTCTTTGGAGTCTAATGATGGAGCGAAGACACACATCTCAAGGCTTCCGATGAATACGCCAGAGGTACAGAGACAGTGCTATGGGTATCTAGAGGGGAGAGAAATCCCTTTTACCAGAGGTTTCAAAAGGGAAGAATCACAAGCTGATCCGTGCAGCAGCTAGGAAACGAATGCCTTCTATGTCTTCGTCGATTTTCTCAATTTTCCCAGCTCTGTTTCAATTTGAAGCTTCACTAAGCCCTTTCAAATCAGATTTCACCCATGCTCAAGAATCACTCATAATACGAAGGTATTTTACCTAACTTCTCCATGAGCCAGCTAACAGGAAGAGGAGGAGAAATCCAAGATCGTAGAGAGATTCGGCATTTTTTATTCCCAGGTCTCATGGTGATGATGGTAGCTTGCCTCCAAGATGGCTGCCACCAACGACTTTCCTCCCTGTGGCTCATACAATTTCCCCATTGAGAGACTCAGACTATTTCTGCCCTCCCCACTGAATCTGAGCTTTAGTAAACTGAAAAATAAAATGAGGCAGAAGTGACGTGCTGGGACTTTTGATGCTAATTCAAAAGAAGCCTTGTATCTCCTACCTGGGCCTCCAGGAGCACTCTGGGAATGTGGAGGCGCCATGTCAGAGGCCCAACTACAGGAGGCCACCGTGCTGGAAAGGTTACTTCGGGGCACTTCCATGACTGCTCACTTCGAGATCAGCCTCCCAGGCCTCTTAATCAGGGCACCACACGTGGGATTTCTATCTTGGTGCTTCCAGATCAGCCCAAATGCCAGTTGAATATGACTGAGTGACCTCAGTCAACACCCCATGGAGAAGATGTGCTCCAGGAAGCCTCGTTTGAGCTCCTGATTGGCAAACTTGTGAGATACAATAAAGTGGTGGCTGTTCTAAGTCACTATACTTTGGGGTAAATGATCACAAGACAGTAAAACCTGGAACAGTGATAAATCAGATCTCTTAAATATTTTTCATGTTCTCTTATGTTTACAAAACAGAATAGACTTTATGTAACATGTAATTGATTCCCATATTTTACAGATGAGAAAACTGAAGTCTGAAGCATCCAAGAGCCATCCAGTTCTCCCTTTCAGGCTTTCTCTTTCACTGCTCTCTTCTTTCATTACTCTTGGATGTTCTCAGAATAAGTTAGAAAATGTATTCATTTTAGTTTTGAATGTGAACAAATCTGAAATGTCTGGGAAGAGCAAATGTGGAGGAGTAGAAAAGATCTGCTAATTTATTTTGTAGCCTCGGTACCTGATATAGTACTCCACATGGCTTTAGGCACTCAGTGAATTAGAGCTGAACAAAGGAATGAATGAATGAATGAATGAATGAATGACATGTCCTCTCTCTGTGCTAGTGGAGAGTTCTGCAACAAGGCAACCCAATGTGTGTCTCACTTCATCACTTTATTTTTCATCAGTTCATCTGACTCACTGCCTTTTGACAGATTGACCCTCAGGGTGCTAACTAGAAAACTGGTGTTTGTGTCAGAATCTGTGACTCCATGGTGTGACTTTCTGGAGGTCAGAGGGTTTGTCCCTGACAGGATTCCAGATCCTGCACAGAAGATGGCTTTTCTTGGAGGTTACACCTCTCCGTATCATGTGTCCCACTGGCTCTCTATGTTACCTCTTATTTGGAAGCCTGCTGGTAATAATTCAGACAGTCGTCACTCATTTTTTTCCTGTGAGTGAATTCATTCTTCATGATTGTTCCGTACCATCTTCGAATCCAGTTAGTTGGGTTAAAAAACTGATGGTGACTCATGAAGGAGGGGGTGCTCTTTGCGTGTGTAACAACACATAGGCCTAAAAATGACAAAGGTCCTGCTCATAGGGAACTTACTGAGAGGAACAAACTAATTTTGGATTCTGTTTCTCCTGGACAATCGGTCCTTTGGAGACTAAACCGCATGTACTGAAAGAAGCAGACAATTGACTGGTCACTAAGCTTAGGAGGGCCTCTCTCCCAAGTCACCCTCAAGACAAGAGAGCTCAAAGCTCACGTCCATTTACCCCACAAATCACACCACAGTGCAGTTTCGGAAACAGCAGTGCCCACAGCCTGGGGCAGGAAGTTGGGTTTAGGGGTTGGGAAGGACAGAGTTCTTTGGCTAGACTTCATTGATTGGAGTCTCTTTCCACAAAAAGAGACCTTTGACCTTTTGACCTTCGTCACCCCTGGGAGCACTGAGTCTGCAGCTGTTGCATCTCCTGGGCTCTCCCCCAAGAACTGGAGCTCTGAAGGCCCCTTGTGAGTGGACAATGTGCTCTTATCCAAGAGGGATGGGATTGCCTCTTCACAGGGAAATGGTCCAGGGCCCTTGTCTTTCAGGGAAGTTACTGAACCACAGCCAAACCACAAAAATCAGCTGCGAAAATAGCCTCAAAAAAAATTTTTTTTAAGGAGTAAGTAAATAAATTAAAGGGACATTGGAGTTTTTAGAGCTTGGCTTCTATCCCAACCGGAATGCCCAACACCAAACCAATGGGAGGCTAGGAGAAGTACCAGTCCTATGACCCTGAGGTGTCACAGCTCACATTTGGGCCACGGCCTTGGCCAGCTGCTCCCCACCCCCCCAGTGCCAGCCAGTGAAGACCATTTTTTTCATTCATTAGGCAAGTATTTACTGAAATCAGGACTAAACACCAAACACAGAGCCTGTGCTTTGGGAGATACAGTTTGCATTAAGAACCAACCTGGTTGCTGACTTTATGGACTTTAATAGTTTTGCGGTGGAAAGAGACACTAACCAAACAATCCCATGAACAATGTAAAATTGTAACTGTGATAAGTGTTAGAAAGAGATTCAATGCTCAACCACAGAAAGGGGATTAACCCGGTTAGGGAATTCAGGGAAGTTTGCTTGGAGTAAGAGAAATTTGAGCTGAGCTTTCAAAAAAGCTGAATAGGATTTAGCTAGATGATAAAGGAGGAAGTGTTATTCCAGCCAGAGAAAGCAGTATATGCAAAGGTCCTGTGACAGACAGAACATGGTGCCTTTAAGGGACAAAACTGGCCAGAGAGGGTGGAGTGGAGTGGCAGGTAAAGGGCTGACCACGTAGAAACACTGTAAAGCACATTGGTAAGTTCTGTCTTCATGAATTGAATCTGGGGAAATGAGCATATGGGACATAATCAGATTATGGTTTGAAAAGATCAGGTGACCTGTTCATTGACATCAGCTGCTACTGTGCCCAGTGGACCATCTCCTGTCAGTTGCCCATGAGGTTTGACCATGGGCTTCATTTCCTGGCACACTGAGCCTCGTTAGTCCCAAGTAGACACTGCCCCTCCCCTATCTTCCATCACCTCCTGACCCTTCTCTCCTTTCTCCACTCCCAAACCCTCTCACCTGAGCAAACGTGCTGGTCAGCCAACTCCCTTCTAACCCCAACCTCTTTCTCAAATGTTCCCTTCAGCTCCTGGCCTGTAAATGAAACCCAGATGTCCTTGAAGGACACAGCTGTCACTGTGGCTGCCTCAAGCTGATGTCCTTTAATCTCAAGTCCAGGAAGTGGGGTGGAAATCTCCCTTCCCCCCAAACACTACTTGCGGGCAAATCATCTTTAGCACTCTCTCACTCTCCAATCTTCAGGTCACTCTTTCCCCTTCACTAAGGATTTATTCCTGTCCATTCTTTCTCTTCTCTCCCACATTTTCTTGGAAGAATCACCCAACATTTCAGTAAATGACACCCCTGATTAACCCTTACAGTTACTCCCGGCAAAGCTATACTGCCAAGGAGGTGCTGTCAGTGATACATCACAGCTTCCTCTCTCATCCTGCACATCCAAATCACCACCAAGTCTTGTTTCTTTGACGTCTAAACATAACACAAGTCCATCCACTTCTCCCCATCTCTGCTGCTGCCAGCCTCATTCCAAAACACCGTCATTTTTCACATGACCCGTTGCATGGCAGCCAGAGCTCCATTTATAGGCACAAAATGTGTGATGACATCTTTTCCTTTGTCTTACAGCGAGGTGGGGATAGGAGGTGAGATAATGTCTCTAGCTATCCTTTGGGGAGAGGAGGCATTTGGGGTGCAAACTCATGGTTCTTCCAACCAGATATTGTCTACAGGTAGACCCTTGGTTCATACTATAGCCTACCACAAAGGTGTCTCTTGTTCTTGCCATACTCTATTTCTTTTTCTCTTCTGGATATAACCTTGACCTCTATTCCAGGAGTGAATACACACAGGATCCCTGGAAAAGCCAAAGCCATTCTTCACACAAGGACTTTAGTAATAAAGTTGATGCTGGGGAAGGAAGTGTGCTGAGAATCAGGACTTACTCTCCTATTCCCGGCACCTCACCACTGTTGCCCAATCAAAGAGCAAGGTCATGCCCTGCCCAGACCTTGGATGTCACTCCAGGTACACGTTCTAACACTCTTCTTGTTCCTCTCCATCTACCTCATTGCTTTGCCCTTCCCTCTTCCTGAAATCTCCACCTCCTGATTTTCCTGGGTACACTGCCCTCACTCAGAAGCCCCACATCCTTCCTTGGGTCTATTTTTAAAGATTTCCAGGGTCTGTGGTGAGTGAGTGTCATTGTCTTCTCTGCTCCTGGGTAGAGGGAGGGGTGAGCTTCAGATCCTCAGAGTTGGGGAGGAAGAACATCTGGATTGCATTTTGTAACTTTCTCTATGAATTTGCAAAGCAGACAAACTAAAAACAAGCAAAAAGAAAAAATGTCCATTTTCCCAATGAAGATTAACGTCTTCCCCAAAACCTTATTGACTCTTCCGTATTTATACCTCTTCTCCGTGCTCAAATCTGAACTTATTTTGCTACAGAAGTTTTGCCCGCATTATGATCCTGGGCTGTAAGACAAAACTTCTTCCCTTAACTGGACCAGGCTCATCCCCCAGACTCATCCTGCAGGTAGAGGGTGGTCCTTCCCTATGACCATGTCTCTCTCCTGCTGTCATACCTTTAATGTTTTCTCTTATGTGCCCCAAATTCTTCCTCATGGGTACAGTCTTCTCCTTGGGGAAACTTCTCTCCCTTCTTCAAGCTTCAGCCTAAAATCTCTTCATTGGGGACATCTTCCTTATGCCCCCAGGGTTTCCTGATTGACCATGTTCGCAGCACTCTGTAGGGCATTCTTTTTCCACAGTGCAAATGAAAAATTTAAGGAAATTATTACTGAGGAACTGCTTATCATATGTCTCCTCTGTTAGACTGTAAACCCCTTCAGAGCAGAACCTCTGTCTTCTTCTGTGCCATATTCCCACATTAGTGCATAATAATCTTAGTTAACTACTGAGCACTTATTGTGTACCAGGTATTTTATACAAAGTAGATCATTTATTCCTCACAGCACTTCTGTAAGGTAACTTGCCTTATAGAGTAATGAAAGTGAGCTACAGAGAAATCAACTTGTCCAAGATTGTACAGCTGCTATGATGAAGCCAGAACTGGAACTCGGGAAGCCTGGCCAAAAAGATATAGATTGTGTGGTGAAATACACATATATCTCACTTTTAAAACTTCCATTTCTTTAAGTCAAAATAAAATTGATAGTAGGGAGACCTGAGAGTTATGGAGTTCAATTATAGAGTTTTTAAATGGGTCGCAGAACGTGGAAGTTTTCCCATCTATGACTGATTTCTAGATGAATTGCAGTATTCTGAACCTGAAAACCAGTCTTCTTTTAAAATATAGTGCTCTCTCTCTCTCTCTCTCTCTTCCCTCTCTCTCTCTTGCGCACACGCGCATCTTTAGTTCTTACTTACCAACGTGTCCCATTGCTATGGAAACAAGCTAAGTTAATAATTTGCTGAAGTGGGCTTCCCTGGTGGCGCAGTGGTTGAGAGTCCGCCTGCTGATGCAGGGGACGCGGGTTCGTGCCCTGGTCCGGGAAGATCCCTCATGCCGCGAAGCGGCTGGGCCCGTGAGCCATGGCCGCTGAGCCTGTGCGTCCGGAGCCTGTGCTCCACAATGGGAGAGGCCACAACAGTGAGAGACCCGCGTACAGCAAATAAATAAATAAATAAATAAATAATTTGCTGAAGTAAAAACTTAGCTCCATATGGGACAAAGATGGGCTTTTCTCAGTGGTGATCTGGGCAATATTTTAAACTCTTGATTGTAACCAACATCTTCTTATAGCTCAGAGGTGCTCCTGAAAACACCTGTGTATGTGATTTTCCAAGACGAGAAGGCGATATGAGTCAGTATACTTGCTACCAGGAACTTAGGAATTTAAGACTTGGCTGGGTCCCTGGCCTCTGGGACATCCTTGGTCAGGTGACTTAGCCTCTACCAGCTCTGAGGGTGCAGTGGGAACCCACCAGCCTCAGCCAGTTATTTTCACAATAAAAAAAAAGATTTTCAACTCACTCTCATAGGAGGAGATGATAAGGACCTAGTGCTGGGTCAGATTGCCAAGGGGATTCCATGTCTGCCATTTAATAAGGGGATCCAGGTCCCCTGGCCTCTTTAGACTAAGATATGCATGTAAGTCATAACCATACGATTGATCATAGAAACTCAATGTCACTTCACCGCATATTGTTTCCTTCTTTCAGTGCAATAAGCCAAAAGGGAACATTAAATTCATCCTCACTGAATTTAAAACTCACAGAGAAATTCAGAGCATCCTTTGATGTCAGGAGGACATTGTTCTAGATAATTGTGTAAGAAAGCAGTGCTGGAGAGTTTTGTGAAAATGACACCTCAGGGGAAGAGGTCTGCGAGCTGTGGCAGCCAGCCTTTACTTGAAGTAAAATGACACATATTAAAGAAGAGACAGGAAAGTTAGTGCTTTGAAGCAAGAACACATCATGTTCTTGGGACAGAACAGGAAAAATGAATCAGGCCGATCACAGGGCAGGGTACTGAGGAGAGATTGTTTTTTTAGGAGGAAGACTTGTGGAGAGAGCGTGTCCATGGACCTTTTATTGGCATTAGAAAGAGAGGTAGAAAAAATATATCTATTTTGGAAAATCAAGCAATCAGCTGCACTCCAGAGCCCCTAAGGTATTTTAGGGTCAAAAATACAGTGTTTGGGGGCCTGTCCCTGCTCTTCTCCTCAACGCCACCTTTTCTTTCCACTCTGTCATCCTCTGATCATGTGTGTAAAAGCTAAACCTTTAGAATGGCCAATGGCTGTGAGCATAACAACATCCATTTTTATGTGAACAATCTGGATGTCAGCCCCACTGTGGGACCTTCATGAAAGAATTAAATGTCTCTTGAAGTGCGGCTTCAGTCTCACCTCCCTGTAACAGGTGTGGGGTGAGGATGCTTGTGTTGAAGGCAGATTACCTGAAGCCACTGGAAATTTACTGGATTAGAATTCCTAGGGGTGGAGCCCGGGAATCTGCATGTTAATCATTTAAATTCCTCAGGTGATGCTTGAGATAGGAAAGTGATGACAGGTACCCTCCTTAGTTAACAAAATCAGCTATTTGACTTACTGTCATCAAACCATGAGTTACCCCCTGTTTTTCATGATAAACGTTCTCCTATTGGATTCGCCTTGTCTCTAGTGGTTTCTATTTGCCATGCATGGAATACAGCTCCCACCCACGTACCCCTGAGCCTCTTTCATCCTCTCTCCTAAACAACCAAGGTTCTTGGTCCCAGGCAAATTTGTTCTATGCACAATGGGCTGAAATGCAGTTTACACAATGTATTTTACATTATTGATGTCTGAATCCCATCAATGGTGAGTATGAAATCATTAAAATCGCCCTACACTTTGAATCTCATTATAACTCTTTAATAGTTTAATAACTAATAATAATAACTAATAATAACATAATTCTATTCACTTTAAAATTATGAAGCTTAAAAATTCTTCTTTAATCTCTTTTCAACATGTTTGATATGCTTGGAGATTAAAATATATGACCTGCATAAAAGATAAGATAACCCCCAACATAAATGGTCATGAGCTTCCAGGAAATGAATTTGGATAAAAAGCATTAGTCTGGGGGCTTCCCTGGTGGCGCAGTGGTTGGGAGTCCGCCTGCCGATGCAGGGGGCGCGGGTTCGTGGCCCAGTCTGGGAGGATCCCGCGTGCCGCGGAGCGGCTGGGCCCGTGGGCCATGGCCGCTGAGCCTGCGCGTCCGGAGCCTGTGCTCCGCGGCGGGAGAGGCCACAGCGGTGAGAGGCCCGCGTACCGCCGAAAAAAAAAAAAAAAAAAAAAAAAGCACTAGTCTGGGCGTTTATAACAGTTATCATAGATGTGGACTTGGTCTTTTTTCAAATTTTTTTTCTTTCATTTCTAGCTCCCTCTGGCCTTTTTCCTTTACTGGGCAAATTTACTTCCCCCCACTTCTTACTTCCTCACACATATGAAATACGTACAAGTCTCCTTTCTTTCTTTTTTTTTTTTTTTTTTTTTTTTTTTTTGCTGTACCCGGGCCTCTCACTGTTGTGGCGTCTCCCGTTGCGGAGCACAGGCTCTGGACGCACAGGCTCAGCGGCCATGGCTCACGGGCCCAGCCGCTCCGCGGCATGTGGGATCTTCCCGGACCGAGGCACGAACCCGTGTCCCCTGCATCGGCAGGAGGACTCTCAACCACTGCGCCACCAGGGAAGCCCCAAGTTTCCTTTCTTTGAACAATCAAAGCAATCTCTGTCATTTTAAAGCAACCTCTCAGCTGGCAATTCACTCTGGTTTCCAGGAAGACACTGTTAATTAGCGTACAAAGATTACTTAGAATAAAACCAGGCATATTTGAGTTTGTATCTGGCTTCCTTGATTAGGGCAGGCAATACTTAAAATCAGGTTGTCATATAGTTTTTAAATTTATCTGATATACTCTGTCTATTACAGCATTATGCAGATGTAGGCTGGGAAATTACTAATAATGTTGACAGCTGAAGAATAGGGAATTCAAATACTTACTGCAATCAATCATGATAGGAGGAAATAAGTGTGTCCCCTGGCTTCTTTAGGACCCATTTTGGCACCCAGTAGAGCACCGATAAGCAGATAACATGATCACCTCTTTAGAGAAATCTCTCAAAGAGACACCAGGGGAAATCCACCCAGTACACATGGCAAAACTCCTGAAAAGCATCTCCACGTTTTCCTCACATCACAGCAGCTGGCCAAATCTCCACTTTGCTCTCTCAAAACTCCCCAACTCCATCTCCCAAATCCCAAGCCATGTTGCCTTTTGCTTCCTGCCCCTTCCTCTCACCATTCCAGGTTCTTTCCTCTCATAAATAACTCTCTGCCTTTTCTGGTGGAACCCAAGGTATGAGCATGATGGTGCAACTTTGGTAGAATTCAGTAGTTTGTATTTAGGTTCAAATGCTATGTTGAACTTTGAGCGGAACTAGAACTTTTAAAAACATCATATAAACAAATTTATGGGCTACTGTGAGAATAAGTCCTTGCTTTTGAAAGCCTGGTCTCTTACATTAAGAGATAAGAGGAGTTTGGGTTTTCCCTGACAAAGGTCAACAGAGGAGAGAGGGTCATCAACTGTTGCAAGTATTGTTCTGGTTTTAGCACCAAAACTAAGAACTCCTCATTCCCAGCAAACCAAGTCAAGAGGTCACTCTGGAAGGAAGCTTTTGCCTCTCTCTAGGACAGCCTGATATAATGCGACCCCAAAGAGTAACGCAAAGATGAAATTAGAACCTTCTCTTTCACTGGACAAGGCAAATTCATTGCTCCTAGGAGACCCATGGGTTGCCCAGATTAATTCCTTCTGCTTGTCCCACCTGCCTTTTTTGTTTTAGCTGTCAATGTCACCTGCCTGGGGTAAAGGCTAAGCCAGGGACTCCTGCCTTCCTCCCAGACAGGGTCTTGGGCAACAGAAGGAGTAATAAAATTTCATTTTGCCTTACTTGGGATCCGCCAAGTCTTACCCTAGTTTTAACAACTTAGCCTTATTTTCACCTAGGACTCGAAAATGTCACTAACAAGATTAAAACCACCATCATTACATGGCTACTTCCCTGCATGGATGAAACTAATCATTGTAGCCCTGAAGTAATTAATTTTCCTGCAGTAAATTAACTATCCCTGTCCTTATGAGAGGTTGCCAACACATAAATCGAGCAGTCAAGACTCTTCAGGTCTGACTTGTACCCAGTTCACACTGGCTGAAGCAAAAAGGGAGTTCATTGCAAGATGTAGATAGAACTCCAAATGTAAAGAATTGCTGAGGACCTGTGGAATACTGGGGACCTTGGGATTTGAATTCAGCACACACTACTTTATGTGTAGGACTTCCCTGGTGTCCAGTGGTTAAGACTCTGCATTCCCAATGCAGGGGACACAGGTTTGATGCCTGGTCAGGGAACAAAGATCCCACATACCACATAGTGTGGTGGAAAAAAATGAAACAAAACAAAACCACATACTACTTTATTCTGCTTGTTCTAAAGTTTTCATTTGTTCTACAAGGCTTCATCCTCCACAGTCACCAACAGGCCTTCTCCATGTGGGAGGGACATGGCAGCTGTCCACCCCAGGGATGTACTGGTCCAAGGTCCAAGAAGAGAGTTTGGCTGTAGTAGGAGAACCCAGAAAAGGACTCTAGGGGCCGTTTGTGTCATAGGTCTCTCCTTCTGCCAGTTACCAAGGTCAGAGTGATGGACGTGATACCACAGGTAATCCTGTGGTCCTGTCCAACACTCTTAAGGGTCTATTGCCAAGAAAGAGGGTGGGGGAGGGTGATGTGTAGACAAACGGTAATGGCTAATATGCACTATGTCCTGGGACTTCCCCTGGCAGTCCAGTGGTTAAGACTCCATGCTTCCAGTGCAGCAGGTGCACGTTCGATCCCTGGTTGGGGAACTAAGATCTTACATCCCACATGGCTAGGCCAAAAAAAAAACCATAGCAGTTTACAATATGTACTATGTCCGTAAGTATGTTCCGAGCACTGTTATATTTGTTTTGAGTATATGACTTCCTTAGTCTTATAGCAAGGCTAAGCTGAAGGTTTGATTACTCTCACTATTATACAGAAGGCGGGGAGAGTTAGAACAACATTTTGGTAACTTACCTGAGGTCACATAACTATTGAATAGAAAGATTTAAAACCAGACTGGCTGACCCCCAGATCTAACCACCCAACTACCATATTCTGGCCAAATTTTCTCTCCTCCCTTTTCTCTTCCTCTCTCCTTTTTAGGGTGACTGACAGATGGAAGGGCTTGGAAAGGGTTGGGAACTGAGGTGAGGAGAATTCTCTGAAACCCCCTTTGCCCTGACTACAGCCCCAAACATTTGCTCTGGTCTTTCTCCACCTCATCTCGAAATTTCTAACGCTATTTTTTTCTGTTCAATTACCAGCTCCCAGCTGGAACCAAGAACTGGACTCAGATTTCTTAATCTGGACAGAGACAGTGTGTAATGTTTTCACTAAGGCAGAGAACAAAGTCCCAAGGAACGCCAGAAAACAATTTTACATGAAAACGTATGGGGGAGGAAGGAAAGAAGGAAAATGCAATAATGTACATAAATCTATTCAAAATGATGAAGCACTCATGTTTTATCAGATTACTGTCACACCTCAGGGCTAAATAACCACTAAAACATAATTTAAAGCTTGATTGTAAACTGTCTTCTCTGCTTCTCTCTCTCTCTTTTTTTTTTTTTTTTTTTTTTTGCTGTACGCGGGCCTCTCACTGATGTGGCCTCTCCCGTTGCGGAGCACAGGCTCTGGACGCGCAGGTCCAGCGGCCATGGCTCACTGGCCCAGCTGTTCCGCAGCATGTGGGATCTTCGCGGACCGGGGCACGAACCCGTGTCGCCTGCATCGGCAGGCGGACTCTCAACCATTGCGCCACCAGGGAAGCCCCTGCTTCTCTATTGATTTCATATCTATGAAAGAGTCTTGAAGACCCAGTCCAAACACCGTCCCTTCCATGTGGCTCCCCCTTCCTGCTTCCGCTGAAGCCAGGTAAGCTGGGGAGCTCCCTTCTCTGTGTTCACCAAGTCTTGGTACAATCTGTCCTATTGTCTCAGCACTCCTTGTCCCCTTATGCTTTCCTCCCATGAACAATTGTCATCTTCTTAAGAATAGTAACTGTACCTTGTGGATCTATATTTTCCCATCCTCCCTAATAATGCCCGGAAAAAAGTAGCTCAATAAATATTAATTCACCGATCCCACTGGTCTCCCTTCAGCTCTTCTGGTACATTCTGCATTTTCCTGGCTTAAGGCATATGGGCTTGTTCTAACTGGCTGAGTGAATCTGTCAGATTCAGTGGGGTGCTTTCTACTGAAAACAACTTGACTCTACCCCTTTGCCTCTTCCAGCCCACTGATCAGAGCCATTCTGAGCAACACCAAGATGAAATCTCAGGCAAGTCTTGCCATTTTTCTGTTTACTCTCAGATAATAGATGAACTGTGTCTTTCAGAGGTGGGAGAAGGTTAAATCACTTGGTAAGAATCACAGAGCTAGTAAGAGATGGAGCCGGAACCAGCATCCAGCTGTCCAAGCTCCAGGTTACTTCTCCTTTTGGCTTCCATAGTGATTTGTTAAGAAAGATCCCATGTTTGGGAGGGACATGCCTGAAAAATCAGTGCTTTTAGAGAAGGTTTTCAATTCTAACTAATCAAGAACCTGCCCTTTCAGACATTCCATCCGAAAACAGCAAATTATACTTTCTTCCCAAGTGCACACGGAACATTCTCCAGGATAGATCACATCTTGGGTCATAGATCAAGGCTCAGTAAATTTAAGCAAATTGAAATCATATCAAGCATCTTTTCTGACCACAATGCTATGAGATTAGAAATCAGTTACAGGGAAAAAATGTAAAAAACACAAAAACGTGGAGGCTAAACAATACATTACTAAATAACCAAGAGATCACTGAAGAAATCAAAGAGGAAAGCAAAAAATACCTAGAGACAAATGACAATGAAAACACGATGATCCAAAACCTATAGGATGCAGCAAAAGCAGTTCTAAGAGGGAAGTTTATAGCAATACAATCCTACCTCAATAAACAAGAAAAATCTCAAATAAGCAATTTAACCTTACACCTAAAGGTTCCTAAAGGAACTAGAGAAAGAATAACAAACAAAATCCAAAGCTAGTAGAAGGAAAGAAATCATAAAGAGCAGAGCAGAAATAAATGAAATAGAAACGAAGAAAACAATAGCAAAGATCAATAAAACTAAAAGATGGTTCTTTGAGAAGATAAACAAAATTGATAAACCTTTAGCCAAACTCATCAAGAAAAAAAGAGCGAGAGGACTCAAATCAATAAAATTAGAAATGAAAAAGGAGAAGTTACAACGGACACTGCAGAAATGCAAAGCACCATAAGAGACTATTACAAGCAACACTATGCCAATAAAATGGACAACCTGGAAGAAGTGGACAAATTCTTAGAAAGGTATAACCTTCCAAGACTGAACCAGGAAGAAATAGAAAATATGAACAGACAAATCACAAGTAATGAAATTGAAACTGTGATTAACAATCTTCCAACAAACAAAAGTCCAGGACCAGATGGCTTCACAGGTGAATTCTATCAAACATTTAGAGAAGAGTTAACACCCATCCTTCCCAAACTCTTCCAAAAAATTGCAGAGGAAGGAACACTCCCAAACTCATTCTATGAGAACACATCACCCTGATACCAAAACCAGACAAAGATACTACAAAAAAAAAAAAAAAGAAAAGAAAATTACAGATGATGACTATCACTGATGAATATAGATGCAAAAATCCTCAACAAAATACTAGCAAACAGAATCCAACAACACACTAAAAGGATTATACACCATGATCAAGTGAAATTTATCCCAGGGATGCAAGGATTCTTCAATATACACAAATCAATCAATGTGATACACCATATTAACAAACTGAAGAATAAAAACCATATGATCATCTCAATAGATGCAGGAAAAGCTTCTGACAAAATTCAACATCCATTTATGATAAAAACTCTCCAGAAAGTGGGCATAGAGGGAACCTACCTCAACATAATAAAGGCCATATCCGACAAACCCACGGCAAACATCATTCTCAATGGTGAAAAACTGAAACCATTTCCAACAAGATCAGGAACAAGACAAGGATGTCCACTCTTGCCACTATTATTCAACATACTTTTGGAAGTCTTAGCCACAGCAATCAGAGAAGACAAAGAAATAAAAGGAATACAAATTGGGAAAGAAGAAGTAAAGCTGTCATTGTTTGCAGATGACATGATACTATACATACAGAATCCTAAAGATGCTACCAGAAAACTACTAGAGCTAATCAATGAATTTGGTAAAGTTGCAGGATAACAAAATTAATGCATAGAAATCCCTTGCATTCCTATACACTAACAATGAAAGATCAGAAAGAGAAGTTAAGGAAACAATCCCATTCACCGTTGCAACAAAAAGAATAAAATACCTAGGAATAAACCTACCTAAGGAGGTAAAAGACCTGTATGCAGAAAATTATAAGACACTGATGAAATAAATCAAAGATGACACAAACAGATGGAGAGATATACCATGTTCTTGGTTTGGAAGAATCAACATTGTGAAAATGACTATACTACCCAAAACAATCTACAGATTCAATGCAATCCCTATCAAATTACCATTGGCATTTTTTACAGAACTAGAACAAAAAAATCTTAAAATTTGTATGGAGACATAAAAGACCCTGAATAGCGAAAGAAATCTTGAGGGGAAAAAATGGAGCTGGAGGAATCAGACTCCCTGATTTCAGACTATAGTACAAAACTACAGTCATCAAGACAATATGGCACTGGCACAAAAACAGAAATATAGATCAATGGAACAGGATAGAAAGCTCAGAGATAAACCCATACACCTATGGTCAACTAATCTGTGACAAAGGAGGCAAGGATATACAATGGAGAAAGCACAGTCTTGTCAATAAGTGGTGCTGGGAAAACTGGACAACTACATATCAAAGAATGAAATTAGAACACTCCCTAGCACCATACACAAAAATAAACTCAAAATGGATTAAAGATCTAAATGTAAGACCGGACACTATAAAACTCTTAGAGGAAAATATAGGGAGAACACTCTTTGACATAAGTCACAATAAAATATTTTTTGATCCACCTCCTAGAGCAATGGAAATAAAAACAATAATAAACAAATGGGACCTCATGAAACTTGAAAGCTTTTGCACAGCAAAGGAAACCATAAATAAGATGAAAAGACAACCCTCAGAATGGGGGAAAATATTTGCAAATGAAGCAACTGACAAAGGATTAATCTCCAAAATATACAAGCAACTCATACAGCTCAATATCAAAAAAACAAACAACCCAATCCAAAAATGGGCAGAAGACCTAAATAGACATTTCTCCAAAGAAGATATACAGATTGCCAACAAACACATGGAAGGATGCTCAACATCACTAATCATTAGAGAAATGCCAATCAAAACTACAATGAGGTATCACCACACACCATTCAGAATGGCCATCATCAAAAAATCCACAAACAATAAATGCTAGAGAGGGTGTCGATAAAAGGGAACCCTCTTGCACTGTTGGTGGGAATGTAAATTGATACAGCCACTTTGGAGAACAGTATGGAAGTTCCTTAAAAAACTAAAAGTAGAACTACCATATGACCCAGCAATCCCACTACTAATCATATATCCAGAGAAAACCATAATTCAAAAAGACACATGCACCCCAATGTTCACTGCAGCAATATTTACAATAGCCAGGTCATGGAAGCAACCTGAATGTCCATCAACAGACAAATGGATAAAGAAGATGTGGTACATATATATAATGGAATATTACTCAGTCATAAAAGGAATGAAGCTGGGTCATTTGCAGAGATGTGGATGGACCTAGAGACTGTCATACAGAGTGAAGTAAGTCAGAAAGAAAAAAACAAATATCGTATATTAACACATATATGTGGAATCTAGAAAAATGGTACAGATGAACAGTTTGCAAGGCAAAAATAGAGATGTAGAGAACAAACGTATGGACACCAAGGGGGGAAAGCAGGGGCGGAGGTGGTGGTGTTGGGATGAATTAGGAGATTGGGATTTACATATATACACCAATATGTATAAAATAGACAACTAATAAGAACCTGCTGTATAAAAAGTAAAATTAAAAGAATTTTTAAAAAAAAGAACCTGCCCGGAGAGCCTTCTGGGGCACGTGTGTCCTTTGTCAGTTTCTGTTTCATTCTAGCAGGAAGTGAAATGTCGGCTGGGTTTGGTGCTGTCTGATCCTCAGTCACTCCTCAAACATAACGTGCTGTTCCTTGCTTTTGTATTTGTGTACATGTTACTCCTTCTGCTGGAGATGCCCTTGGCGTGAGTTAGTGCCAACGTCTCTCCCTCTCTAAAGCTTTGCAATAAGATTTGGGGGCTTTTTCCACAGCGCTTTCATTGCCCCTCTGTTATCTTTACCCCACTGTGTGTGTGTGTGTGTGTGTGTGTGTGTGTGTGTGTGTGTGTGTGTGTGTCCACATTAGGTTCTGAGCTCCTACAGAGCAAGGATCCTGCCTTCTTATCTGTATAGCCGGAGCATCTAATTCAGCGCCTGTCATTCAAATACAAAGTTTATTCAGCACCTACTACATACCAGGTTCTGTAAGGATATTAAGTAATGGTCTCTGCCCTCAAAAACTTTCAGTAATAATAACTGTTGCAAGTTCCCCCAACCCATCCTCCGCGTCCCCACCATGATTACATCTAAGTTCTTGGGGTCCTATGTCATGCTGAGATAGGGCTGCTGGGCAGGGGGTTCTCATCTTCCGATATGGTCCACGTAGGACCCCAGCACATTGCTTCTGGGGGTCTTGTCCGTAAGTCCCCTTGGAGTCAAACTTTGTGTATATTTAAAGCTAGTGCCTCACACAAAGACTCATTCGTCCCTCCCCACCTCACCCACCTGCACTGGCCACAGGGAGCTCTGAGAGACTGGCCAAGACTTGTCTACTTCCAGCCTCTATAGGGCACCTAGTATCTGCTCTTAAGTCTCCCTAAATCTATTGAGAGTTCACGTCATGCACCAGACCCTCTGGATTATCCCCTTCCTCCACCCCAAGGCACGAGGGTCCCCCTTTCTTAGGCTCCTAGAATGTCTTTGCCACACCTTCCCCTCACTGAGGGAAAAGTTTTATCTCAGCAGGTGGAAGGCGGTTCCAACTCACCATAAATTCTTTCTGCCTCTTCTTTTGCATCTGAATGTCAAAAGCCTTTTCTCACTTCCTTCTGCTGCAGCAAGTTTTCCCCAAAGCAGTGGTTTGTGATGGTAATGGCCCAAGTAAAAGAGGGAGAGTAGCAGAAAATACCAAGAAAATAAATTTCAAATATATTACTGAAGAACAGGAATGGCAATAGCCGCTAATTACTTCTCAGCTCTTATAAAGCTCCAGGAGCTACAATAAGTAAATCATGTACCTCAAATACATTCATTATCACAACAAATCATGAGGATAATAATAATAATAATAAACGATTCTCCGTGTGTTACAAATGAGGCACAGGCAAAGTTGCCTACAGCCGAGGAGGCAGCAGGTGTTGGAGTCTGTTTGGAACCCAGGCGGTCTGGTCCCAGAATCCACTTTTTAATCACCACTCCTATTGCCTCCCTATATCTTGTGGCTGGTCCTAGACCCAAAGTAGTTAATGACAATGTAGCAGGGTAGAATCGCATCACAAACCAGCACAGAGCGGCTACCCAATCAGTATTTGCTGCAAGAAGACAAACAAACAACTGCAGCAATATGGTTAATAAAATCTCACACAGAGGCAACTCATCAGGGAAACTTGGGGGCAGGGGCTGCTCGCCATATTCTCCCGTCAAATAAAAATGTTATCAGTTGGACATTTTTGCATGTTCTGGAAGACACAATGACCGTTCGGAGCACAGAGCTCTAAATCCTTCAGTCCAGACACGCTGTGGACCAGAGCCAAAAGACAACATGAATTTGAAAAGAACTCCCTAGAATGAATATATTTACATTTACTCTGTAAACTTACACTTCCTTCCCAAGCAAGGACATCCATCAGCCACTCTTCAAAGTCACTCTTGTTGGGCTAAGAAAGTGGTCATGCTTGAGCTCTATTTTCAGTTGGCCTGTGGGTTGGGCTCGTAGACGTTTACTTATCTGTTTTGGTCCTAATATTTTTCTTTCTCTTCCCGGAGTCTTAGAGCCCATGTTTACTTCATCAGCAGTTAGAACTGAAAATCTCCAGCAGGGAAAATCAGTTTCGAGTGTTTTTAAAGTTCAGTTCTTGATAGCATTGGTGCTGGTTCATCATGAGGAAAATTAAGGCAATAATAAACATTTTCAAGAGACCTCAAAGAATGTTTTAATGGCATAAAAACTGGTTTTAAAGAGCAATGGGCCATGGAAGCTTCAGCCAGAAGAAATCCTTGGATTTTTTAAAAAAATCAATCTTCCTGCTTTAATATGGCAAGAGTATTCAAGATACCCTAACTTTATAATATCTTTTTGATGTGCACCTAGCAATGTGCTATGTCTGGGGAAGGGAGTGCTTTTAGTAAGCATATGGACTTCTGGAAGGGGCAAGATAGCCACACTTGTGTAAAGCAAAACACTTCAAGATCCAGATAAGACAGATATGACTGAGAGACAAGTGAATCTTCTAGACCAGGGGTCCCCAACCCCCAGGCTGCTGACCAGTACCGCTGGCCTGTTAGGAACCCCGCCTCACAGCAAGAACTGAGCATGGGCCAGCGAAGCTTCATCTGCTGCTCCCCATTGCTCACCATCACTGCCTGAAACATCCCCCCACCCCCATCCGTGGAAAAGTTGTTATGCGCTGAATTGTGTCCCCTCCTCCCCCCCAGTTCATATGTTGCTGTCTCAAATCCACGTACTTAGAATGTGACTGTATTTGAGATATGGTCTTTTTTTTTTTTTAACATCTTTATTGGAGTATAATTGCTTCACAGTGGTATGTTAGTTTCTGCTTTATAACAAAGTGAATCAGCTATACATATACATACATCCTCATATCTCCTCCTTCTTGCATCTCCCTCCCACCCTCCCTATCCCACCCTTCTAGATGGACACAAAGCACCGAGCTGATCTCCCTGTGCTATGCAGCTGCTTCCCACTAGCTATCTATTTTACATTTGGTAGTGTATATATGTCCATGCCACTCTCGCACTTCGTCCCAGCTTACCCTTCCCCCTCCCGTGTCCTGAGGTCCATTCTCTATGTCTGCATCTTTATTCCTGTCCTGCCCCTAGATTCTTCAGAACCTTCTTTTTTCTTTTTTAGATTCCATATATATGTGTTAGCATACGGTATTTGTTTTTCTCTTTCTGACTTACTTCACTCTGTATGACAGACTCTAGGTCCATCCACCTCACTACAAATAACTCAATTTCGTTTCTTTCTATGGCTGAGTAATATTCCATTGTATATATGTGCCACATCTTCTTTATCCATTCATCTATCGATGGACACTTAGGTTGCTTCCATGTCCTGCCTATTGTAAATAGAGCTGCAATGAACATTGTGGTGCATGATTCTTTTTGAATTATGGTTTTCTCAGGGTATATGCCCAGTAGTGGGATTGCTGGGTCATATGGTAGTTCTATTTTTAGTTTTTTAAGGAACCTCCATACTGTTCTCCATAGTAGCTTTAATGAATTTCCATTCCCAGCAACAGTGCAAGAGGGTTCCCTTTTCTCCACCCTCTCCAGCATTTACTGTTTGTAGATTTTTTGGTGGCCATTCTGACTTGTGTGAGGTGGTAGCTCATTGTAGTCTTGATTTGCATTTGAGATACGGTCTTTAAAGGGGTGAGTAAATTAAAATGAGGTTATTAAGGTGTGCCCTAATCCAACTGACTGATCTCATAAGAAGAGGAAATTAGGACACATACACCGGCGTAGAGAAAAGGCCATGTGGAGACACAGGGAGAAGACAAGCATCTACAAGCAAAGGAGAGAAGGAAGCCTCAGAAGAACCAACCCTGCCAATTCCTTGATCCCAGACTTCAAGCCTCCAGAACTGTGAGCAAACAGATGTCTACTGTTTAAGCAGCCCAGTCAGTGGTTCTCTGTTGTGGCAGACCTAACAAACGAATGCATCTCTGTGAGCCGGCATGGTGTAGGAAGACCTTGCAGAAGATGGAGGAATAGAAATTGGCCTGAAGGATGGCTAGGATCTGTGGATGGGGCAGGCATTCCTGGCAAAGGGCAGGAGTTATTTGTTTGAACCACATGAAGTGGCTGATATATGTCCTCCTCTGGCCTATCAAAATGGCAATTTCATATGATTCAACCCAATATAAGCAGAGGGGCTGGGACAAGAGCATAGCTGCCGGTCACATGGCTCAGTGGTGACTTTGCAGTAGCGTCTCATTGTTCCGAAATGCCTGCTTCATTCAGTGACGGGGGTGACTTTCCTCTCAGGCCCTCAGTTTCCTCTTCTGTAAAATGAGGACAAAAACTTGCACCTGACTCACAGGTGCAAGTTGGGGAGACTTCAAGTACGTGATGCCTGTAAGTGCTTAGCACAGGGCCTGAGACATATTTAGCATCTCAGTAAATGTTAGGAGAGCTTTTAGGACTCTGTGTGTTGCAGGTAATATGAACTAAATTGAAATAGCTTAAGAGGAAAAGGGGGGATTATTAAAAGTCCAAGAATTCCTCACGGAACACAAGGAAAGAGCTTAGCTCAGTGGCTCTCAACTGGGAGTAATTTGGCCTTCCAGGGGACATTTGATGATGTCTAGAGATGTTTTTGGTTGTCACAGCTGGGCAGATGTTCCTGGCGTCTAAGCCAGAGATGCTGATGAACATCCTACAAAGCATAGGGGCCCCCACATCAAAGATTATCTGGCCCCAAATGTCAACAGTGTTGTTATGGAGAAAGCAAGCCATGAGCTGGAAAGTCCCCTGGACCCTCAAGGCCACGCCTGCCAGTGTGTCTTAGCCATTAGCCTTTTGTCCCAGCTCTGAACACACTCTTCTCTCCTCTGCTTTGTGAAGCTGGAGCTGTGTCTCTACGAATCCCGTTTCTGTTTTGCCTTTGTCTGGCTCTGTCAAGGGAAAGGGATGCTGTGTCCAATCTGAGGCAAAGGATTGAGAACCTGTGCCGTGCTCAACATCCCATTGGTAAATAATTGTGGTTATTTAGAAATGAAATAAAAATATTATTTTTCTTTCAATTTATGTATAGCTCAAACGTCTACTGAGTTGGTGATCCATAAGTATTTCTTAAGCTGTTTCTAACCTAACTATTAAAAAAAAGAACTGTTAGTTATTACATTCAGCCTAGGAGTGTCATGAAGATATTATTGCGACACCAAGGGTGCTGTGACCAAGAAAGTTTGGGAAACTCTGCCATGAGTCTTTATGACCCACACATAAACATGATTACACACACACACACACACACACACACACACACACACGTTACCCAGCACACTGTCTGATGCATAATGACTTCTCAGCAAATATACTGAGGAATAGATTAAAAAGAAATGAATGAATGAATGAGGAAGCAGTGCTTCTCTGGTTTACCTTCTCATGCTTGGAAGTGTGTCCAAGTTACTCATCTCAGTGAGGAGACTCCTTAGTTAGTTTAATTCTAGCCTTTCATTGGTTTGTCTGGGGACCAAGGGACGGACCCATGTGGGGTTCTGAGATGATGGTGGTACCATGAGGTAGGAGCATAAGAAGGCCTCTCCAAGGAAGTGAACGTTACAGAGATTGAAAATGTAAGATTGAGAGAGAGGCTGGCATCTCAGTCGGAAAGTGTTCCTGGCAGAAGGGCTGTCATGACTGGAAGCACATGAGAAATCCTGAGAACGAAAATACAAGGGCAGCTGAGACCAAGCAGAGGGAGAGGCTGAACAATAGGGAAGAGGGTGTGAGATGGGACAAGAAGAGGAGGCGCAGGCTGGCAGAAGCAACAAAGTGAGACACGGAAGAACCGGGAGGTCATGTCACGGAGTTTGAACTTATTTATTGGAGAAAAAGAGTAGGTCAGATATTTGAAGAAGGGGTGAGGTGCGCAGAGACTCAGGGAAGAAATGTAATTTTAGCACCAGTGCCTGCAATGACGCAACGAGGGAACTAAGGGCCACCTGGCTGACACGTAGCTTAGAGAGTCCCCAGATGGGCTCGGAGCAGGGTTTGCAAGGTACTCAGAAGCATGGAGGAGCCTGCAAAATAGATCCCAGCATAGATTCGTCTGGGTGAATAATCTGCTATGTTAGAAATGGTTGCAAATGAACAAAAATGATTTACGAGTTCTCTTTAGGCTAAAAAGTTCCACACTGAACACACTCGTACAAACGTAGCTAGAGAACTTGGTCCAGATAAGCTTCTCCTTTAGGCTATCCTTAGAGACAAGGGGGTGGCTCAAATATCAAAATCTGCTATAGCACATGGATCATGTTCTCCGAACAAAGACCCTGGATGGTACACCAGGCTGGCAGCGGGCAATGCCTGCAAGGCTCATACCAAGTTCTGTCTTTAAGAGGGCTCATTCACTTTGCATGGCAGCTCAAGTTTTAATGTAACCTCATTTCAGTGTTATCCCTACATCATCATACCATTTAAAATAAAGCATTTGCATCTGCTTGAACTTGGAACATTTTACAACCTCATGTCAGAACTTTATTCTTATTTGAATCATTATTCTCTTGGCCTCTGAATACATTGATTCTAAAGTGCCAGTTATCTTTTTACTCATTCTTTGAGGTTGTGTTGTATTGTGGTCTTTTTGTGTCCTTCTTGAAGCACTGGTATTTGTGTAGTTAATACCCTTAAGAAAAGCCTGAGAGGTCCCTGAGTTTTCTGAAAATTCACTCAATTGGGAAACCTAGGATCAAATCCCAAGTCAAATCACACATTTGCTGGGACTTTGGCCCAGTCAGGTTACCTCTCTGAACATCTGCTTCCCCATCCATCAGATGATAAGAGGCAGTATGTCACCATGGGCAGAACGTGAGTATCAGGCTTCCACCTGAAAGGCAAGCCTGGGGTCTGAACTTTGAGTCCACCATTTACTAGCGTTTTGAACCCTAAGAAGTTACTCACCCTGAGTCCAAATTTTGTTGTGTGTAAAATACAAATAATGATATCTTCCTCACAGGGTTATTGAGAGAAATAAAGGCAATTACAAATAGAGTTGCCAAATATCTTGTTTTTAAATTCACTGGTATTTGAGGCTTTCACGGGGAGGAGAGGGGCAGGGGAATTATTTTTAATGGAGCATTTATAGCTATATATATGGTAATATATATATATATATATATATATATATATATAATATGGTAATGGTAAGCATTAGAGTTATCTTGTCATGTCATGATTTAGGTGCAATTATTCCTGCTTACTCTCTAGGCTTATGCTTTACGATGCTGATTTGCAAATTAGATGTTAAGTATGGGACTTGATTCTTCATAAATTGTGGTGCACGAGGCAGAATGGTTCTACCCAGCAAAGCACAGTTCAGAACTGTGAGCATGCAGGTAGCAATTATGAGATAATGCTGAACGCTTTTATGTTATAAACTTACAGAACAAGTCAGTCTTGGGTCTAATTTCATCTTTTTCATTTATTCAGCACTTTTGTTTGCTTGATTCTTTGTTCTTAAACTTCATTTCTTATTATAAAAATAATACATATTTATTGAAAAAAATGAAGAAAACATAGGTGGTTTAAAAAAACAGCTGTCATACGGAGTGAAGTAAGTCAGAAAGGGAAAAACAAATACCATATGTTAACACATATATATGGAATCTAAAAAAAGAAGAAAAATAGTTCTGATGAACCTAGGGGCAGGACAGGAATAAAGACACAGACATAGAGAATGGACTTGAGGACAAGAGGAGGGGGAAGGGTAAGCTGGGACGAAGTGAGAGAATAGCATTGACATATATACACTACCACATGTAAAACAGGTAGCTAGTGGGAAGCAGCCGCATAGCACAGGGAGATCAGCTCGGTGCTTTGTGTCCACCTAGAGGGGTGGGATAGGGAAGGTGGGAGGGAGACGCAAGAGGGAGGAGATATGGGGATACATGTATACGTATAGCTGATTCACTTTGTTATACAGCAGAAACTAACACAACATTGTAAAGCAATTATACTCTAATAAAGATGTTAAAAAAAAGACCTGTGATATCATACTTAGAAATAACCACCACTAATATTTTGATGTATGAATTCCAGCATGTGTGTGTATAGATATAGATGACTGTACATACAATTATACTGTAAACACAATCTTGCAATTTATTTTTTAAGTAACATTTTTATAATAGTAATATATCTATCTATATATATATATAACATGAAATTTGCCATCTTAACATTTTAAAGTGTACAATTCAGTGGCATGAAACACATTCACAATGTTGTGTAACCATTTCCCCTATCTAGATCCAGAACTTTTTTAAAACCCCAAAAGGAAACCCCATACCCGTCAAGCAGTCACTCCCCATTCTTCACTCTTTCCAGTCTATGGCAGCCATTAATCGATTTTCCGTCTCTGGGGATTTATCTATTCTGGATGTTTCATATAAATGAAATCACGTATATGTGATTCTGTATCTGGCATCTTTCACTTAGCGCAATGTTTTCAAGGTTCATCCAACATTGCAGCAATGTATCAGTACTTCATTCTTTTTAGGGCTGAATAATATTCCATTCATGTATATATCACACACAGACCTGAATCTTACAACAGTCCTGAAAAATGTATAATGTTATTCCCATTTTTTTTAACATCTTTATTGGGGTATAATTGCTTTACAATGGTGTGTTAGTTTCTGCTTTATAACAAAGTGAATCAGTTATACATATATATATGTTCCCGTATCTCTTCCCTCTTGCATCTCCCTCCCTCCCACCCTCCCTATCCCACCCCTCCAGGCGGTCACAAAGCACCGAGCCGATATCCCTGTGCTATGCGGCTGCTTCCCACTAGCTATCTACCTTACGTTTGGTAGTGTATATATGTCCATGCCTCTCTCTCGCTTTGTCACAGCTCACCCTTCCCCCTCCCCATATCCTCAAGTCCGTTCTCTAGCAGGTCTGTGTAATGTTATTCCCATTTTAAGATGAAAAAACTGAAACAGAAAGGGCTATATAAGTGCACATGGTATTAATGCTGGAGCTGGGGTCAGAAGCCAGTTTTGTCTATTTCCAAAGCCTGCACACTTTCTATTTAAGTTTGATTTATAGGACTTATTTCCTTAGGATAAAGTTCTAGAAGTGGGAATTGTAAATCATAGTACCTGCAAAATTTTAAATTATTTATTGCACACCTTTTTAAAGGCAAGGTACTTTTGGTAACTTCATCCAGCTTGAATCAAGAATCTTAAAGATTTAATTTAGCTCCAAAGAGCCTTTCAAAAATTGATGCTACAATTTTTTGGCCTGAAGGCCATATTCAAATTGCAGAAAAAATGAGTTTCTTGTTTATGCAGATCATAAATTGACTGCCAAGGCAGAAATGTGAATTTAAGGAGTCTCAAATTCTAGAAAGAGTAGTTGGAATTCACGATATTATGCATTTGTCTAATGATGATCAATCTTTTGGTGAGTAATTCAAATCTGGAGGTTGTCAACATGAAAAAAGGGGCTCCCTCCAAATTCTCTTCAAGAAGAGAGTTGGTATTGGAGACATAATGTTCAAATCTTTCGAGAAAACGTCATTTTTGATAAGTGGAAATATGTTTTCCACAGGGAACCTGCCGCTGTATGTAAAAACTAGTTTGATAATTGCTCTAACTTCTGTACCAAACACCAGGTTGAAAATAATTTTTGTGCAATGAGTAATCTTGTTTTAATGGCTATAACAGAGCCATTCTTGAATCAGTAAAAACCAGACTTTGTGGTTTGTTGAAGGTTTTTTAAATACTTTTACTTACTTGGTAAGAAAAAGAATGTAATGCAGAATGTCATCATTAAACGTTCCACAATATAAATGATAATTTACCTGATAATAAAAATCAATAATATTTACCTGGTAAATCATTTACATCTAGTATTTTTGTTAGAATAATCCAACAAACCTATTCCAATGTCAAATGCAATGCCTGGCCTCTTAGAAATGATTGATTTCATTACTTGCATGATTTCAAAAAGTAGTGTTAAGATTAAAATGTATTTACTTCCAGATGCATGAGCACTTTTACATAAAGTGTAATACTCAGATCATTTATCCTGCAAGGGCAGAATATTTAGGATTTTTGTTTCAAAAAGTTATTAGTCTTTGTATCCTTAAGAGCATCTATTCCAGTGACTAAAATGTGACAGGCACTGTCATAAAAATCTGTAAAAAATGAAAAAATAAATAAAATGTATTTACTTATGCAACATATTTATCAAGCACCTACTCTGCTAAATCACTAGGGACACGTCGACGAACAAAACCTATAACCCTCTACCCTTATGGAGGAAGACCAGGCAGGGGGATGGTTGGAAGATACAAACCAGACAAACAAGATGCTATGTGTCCAATGGTGACGATAACCAAAGGAAAAGCAAGGTGAGGAACAGAATGTGAGGAAGAGGTTAACTTTTGAGCAAACACCTGAAGTTAGAGAACAAATTAGGCAGGGAGGTCAGCAGGATTAAAGATCCTGGAGAAAGTTCTCAGCTGGAGGATTTGGGAGCGGCACAAGGGCCAGTAAGACTGGAGCAGAGGGAACCGGGGAGACAGAGGGTCAGCAGTGAGGTTACAGAGGTCTAGACCATGGAGACCTTTGCAAGGATTTTGGCTTTTCCTCTGAGTAGAAAGCTATTGCAGGCCTTGAGTAGATGTGATGTACTTATGAAAAGGCTAACTCTGGTTACTATGTGGGAAGGAGAGCATAGAGAGGCAACAGCAGAAGCAGGAAGAATTTTAGAAGTCAAGTGTAGTAATCCAGGCTAAGGTGGTGGCGGCTTGGGTCCAGGGGGAGAAATAGTTAGATTCTGGATATATTCTGAAGGTAGAACTGATAGGATTTGCTTATGGATTGAATATGGGGAATGAAAAAAGAAAGAGCTCAGGGGTGATTTTGAGGTTTTTAGCCTTAAAAACTGAAGTCGTCATTTCTTGAAAGAGGAACATTTCAAGAAGAACAGGTTCTTTTAGTTGTTTCTGTTACAGGCTTTTGTCATGGGGTGATGTATGAGTTTGGTTTGGGACATGTTAAGGTCAAGATAGCACCTATATTCCAATTAGAAGTGTCAGCTATGTCCAAGGGCTATGTCCAAACACAAGCAAGAGATATACAGAAAGAGGCCAGCTGGCCACTGACTTATGGGAGATTCCTGATGGCTCCCATCTTTCGGTGAAATAAGAATCAAGGACATCAGCCCCAAGTGGGGGCAGTGGGAGTATAGTAATCACCTAGGAGTGAGGCTAAGTGGACAGACCAGGGTAGTCTGTGGGCTGGCTTGTGTCTTATGACGTTAGTGGTCAGGAATTTAAAAGGCAGCCGTCAACATAGATGTGTGCTTTTCTCTAGCCACATCCAGCTCTCTGGTGCAGGCTTTCAAAATTCAGAAAGTTGCATTTAACCAAATTGGAAGTTTTCAGACAAGTACAACACGTCAGTGGATAGAACCATCACCACTGAAGAGAGCTGCAATGAAAGTAGTGCCCTTGGGGGTGGATCCAGGATTCAGAAAGGGTGAGAAGGTGAGGGAATATTCTGGTAAAAGGATACAGGAAATTTTGCTGATGACTAAGGTTGAGAGGGTCCCATGGAAAGGTTTTGCTTTGGGGGCAGAGTGGTGGTGAGGCCATGATAGGCGATCTACAGTGCTGTATGTGGGTAGAGTCTGGAAGATGGGTGGCCCTGGGGCCGCTGGGGAGGTCCTAGTTTCCTAATGGTGGCTGATGAGGAGATTCAGCCCAGTGGCCTCCTGGCAGATGATGGTAAAGAGTTTGTGAGGATTGGGAGGTGGGTGGGGTCATCATCTAATAGGCACCCAAGAAAGCTCTTCATGCTTTCACCCTCTTCATGCCAACTCATGGCAGCAGCAGCGGGGGGTTGCTGAATGTAAACGTACTTTGAGAAGGACAAAGCATGATATAAAGGGAAAAGTTTTGATTACAAGTTCATCTGATACAAAGCAATGCATGAGGGACTCCCCTGGTGGTCCAGTGGTAAAGAATCTGCCTTCCAATGCAGGGTACGAGGGTTCCATCCCTGGTCAGGGAACTAAGATCTCACATGCGGCAGGGCAACTAAGCCCACGTGCCACAACTAGTGAGCTCGTGCGCCACAACTGGTGAGCTCACGCGCCACAACTGGTGAGCTCACGCGCCTCAACTAGAGCCCACGTGCTGCAAACTACAGAGCCCGCGTGCTCTGGAACACACACGCCACAACTAGAGAGAAGCCCGTGCACCACAACGAAGAGCCCGCACGCTGCAACAAAAGATCCTGCCTGCCTCAACAAAGATCCCGCATGCCCCAACTAAGACCCGACGCAGCCAAAAATAAATTAAATAAATAAATAATAAATACAGCTAAAACAAAAAACAAAAAACACTGCATGAGGGAAAAATATCTCTTGTCCTAGTTCATTTTCACAGCACCACCACCCCAGGACCCTACAAAGGCTGTCAGGCCTCCAGCAACTCCCACTGCAGGCTGGGCCCTGACCCAAAGACAAGTTAATACATTGTCTTTCAAAACCCACATCTCTGTCCGGCCAACATCAAGAAGGTCCAAGAACAGACTGAGCTCCTGTCTTATGATCGGGGAGTTAAACTCTATAGGTTTGGTGCTTTGGGCCCATTTTCAATATGCTCCTTAATCACAGCTTTATTATAAACACAGAATCCCAATAAAACGGTGGGGTATGGCAGGGGAAAATCTAGGACCTCATGATTTAAAGAAATGTTTGGATTGAAAATAAAAACCTGCACGGCAGGGCCAACCTTTCAAAGAATGAGTGTCACAGCGAGTACATGTTGGCAGTGAAAGTTGAGTTAGGGAGGAAATGTGTTGCCAGAGGACCTTGAGCTATTATATGATGTCCAAGATATAATAGCCAAGTAGAAAAAGAGGTTGTGAACATACAGAGATTGGAGAGCCCAGCTGGCGAAAATTGAAAGAGCATCTTACTGTTGCCTAATATTCACAAACAGGTCTTACCCAACAGTGTGTATGAACTTGTTGTGACTCCTGCAGTTGTCTCTCTTTTAGCAGGATGAGTATTCCGGGAACATTTACTTGGCCTTTCTCACCATCTAGGGTGGTGTATCTTAAACAAAGAATGACTGTGGTAAACAACTGGTCCCCTGAGATCTGAATACATTTTCCATAAATGAAGCACTAAACATCTCCTGTCGAGAATACCAGTAGGATCCTTGGCCATAAGAAATTGATCCCATTTTGCTGATTATTGAAGGGTATGGGAAAAAAAACTCTGGAGGACACCCAGTATCAGCTCTTCTCCATTTGTTTTGAAAATGATTCACCCTCTCCCCAGCCCTCAATGCATAGCAATCATCGGAGCTACCTTTTTCTCCTGTGAGCTGGCAGGAGTGCTCAGAGATGGCAAACCAATTTTGCTATCAGCCAAAGAAAGATACACTCTGAAAAGTCTCTTCTGCATCTAACATTCTGTGATCATAAAGCAAACCTCCTGATACCCCTAAAAATAGTGTGCGTCCTTAAATTAAGTAGAGTTTGACTTTGAATGACCCATCTCACAACTCCCTCTCTGAATAGGAATAATCGGGAATGCATTCTGCCCATCTTTCCACCATCCTCAAATGCACACGTATTAACAAATGACTGCCACGTTGCTTGAACAGAGCATGATATGCAATTATCTTATTCAAAAATACTTCAAGGCAATGGATTCAGATTGACACTGAAAAATTGGCTTGTTGTCTAGTCTACACTTTCATCTTTGGTCATCAATAGCTAGACTTCAAAAATACCAAACTTCCTGTGTTATAGTTGTTTCAATTCTTGATTCTCCTCAAGGGAATTATTGATTTTCTTAGCATATGGTCTCTTCCTAAGATCGTACAACCAACCCTATAAGGAAACAGAAAGGGTGAAAGAAAGGTCAAGAAATATGGTACCCTCCACGAAAGTATGAAGTCACCAGTACCTCAAAGGGCATCCACTTATTAGTTTGCTTTGAGAATGACTACTCTCTTGGCCTAAGCAAACATGAGGATGTTTGAATTTAAGGTGAATCTAGGGGTGAAGAAGGTGGAGAGAAGAGGAAGATGCATTGCCTGTAAAGCACAGGGTTGGGAAAATGTGCAGGAATCCGTGTTCAGAGCATCTGTGGGACCGAATTAGAGTCCTGGGCACCTGTTCAAAGGAAAGCAAAGAAGAAAACAGACTAAGGCAAACTTCACCTACTTTTCTATGTTTTCCTAAGTCATCATGGTTTTTAAGGATACCCAGGATGCATTTTAAGGAATGTTTGGTTTCCAGATCTGTTGAAATAATTAAATTTTCATAGTCAGCCACCAAACAGGATGGGGTTTCTCTCGACCTATCCCACTGGCTTTCCACAGGAGTGGTGTTTTGGGGGGGGGGGGTCATAAAGGATTTACGCACACTGGAGGCCTTTGCATCTTAGAAGGAGATGTCTGAGGCTTCTCCCTACCCTAATCCCTTCCTAGCTTCAGCCTGGTCTGCATATCACAGTCACCAAAGCCATCAGAATAGAGTCTCCTGGGCTTGGAGCCTGAATTCATATTTTCAAAATTTCCCTAAGCAGCCAGATTTGGAAAGCACTGAAAATTCCCAAGAATGACAGAAAAAGTGAAGGGGGAAGAGGTGAGAGACCAGGGAACAGAGGTCAAGTGGGTGGAAGGGCCTGGCTGTCTCTCTGTGTCTTTCTGCAGCAGGAAACTGGTACTTCTCAGCCTCTGCTTTCTCTCATCTTTCCACTAACTACTGGAAAGAGTGAGGGGGAGCTGGATGGACATCTGTGTTTTGGAGTCAGACCCAGTGGGGTCAGACTGCTTGGCTATTTGTGACCGGTGTGAGTTACCTAAATTCACTGATCTTCAGTTTCCTTATCAATAACACTCACTAAATGGTTGCCACCCTCAAAGGCCCAGGTCATCTCAGACTAGGTCATGATTTACAGCCTCTGGACAAATCCTGACATGGCAGCTCTGGCATTCCCAGGCATCGAAGTACCAGGACAGCATGGAGGTGATTTCCAGTGCACAGAGGCCTTGATGGAGCCCTGAGTCAAACTGGGACGTGGACCAAGTTTTTTCCCAGCCTTTCTCCTACTGCTCTCCTTCCAGCCCGGTAGATGCTAAAGCACCAAGGCCCACCCAAGCCTGTCTTCTCCCAAATGAACCACCATCTTTTTTCTCTTCACCATTGCCTTCATGCAAACTCCATTCCTTTGAAGTTGCTTACTGCAAATGATTGGTGCGATTAAAGCAAGTATCACTAAAGTATGGATGACTTATGCACTGGCAACTTTCAAAGGGTGTTTGCTCATTCAAATCCCCCTCCGTGTCTTAAAATGGATTCAGGAGGTGGGTCTTTATGGTCTGGGGGGCCTTCTGGGCTTCTCAACTATTCCAGGAAACTCATCACCCCAAAACTCATCTGTCCAACTCATAATTGCCATCCCACCCCTTTCATTAGTCAGTTTTGACTGTAGCTCTACACCACACAAGACTGAGTTAAATACACAGACATCCCTAGGAGGGGCCTGAAGACCCCATCAGAATGACCCCATCAGGAGCCAGGAGAGCATTCGTGAGCATTATTTTTCTTCAAAATGCCAAAGAATGTTCCTGTGGTATTCATCGGCAACCATCGTCTATTCGTAAGCTCACGCTGCCTATATAGATGTCTCCTCTTCCACAAATCTTGAGTAAAATCTTGAATAAGTGAAAGCGTTATGCCTTCAAGTCCAGGGATATAGTGAGGTCGTCAGACATGAATCCAAGATGGCAGCCTAGACCCAATCAGTGTGTCCACGTTCCTGCTGGCAGAAAGGAGAAGGGAAGAGCACATGCTCCATTTAAGGACACTTTACGTGCATTTAACACAAAATTTTCACTGGAGTTGCGCTGACCAGAATCTAGTCACATGACCAGACTTTTCTGCAAGGAAGGGTGTAAAGTACAGGTTTTTATCCAGGTGTGTTTTCACTTCTAGGTTACTGTGGGTTCTCCCCAGCCCTCCCGGCTTCATTGTACCTTAGCCCTGGCAGCATCCATGTGCGTGTCACTGCCTGGAGATGCCACCTCCTGAGGCATAATGCTTCTTTCCTGCCTCTGCAGTTGTTATAGCACCTGTGAGATCATGTCCCGCGTGGTCCTGGGTGCTGATCTGGGATTGAGTCCTTGAGAACATTCATTTTTTATCAGTTCTCCGAAGGCATCACAGAGGACATTCTACATTCTGACACTAAAATGGAAAGTGAGAAAAAGCCTCTCAGGCAGTTCATTGCATTAATCAACAAAAATGTTAATGAAGCCTCTGATATTCCAAGTACTGGGCGAGGAGTTGAGGATACAGTGACAAGAGGCACAGTCTCTGCCTTTACGGAGCTGGGAGGCCTCTGAAGAGATGGGGTGAGTGCATTGTCAGGGACAAGTGGAAGGTTATCAGGGCACTCTGGATGAGGGTGTCTGGACTGTCAGGGCAGGTGGAGGTGGTCGGGTAAGTCAACTTGCAAGAGGTTAGCCTGAGATGAACTTGAGAGGAGGAGCCAGGATTAGTCAGGCAAAATGGAAATGTGTATTCCACAAAGAAGGTTTAGCATTTCCAAAAGCAAGGAGAAAGAAAAGAGAGTGTTGTATGCATGCAAGCATGTGCTATGCAGCATTACTGGAAATGCAAGAAGATGAAATAAAAGAGGCAGCAAGAAGGCTCTAACTCCCAGACCATCTTGTACGCAATGTGATGCAAGTTTTACTTTAGATTGAAGACAATGGGAAAGCCATGGTTTCAGTCCATGACACAGTCAAATTTGTATTTGTAGACAGAGCACTCTGGAACTCTGTGAAAGAAAATTCTAAGGAGGTGTAAAGAGAAGAGGGGAGACCAGATAGTAGGCTACTAAAGTAATCAAGAGAGAACTAATGATAGACTGAACTAGAGTAGGGTAAGGGAAATGGAGAGAAAGAGATCACTAAATAACAAAGAAGTCAAACCAGCAGGTCCGTTGTTTGACTGAATGGGAGGATGAGGATAAGAAAGCCATCAAGCATGATACCTTGCTTCCTAGTATGGGCCGGGGTAGGTGGTGCTGCTAACCGATGAGAGCAAATGTGTATGAGAAGCAGATATAGGGAGGAGGGTGATGTGTTATATCGTAAACAATTGACGGTGCTGTGTCTGGGGATATCCAGGTGGAGAAGACAGATAGACTGTTGACTATAGGAATCTGAATCTCCCAGGAAAGGTCTGACCTGGGAGATCTAGGTGGCCATGATAGGCATATAAGTCACAGTTTAAGTCATGAGAGTGGATCAGTCACATGGAGATTGTAGGAGAAAAAAGCAGTGATCCAAAAGCAAAACATTAGGGTCTTTCAGAAGGAGCAGTTACAGGAAGGAGGAGAGCCATGATGGAGGGACGTCAAGAAAGCCAAAGGCTGAGAGAGCTCAGTAAAGAAAGTGTGGTCCATGTTGTCCTTGTTGGGTGTAAAAGAGAGGCCCTAGATGATAAGGGTTGCAAACAGCTATTGTAGTAAAATATGGATGTCTTGACCCTACTTAGTGACCTGGGAATTGTATCAAAATAGCAGGAAATGAACTAGATTTTAGAGTCAATGGGATGTAAAGAAAGAGAAATGATGGTTTGGACTTCTGTGTGGAGTTTGCATGACAAAGGGAGTAAAGATGTTGGACAGTTCCTAGCTGTTTTAGAATGTAAATGAAGGTTTTATTGTTTTGTTTAGTATCGGAGAGATTTGCACGCTTCTCTTGGCTGTAGAAAGGAGCCAGTAAAGAAAGAACATTGATGTCAAATTTCTCAATAAAAGAGGAGGTAAGGAATCTTCTGCGACTCAGGAAATGGAAATGAACAGTGACCTTTGGAACCATTTTTGAGGGGAACAGAATGGAGGATGACCAAGAACCAGTAAAGGACTCAGTGAAACCCTTCCAGAAGCAGTCCTGTGTTGATACCTTAAGGATGGATCTGGAGCCCGATACTCCATTATAGACTTTCTGGATTTCCATGTCTTTCTGCCTTAATCTTCAAACATAGTCTGCTCATCCCTAGTCTGCTCACCCCCATCACTGGGCCCTATTCACTTTTTGGCACCCTTTTGTACAGCGTGGGCCCTCCTCCATGTCTTCTCAACAATTTTCTACTACTGATACTGTTACCTATTGTCATTTTCCCCAGATACTTTGTTCCACCTGCCAAACTGGATTTTTCTCTGCATTCTGCACACAGGTTTACTCCACCCTCAGCCCAACAGTCAGTGGTTAAGTTCCTAGTCGTTGTGTCCCCTGGTCTGCTTCAACCTAATCCTTCACAGCAAATCAGTTCTACAGAAGAAAAAAAATCTAAGCAATGTAGTCGTGAAAAAAGTTGTGGTAGGTAGTTTCCAAGAAGACCCCCAATAATCCTTACCACTTGTATTCACACCTTTGTGTAGTTCCCTCCCATATTATACCTGGGTTGGAATGTGTGACCACAGAATATGGCAGAAGTGATGCTATGTCACTTTCAAGACTAGGTCATTAAAGACTATGGCTTCTGCCTTTCTCTCTGTATCATATACTCAAGGGCAGCCAGCTGCCATGTTGTTAAAACACTTATATAGCCCTATGGCAGGGTCTGTGTGGGGAAGAACTGAGGCCTCTGGCCAACGACGTTGTGAGCGAGCCTTCCTGGAAGCAGACTGTCCAGATCCATTCAGCCTTCACATGGCTGCAGCTCCAGCTGACATCCTGACTGCAACCTCATGAGAGACCCAGAACAAGAACCATCCATCTGAGCCAGTTCTGAATTCTTGACTACCAAAACTGAGACAATCAATGATCATTTTTTTATGCCATTATTTTTGGGCATAATTCGCTATGCAGCAATAAGTAACCAATACATCTTCCTCGCTTGTCTCCTAGAAGAAGTAATGCTGATCTGATTGGCCAGGTTTCAAGACATGGAGTGGATTATGTATACTGGTGAATGGGGTCTCTGGCAACCGGTCAACCAGTACTTGCTGAGTTTCTACCATGAGCCAAGTGTTGTTTTAGGTGCTGGAGATATGACAGTGAGCAAGACAGTACCCCTGACATTCTAAGGGAGGGAGGCAAGTAACGAACACGCACACTTTGTCAGTAAGTGCCATCAAGAGTATGAAACAGGCTCACGTGCGCAGAGAGCCAGGAATGATTCTTGGTTAGGATGGGTGAGGAAGACTTCTCAGGGGAGGTGACATCTGAGTTAGGACCGGACATTGAGGGGGAAGTGACTTTCTCGGGGAAGAGCATTACTAACAAATGCAAGGTCCAGAGAGAGAAAAGAGCTTGGTGTATTTCAAGGATGGAAAGAAGGCCAGTAATGAAAAAGCAGGAGGTTAGGGGGAGATATATCACAAAACTGTGCACCCCTCATTTCCTTTCTTCTTGCGGCTGGCTGGGTCAGTCGAGGCAGAGCCTGAGTCCTTGAACAAACTATGCCATTGTGTCCTCTGGCTCTCTCCTCTCCTCCTCACAGGCACACTCAGGTCTGAGATGTGAAGGGGACCACTTCTGAGCTTTTTCAGAGTGCTTCACTATGGACAAATTGGGCCCTGGGACAATTTGTAGTAAAATGATAGATGGGTTCTCATCTTTCTTGTTCCCTTGAGAACCCCATGGAACAAAGCATGCTTGAGGAGCAGAAAGAATCAGCTATTTCTAAATTCTTCAAACTCTGTCAGATATCAGTGCCTGCTATGTGAAGCCAGAAAATGACTGAGAAAATGTTTGTATCAAAATGAAGGACATAAGCTTAGAACAAGGGGCATAAAGGGGCAACAGAAGAAGAGTATGACCTAATTCCCACCTCCAGCGTGTCGTGAAGAAACTCCCTGGGCTTGCATTCTGCGTTTATACATGGGCATTACATTCTTAACAGCTTGCTTTTCATGTTTACAAATATAAAAATTTCCAGAATGCTCCTTCATAAAATGTATAGTGAGAGGCTATTGATAAGACATGATGTGACCATCCCCATTCATAAAACTCTTCAGATTTTCATGGGGAAGGTGGAGGTGGGGAGGGGTATTAAAGATCCAATCAGCTATTAATTTGCTTTTAGGAGAGAAGGGCCAAAATTCTCCTGTTCAAGGAATAGGCAAATATCAGGACACAAGTCAAGAATTCCAAACTGAATAACTTTGTGAAGATGCAAGAAATGACAGGAAATAACAGGACATGAATACAAAAGTAACTTAGCAGATGCTCCCGAGAACTTCAGCAATGGGACCAGAGCATTGTTCTTTGGCATTAACCAGATAGGACAAAAATAACCCTAAATTCCTGCAAACACTCTGGGTGGGTGGCGGAACTTCAGGATAAAATGAAGTGGGAAGAGGCTTCTGTGATCCCTGTCTGCCAAATCACTTTGAAGGCAGAAAGTCAGAAAACCCTGTCGATTAGAAACAGAATAAGAATTACTTAAGGGAGAGTGATTGAAGAAATAGGTGGCTCTCAAAAGATTTCTAAGTCACGTGAAAATGGACGGGATTTTTAAAGTTCAGTGATTTTTTTTCAAAACCAAAAATGAATCAGACTGGTCAAATGAGTAGGAAGCCACTGTTTAAAGAAAATAAAGAACTTGCTTAAGAAAGATTTCATATTTCTGTGGTCTTCTTCCTGTTTTCTTTACAGTACTTTGATTTGCATGGGAATCTGATGTCAAGATGGGACTTTGATTATATTTGTTGCCAAAATGTGAATCCCTTTAGTCTGCTGATAAGAGAGTGGTGGGGCCTGGGAGAAGGCAGAAAAGCATGAAGGGAGGAACCTTAGGGTTTGACTCAAGCCCCTATGAAAAACTGCAGACATTTATGTAAGACCAAGTGAATACTAGTGGAATTAGTCATCTAAAAATTAAAAGTGTGCAAAAGAGAAAGCCCTAATGATTAAAATCAGTGAATAATTTTATTTTCCCCTTTTATTTCAACCTCCCATTCCCCATCCACAGTCAAACCTAACGGCCCCTTATCAGTTCATCCACAGCTAACGTAGGAGAAGCCCCATTCTGGCATGGAACTGCCCTGCTTGCTTGCTGTGGTCCTCAGGACAGGCACCCAGTGCCAGCCTTCTGCCTGGGTCAGGAAGAGAGTCCCTTCTAATGCTTACCAGGGCTATCCTTGAAGCTCCTGCGGCAGCCGGATTCTAAGAATGACCCCTAAAGACCCTTGTCCTTGTATTGTCCCCTTCCCTTTGAGTGTAGGCAGACCTATAATTATGATGGATATCACCCCATGACTTACATTATATTGCCAAGGAAGATTGTCCAGTGAGACTGACCCAATCCCATGAGCCCTGTAAAAGCAGAGCTTTCTCCATCTGGTCACCGAAGGGAAAGTTAGAATTTTGAAGCATAAAAAGAATTTGATGTACCATTGCTGGCTTGAAGATGGAGGGGGCCGTGTGGTAAGAAATATGGTGGCTTCTAGGAGCTAAGAGTAGCCCCTGGCTCAGAACCAGCAAAGAAAAAGGGACCTCAATTGCCAAAGAACTGAATCCATCCAACAACTTGAATGAACTTGGAAGTGACCCTTCCCTAGAGCTTCTGGACAAAAGCTCAGCCTGGGCAGCACCTTGATTTCAGCTTTGTGCACTCCTAAGCAAAGAACCAGGACTGCGAGATAATAAATGGGTGTTGTTTTAGGCTGCCATGTGCGTGGCTATTTGTCACGCAGCAATAGTAAATGAATATACCTCTCTGCCTGAAATTCAAGATGGGTCTCACTGGGATACAGTCAAGGTGTCGATAGGGCAGCATCCCTTCTGGAGGCTGTAGTTGAGAATTTGTTTCCTGCCTTTTCCAGCTTCCAGAGGCTGCCCACATTTCTTGACTCACAGCATCCTTCCAGCAATCACGTTGTTTTGACCTCTGCTTCCATCATCACATCTCTTCTCTGACCTTGACCCTCCTGCCTCCCTGTCTTACTTATAAGGACTCATATGATTATATCATGCCCACCCTGATAATCTAGGATAATCTCCTCATATCAAGATCCTTAATCTAAAGAAAAAGTCAAACTCACAGAAACAGAGGAGAAAGGGCTGGGTGTGGGGGAAATAGAGAGAGGGTAGTAAAGGGTACAAACTTTCAACTCTAAGATGAATAAGGCCCGATGTCCTAAAGAAAACATGATGATTATAGCTGACAACACTGTATCATGTAATTGAAATTTACTAAGAGAGTAGAATTTAAGTATTCTCATATATATATATATATATATATACACACACACACACATATATATATGTGTGAGGTGATAGATGTGTTAAATAGATGGCAGGAATCCTTTCACAAGATGGCGGGAATCCTTTCACAATGTATATGTATATCAAATTACTATGATGTACACTTAAATATCTTGCAGTTTTATATGTCAATTATACCTCAATCAAGTTGAAACTTAAAAAAATCTTTATATCTGTTCCTTTTGCCATGTAAGGCATGCACAGTTTTCAGGTTTGGGATGTGAACGTTTTTTTTTTTTTTTGGCCACACCGTACAGGGATCTTAGTTCCCCCACTAGGTTTTGAACCCAGGCCTGGCAGTGAAAGCACCAAGTCCTAACCACTGGATCACTAGGGAACTCCCCCAGATATGAACAGATTTGGGGTCCATTCTTCAGCCTATCATAAGAGGTTTCCCTAAATTTGGTCTGTTTTTATTTTAATATTTTATTTTATTTTATTTTTGGCTGCGTCGGGTCTTAGTTGCGGCGCATGGGCTTCTCTCTAGTTGTAGCATGCAGGTTTTCTCTCTCTAGTTGTGGCGTGGGCTCCAGAGCACGTGGACTCTGTAGTTCGTGGCACTCGGGCTCTCTAGTTGAGGTGCCCGGGCTTAGTTGCCTGCAGCATGTGGAATCTTAGTTCCCCGACCAGGGATCGAACCTGAGTCCCCTGCATTGGAAGGGGGATTATTTACCACGGGACCACCAGGGAAGTCCCTGGTCTGTTTTTAATCATTAATATTTTTTGCTACTTGAGAGGGAGAGTAAGAGCTCTAGAAAAACTTTCTTTCCCAATCATTTGTTACTCACTATTTATTAAATGCTTATTTCACCACCTCATTGCACAAATCAATAATCTCTGGTAAATTACAATCCCCCTGACACTGTTCCGTCTGTACAGCTGTACTAGACCACTCCACTGATGCATGTTAGACATTGAGATATCGTGGCAAACAAGATGACAAATCCTCGCCCTGGTTCATTGAACACCTGCAGCAGGCCTAGACTGGTGTCTGGGCATGTGTTTTCTAAAACTCCCCGAGTTCTTTTGATGTGCACTGAAACATAAGGACCACTGAAGGCCTCACACCTGGCACTACCCTGGACTACTGAATTAGAACTTGTGTGGGTGGGATAGAGACCACTGTCTGTTGAAAATCCTCCTTGTATGATCCTGACGTACATAAAACCTTGGGTTTGCCTGCTTGCAGCATCATAGTCCACAGATTGGTACCTGGAGGGGATAGGATACAGGAAGTTATGTTTGACAGGCTAGAAAAGAGAAAGGTCAGAGTGTGGGTTCACAGGAAGCCAGAGAGAGGTTCCTATCCTCCAAGACCTGGGGATGGTAAGGAGGGGTAGCACAGAGAAAATAACCCCTCATTTCCACTAGGAAGTGGGGTGTCTAGGGGCACAAGGCCAAACTTTGGAGATGTATGCATCACTGGTGAGTGTGGACTCTTCAGTATTCAGTTTAAGGACCATCCATGGGGTATTTCAAGGCCAGATGGAATTTATCTTCAGAAGGTTAAAGAGAGATGTGTCAGGTGAGGCTGTCCAGATGGGCTAGTTATAACTGTCAAGGCTGTAAAGACCTAGGAAAGGAATTTTAGAAAACTATTTTGACAGAAAATAAGAAGATGGAGAGTCTATTTACCGCCAGGAAGAGTAAAATCACCTCCCAGAAGCACATTAGGGTAAGAGGCGGAGTAAGAGGGAGAAAGTAAGAATTAACGCAAAGGCAAAGTTGGGAGGATACCCGCCCTGGGAGAGAGGCAACGGTGGGTGAGCCTTGATCAAATGCAAAATCCATTGGAGGCCACCAATGGAAAGAGACTTGATTCCAGGTACCAAGAGGAAGCCAAAGGCCAGAGCACTGTCCTGGAAGGGAGGGCAAACTATGCTTTGGCCCAAATCTACTGAGCCAGGCAGGAAAATCTGGGGGTCTGGTGGATGTCTTCCCAATGGCTGCATGGTGAATGCCATGTTGTTTGTCAAGATAACTTTACAGCAACATTAAACAAATTTTTTTTCATCGGAGTATAGTCACCTTACAATGTCATGTTAGTTTCTGCTGTACAATGAAGTGAATCAGCTATATGTATACATATATCCTCTCCCTCTTGGCACTCCCTCCCACCTCCCCATCCCCCCCATCTAGGTCACCACAGAGCACCGAGCTGAGCTCCCTGCGCTTTACAGCAGGTTCCCACTAGCTTCTATTTTACTCATGGTAGCATATATATGTCAGTCCCCATCTCCCAATTCATCCCGCCCCTCCTTCCCCCCCACCGTGTCCACACGTCTGTTCTCTACATCTGCGTCTGCAAATGTTCATCTGTACCAATTTTTAAAGAAAATATTCACCCATAACACCATTTACCTATCTAACAGCTTAATGAAGTCTTCAAGAATACCTCTTTTTGAGGAACAACTTTCATGCTTATGACATCAAACTCTTACTCTGATCCAGAAATTAGTTATTTCTTTAAAATATCTCACTTTCCACTTTGAATGTTAAGTTGCCAGCAAATAAATGAGTATTAGATCATGGAGAAAAATGCAAAAAAAAAGTTGAATCAAATAGTACAAAGAGGGCTTCCCTGGTGGCGCAGTGGTTGAGAGTCCGCCTGCTGATGCAGGAGACGCGGGTTCGTGCCCCGGTCCGGGAAGATCCCACATGCCGCGGAGCGGCTGGGCCCGTGAGCCATGGCCGCTGAGCCTGCGCGTCCAAAGCCTGTGCTCCACAACGGGAGAGGCCACCGCAGTGAGAGGCCCGCGTACAGCAAAAAAAAAAAACAAAAAACAAAAAAAAACCAATAGTACAAAGAAACAGTTTCATTTTCAAATATCCTTAACTATTTTCTTTTCTCTTTATAAAGTAACACATGTCTCTTAGGGAAATAATTAAATTTGGACAGATGAAAAACAGAAAATAAAAATAACTCATAATTTCACCTCTGAAATTACATTAGTATTTTGTGTCTATGCATATATTTACACTTACCTTCCCTCATAATGAGATCACACTGTGCATATTATCTGTATATACACACACACACACATCACTTCATACAGCTGGAACATCTTTCTATGTCATTATGTTATTTTCCTGCCACATTACTTGTATATTTCTTATTGAAATATAGTTGAATTCTGATGTTGTGTTACTGCTGTATAGCAAAGTGACTCAGTTATACATTCTTTTTCATATTCTTTTCCATTATGGTTTATCACAGGATATTGAATATAGTTCCCTGTGCTATACAGTAGGACCTAGTTGTTTATCCATTCTATATATACCAGTTTGCATCTGCTAAGCCCAAACTCCCACTCCATCCCTCCCCCCGCCCCTTCCTTGGCAACCACCAGTCTGTTCTCTATGTCCCTGACTTTATTTCTGTGGCATAGATAGGTTCATTTGTGTCATATTTTAGATTCCACATATAAGTGATATCATATGGTATTTGCCTTTCTCTTTCTGACTTATTTCACTTAGTATGATAATCTCCAGGTCTATCCACGTTGCTGCAAAAGGCATTATTTTATGGCTGAGTAATATTCCATTGTATATATGTACCACATCTTCTTTATCCATTCATCTGTTGATGGACATTTAGGTTTTTTCCATGTCCTGGCTATTGTGAATAATGTTGCTGTGAACATAGGGGTGCATGTAGCTTTTTGAATTATAGTTTTGTCTGGATATATGCCCAGTAGTGGGATTGCTGGATCATATGGTAATTCTATTTTTAGTTTTCTGAGAAACCTCCATACTGTTTTCCACAGTGACTGCACCAAATTACAATCCCACCAACAGTGTAAGAGGGTTCCCGTTTCTCCACACCCTCTCCAGCATTCGTTATTTGTAGACAGTTTAATGATGGCCATTCTGACTGGTGTGAGGTGATACCTCATCGTAGTTTTGATTTGCATTTCTCTAATAATTAGCGTTGTTGAGCATCTTTTCATGTGTCTGTTGAGCATCTGTATTTCTTCTTTGGAGAAATGTCTATTTAGGTCTTCTGCTCATTTTTCAACTGGGTTGCTTGTTTTTTTGTTGTCAAGTTGTATGAGCTGTTTGTATATTTTGGAAATTAAGCCCTTGTCGGTCACATCATTTGCAAATATTTTCTCCCAAACTGTAGGTTGTCTTTTCGTTTTGTTTATGGTTTCCTTTGCCGTGCAAAAGCTTGTATGTTTGATTAGGTCCCATTTGTTTATTTTTATTTTTATTTCTATTGCCTTGGGAGACTGACCTAAGAAAACATTGGTAAGATTTATGTCAGAGAATATTTTGCCTGTGTTCTCTTCTAGGAGTTTTATGGTGTCATGTCTTATGTTTAAGTCTTTAAGTCATTTTGAGTTTATTTTTGTGTATGGTGAGAGGGTGCCTGCCACATTATTTGAATGCCTATATATTGAATGGCTATTGTATTTCTCCAGTTCTCCATAAGGAGGCGATGCATTTCGGAGCAACCCCTGGGGGCCTTAGTCAACTAACCTCCCTTGAGAACTGTGAGGTTCATTCTCAAGGTCACCAAAGATGTACTAACATTTATTTAACCAAGAGTGGGTTACAAGATATTAAGGTGGTCCAATTGTTTGCTATTTTAAAAAATGCTGCAAAAATATGTTTGCATTTAAATGTATTTTCTTTTCACATTTCAGAATATCTTTTAAAATTACATTCCTAGAAGTATAAAAGCTAGGTCAAAGGTTATATACATTAGATAGGTATTAAAAATTTGCTCTACAGAGAAATCAAGTCAATTTACACTTTTGACAGAAGGATGGGAGAGAGTCTGTTTCCTGCAGACTCACCAATACTGGATATGGTCATTTAAACAGCACTGCCAATTTGAGAAGTGAAAAACGCTGTTTCATTTTAGATTATATTCCTTTGATTACCCATTAAATTCATCATCTTTTTATGTTTTTTGTCCATTTATAGCTTTTCTTTTTGAATTACATAACGTCCTATGTCTATTTTTCTGGCAGAGGTGTTAAACTTTTATTGATTGATTTATATTTATCGACATATATGAGATTTTTTTACTGTATAATAAGAGTATAGAGAGAATCATATACTCTTTATACAGGGAAAACATTACCCTTGGTCTGCCTTAGATGTTGCAAATATTTTTTCCTTAGTTTATAATTTATCTTCTAATTTTGCTTAGGGTTGATTGGTTTTGTTTTGCTTTGCTTAGAAGCCCGGAGGTTTTCAATTTTAATATAATCAAATCTATCCATTCTCCTTTTCCTTCCAGTTTTCTCCCACTTTTTTAGAAAGACCCTCTCTACCACAAGAATATTTAAATATTCACATATATGTTCTTCTAGCATAGTTATGCTCCTTAATTCAGCTGGACTTTATTTTAAAGTAGAATATAAAGAAAGAGTTGAATGTTTATTCTCATATCTAGCTGGTTGTCACAACACTTTTTGTCAAATAAATCATAATGTTCTCTTGTTTAAAATGATACTTTTCCCATGCAATAATGATAACAAACCCCTATTGAATGAGAACTGTATTCCAGGAACTATGCTAAGTGCTTTCATGTATTAACCCATTCCATCCTCACCCCATGAGTTGCTATCATTATCTTCTTTTCACTGAGAAGAAGATAGTCACAGAGGGTCTGGTGATCACACAGTTAAGAAGTGGCAAGCCAGGAATCAAACTCAATCAGGCTAGCTCCAGAGCCCAAATTCTTTAAGTACTACCTCAAGCTGCCTGTCTAATTTTTAATACACACTTCAGTTGACTTTGGGATTTTGTATTGTTTGTTTTTTCCTTAACGTGTCACATTGCTTTTATAATTTTACAATGTATCTTACTTTCCAGCTGGGTGAGTTCCTATGAATTAGAGCCTGTGCTTGGGGTTCCTTAGCTTACTCTGGATGCCAAAGATGTGATCAACAGGCACACCATGGCCACATTTCCAGTCCTGAAACCCCTTCTCTTGTCCTACTTTAGATACTTGAAGTTGGAAGCCTTAGGGTTAGGGGCATTCTGCTACTTCCTAGAAGGAATTTGAAAGTCAGTTTCTCAAGGAAGGCTTGCTCAATCAGGGTCCTACTCTGCTGTATCTGCATAAAATTCCTTGACCTTTTTGGGAATGCAGATGCCTCCTTCCCTGGTTCTGATAGTCATTTTAATGGTAATTTGGGAAGTAAATGCACTGATTCAAAACAGTCTTGAGTTGGACCACAGTTATAACTGTTAAGCCTAAAAATATATTTATTTATTTTGAACTCAGATCACATGAAACTGTAATCGTTGAACAAACAGACAATTAATAGCAGTTATACAATGGACATGTCGTGATCCAGCATCAAGGTCATAAATCATATTGCCGATATGAACTCCAGAATACAATTACACTGTTACCCCTAGTAAAACTTGTTCCATTTATCAGTGTTTTAGAAGAACAGGTGATAAAGCATTTTGACCAGCTGGTCTAAATTTTAATCACTGAGAGGTGGTTTCATCCTCCAAAAAATAAATGGCACACAGGCTCAAGGTGCACTGGCTTCAGTAGTTGTGGCTTGCAGGCTCAGTAATTGTGGCCCACTGGCTTAGTTGCTCCGTGGCATGTGGGATCTTCCCGGACCGGGGATCGAACCTGTGTTCCCTGCATTGGCAGGCAAATTCTTAACCACTGCATCACCAGGGAAGTCCCAGAATTGCAGTCTCCCTTTTAATGTACCTTAAGCCAAAAGAATCCATGGAAAATTGTTACAGAAGATAAGACAATAAAATATTGTAAGGACTATAACAGAAGCATATAGTACACAATTCATATAGACACATCTCAAGTAGTTACCAAGTATATTGAAAGGGAGGCTGCAATTTTAAAAGAATAAGATAAATTATACCCACAAACTCCCAATCTTTCCTGAAACGTTGCAATCTGAAACCCTATTGTAGGAAGCAGAAGATTCCAGGAGACATTCTACAAATGAAGGACTCTAAACGCTGTGGGTGGAAGGAAAGTATCCTCACCCACGGAGAGCAGGTTCCTATACTTCTCTAACATCACATCCCTGTAACAATTCCCATTGATCTTGGTCCAGGCATTCTCACTCCTCTTGAGAGAAATCTACGGCCGTATCCTGGAATGTCAGCAGTCCCTGAAACTAAAAGTACACATGCCATGTGGCCACGGGAAGAGTTCATAACGTGACCCAAGAAGAAAACAGAAAGTTAAGAGAACTGGTTTTAATTTAGAAGAGTGTCTTCAATTATCACTAATATATATTTATTTATTTTACAAAGTAACTTTCTCTACTTTATTCTAAAAATATATTTAAATGTTACCTATAGCTCCTCCATTCTGAAACCTCTCTTTTTTAAGGACAGCCTCTTTCAACTTCCCCTCAACCACCTCTTGGTGCCCTCTTCGCTCCAACCCAGCTCATTCTGGCTGTGGTCAATACTTCTCTCTTCCACCCACTCCCACTGGCCTTCCAGAATTCCATCCTACCCTTCACGGAGACCTCGACTCACCCATTCTCCCTCATATCTTTGACACTTACCCACAGAGCTCTAATACAGCCTCTTGTAACTCCCTGAAGATCAAAATGAAAGAGCATATTCCAATAAAGAGCAAGTGAATTTCTGGCCAAACCAAGTTCTCATCGGCTACGTGCTTTTGAAAACATCCTACCATGTTAACCAAAGCAGGATGTGATTCATTCCCAAGGAGGAGACCTCTCAGTTATACACCCCAATAAAGAAGAGCTTGGGCCAGATACAACAAACGGCAAGCAACCACACAAAGAGAATACTTTCCATGGAATGTGCCCTATGATGTCAGGCAGAGACGTTGCCCTCTACCTTCACATGGTTATGTCGATGATGAAATTAGCTTCTACTTCTTGAATTCACAGCAGGTTGCAATGCTACGGGTGCTTGGGGGTAAGCTGGGTGGGGATGGAGATGTTTATCTGGGACTTTACATTTCTCTTTTTTCTTTGAATTTTATTTTATTTATTTTTTTAATATAGCAGGTTCTTATTAGTTATCTATTTTATACATATTAATGTATATATGTCAATCCCAATCTCCAAATTCATCCCACCATCACCCCCACCTCCGCCGCTTTCCCCCCTTGGTGTTCATGTGTTTGTTCTCTACATCTGTGTGGGACTTTACATTTCTTACAACATGCTAGTAACCCCTACAAGGTGACAATTAAAAAAGAAAATTGGTGAGTAAAGTAGAAAATTGCCAGAATTCAAGAAGAGGGCTTTCCAGGAATCATCAACTCTGCCAAACAAAAACCCCATACCATTTACCATAGTGCCTGGAACACAGTGGGCCTTGGGGAAGGTGCTTCTGCCCCCATCCAATGGCTTTAGGGCAGGGGGTAGCATGGCCTGGGCTGGAAGGAGCCCTCAAACCTGTGCCCAGTGCCTCCAACCCTATGTTTCCACTGGACCTTCTCAGGCCTGCCCCTCCCTGTGCCCAGATCACCCCTAGCCCCAAGACACCTCCCCTGTTCCTAACCTACCCCAACCCTGCACTTCACCTGGAGCTTTTATCTTTTAAAATCTCCCTTCTGAAGGACAAAATCTGCTTTACTGCTATACACTGGCCCAAGGGCTCACCTAACTCCAGGGGGAAGGTGTTACATCTACCTTTTAATCTTAAGTTGCCATTTTGCACGGTCTACCCCTTTCCCACCTGACGTGTCCTGCCCCTCAGCTCTTTGCCTTATCTGTGTCACTGTCACTTTAGCAGAAATACAATGTCCATTAGTATTAAAAAAAAGAATTAAGTGTTTCTTTAATATGGAGAGAGAATATAGTTCATAAATACAAAGGAAGTCATATGGGCCTTGTAAAGTTAATGGTTAAAGACCTAACGTCTCGGGCCTGATGACTTTGAAAAAAAGAAAATCAGCTTTTAATGAAACTCACTGGAAAACTTGGGGCTTTCTTGGGCTTTGTACTATATTTTAGGGAAGAAATTAAATAAAAAGAGAAATCTAAGTGCTCATCTGGAGATTTATGTAATTTGTCAATTACATAATCACTTCTTAAAAACCACGTCATTGTGTCTTGCAGGACCTTAAAGGCTCTGTTCCTATGTACGTGTTCTCATCTTTCTATGTGATATGAAGTTATTTTAGATAATGCAGATTGTTTGAATGGGGCTGCTTGTCCTACATCTCACTTTCTGCTGACATACCTCTACCCCGAAAAACACATGCACACCTAAGCACACACAACCGACGTACTAATGTCGATAGCAGGGCATTTTTTTTTCTTTTTTTTTTTTTCGGTACACGGGCCTCTCACTGTTGTGGCCTCTCCCGTTGCGGAGCACAGGCTCCAGACGTGCAGGCTCAGTGGCCATGGCTCACGGGCCCAGCCTCCGCGGCATGTGGGATCTTCCCGGACCGGGGAACGAACCCGTGTCCCCTGCATCGGCAGGCAGACTCTCAACCACTGCGCCACCAGGGAAGCCCGATAGCAGGGCATTTTTATAAAAATATTTAGTTGGATTCAACCGTATTTTCTCCCTTTTACAGCTCAGTTTTGAGAGTCTAGATACAGCCAAGCTCAAATCCACTCTCATTTGCATATATGCCTTATTACATGATTTAGTAGATAATGGATTGTCCACCATTGTAATCCCAGTGAGAACTGGTGTCACTGCAGCATAAATAAATTAGGGGGAGAGAACAACATTCTCCAGTGAAGTTCATTCAATATCACATTTGCAATTGAATTTATACCTAGGTTTTAGAAAGTTTTCTCTTTTATTTTTTTAAATTGACAGTTTTCAGAGAGAGGTAGTATCATCCATGCAGACAGTATCCCCATGGCTTTAACTATTCATTTTCAATGGACTCTTGTTGGCAAGTGTCTTTCAAAGGAAGATCTGTTCTATTTAAACTTATTCTGGTTACAAGAGCCTTGATGTAATACCCCAAATTTGTTTTTCCTGCAAAGTGTATGCCTTTTAAGCATTGTTTATCCTCAGTAGTCAAGAGCAAGACTCATCTTCTTTTTTTTTCACTCTGTAGAATTGTAGAAGGTTCCTGATAATTTCTGATGTTTTCCACTTTTTTATTAGGAGCGTTTCCTACAAAGCAATTATTCAAAGCCTTGACTCTGGGTCTTTCTTATATGCTCCATCTGAATTTACTTCCATGAGGCAGCCCTCTTTCAAGGCAATAAGCAAGGCATTCAGTAACTCCTTGAACTTAACCTCTAAAAATTTCATCACTGGGGCACTTACAATGGAGTTGCTTTGCCGCAATCTCACTACCTTCAGAATATTTTGTTAAGATTTTAATGTTTTCAAATTCAGAGCCATAAAATCTCAAAGTAATTGTGGCAATTGTTCTAACATAAAGTTTACTCAGCAGGATATTCTGAACACATTTCTTAACCGAAACGTACATCAGTCTTTGTTGAACTCCCCACCCCACCCCAAGTGTCAACATCCTGGTCTGGTCACAAGATTGGGGGTTAGTGCTAGGACACACCATTGCCTATTTGGAGGACTCTTTAAATGCTGGGCAGTTCCAGAAACATCCACGTGAGGTTGTCCCCAGAAGAAATGGAAGTTATTTGTGGTATGGTTTCTAGGCTGGTGATTCCTAGGATGGCTTAAGGAACAGCAGTACAAGACTGTATTTCCAGGCAGTTTGGCTTCATTTATTGACAACGTTTTGGCTTTGGTTTTGGTTCCATCGGTTAAATTGTTCACTGGAAACCATAATCCCCAACGTTAGTCTTAAAACGAGCACAGAAGGGGACCCTGATGGGAGAGTACCAGTATGATGCCCTGATAAAGTACAAATATGTATGAAAATATTCTGGGATTCATGTAATCCAATTTTCTTGATATTTAGAAAGGAATACATTTCTTTGTCTCCTTCTGCACAGAAGAAAAACAGGTTTACTTGTTGCTTTGAAGTATCTGTCAAGATTCTTACATGTTTTCCCTTCATGTTTACATATAGCACACGAGAGAGGAGAAAATGAACTCCTTAAATTACAGAAACTTTTCATCTGATTCAGTGAAACAGTTTCATTTTAATTTTTCTTTTAAAGCCCCAATACATTTACGATTTGCTTTCTCACCTTTGTTACTCTCCAGATGTTTATTTAGTCTTGAATTTTCTGTCGCCAGCTACTGGCCAGAAGAGGGCTCAAAAGTGTTTGGGATTCAATAGGCAACGCCTGTTATTTTCTTTCGCTTGAACTGATTTGTATATATTAAGAATTGTTTTTGTAAATTATTTCCTGGGATCTTGGGTCTCATTTTAGCTGAAGTTTTTCTCTCTTTTATACATTTCCCAAGATAACAGTATTTGCTTTTAGGCAACACAGATTTTTATGGTTCAGCAATATTTCTTTCTAATTACAAAAATATTTGTGTCTTTTACACATGAGTTAATGACACATTTGGAGTAATTTGATTAACATGACACTTTTAAAAACAGTCAACAAAATTCCAACCATGTCCCATAACTTCAATTCAACAGAAAAAATTTACATGCTTCAACGATTATGACAACCTTAATTTAACTCATATTTGAAGTATTTTAGTACATTTGTCTCCATAGTCAATGCCTAGTTTTATTACTTCCCTTCCTTTGTTTTGCTTGTCATTTCCCGCCCCCCCCCCCCTTCTTATTACTTTTGGACCATTTATAAGAACAGTTTCTACATCAAATTTAGTACCTTGAGGTTAGAGGTTACATGATTAAAGATGACTCATATGAGGAAAAGTAGATCCAGAAATAATCAGCCCTGTTGCCCTGGGCAAGTCACTTAATCTTTGTGAAACCCAGGAAAACAAAGTTGAGGATCTCTGAGGTTGATTCAAAAACATAAGCTGTGTAATCCTCTTGCCAGAAATGCACGTCCTCAGGGAAGGACGTGTAGTCTCTAATAGTCTTGGAGCCCAGAACTGGTCTTTCTTATAGTTATTTAAAATCCTTGAATGCGCGCTGCTTTAGTACAGGAGGCTTCTCTGAGCTACACCCACTCAGCAGCCTCACTCACTCTGCAGTCTTAGTGGCCGGGCAATTAGCTGTGCTCTGTGGACAACTTGGCCAGGCAGGTATGCTTCCTAGTCAGTAAGTTTCTCCTTAAAATTAACAAGGAGGCTTAGAGCGTTCTTTCCAATCGGCCAACGATTACAGTTTGTAGTAGCGTATATACGTTTTGAACAATGAGATTGCTTTCCGCAGTCCAGTTGTTTTTGAATGCCAAGAAATTGGTTCATCTTCAAAAGAGGATTTAGGTATAGAACCTCATCAGTCTCGTCTTACAAATCAGAGCTCCGTTTTCCCTTTGTGGAGCAGGGAAGCCAACAAGATATAATATAACTGAAACACTACTTCAAATCCTGTTATCCTTTCAGCCTCTAGACCACTGCTTTTCAAACTTTGATGTGCATACCAAGTATCTGGGGATTTTGTTAAGACAGGAATAAAGACACAGAGCTACTAGAGAACGGACTTGAGGATATGGGGAGGGGGAAGGGTGAGATGTGACAAAGCGAGAGAGAGGCATGGACATATATACACTACCAAACGTAAGGTAGATAGCTAGTGGGAAGCAGCCGCATAGCACAGGGAGATCAGCTGGGTGCTTTGTGACCGCCTGGAGGGGTGGGATAGGGAGGGTGGGAAGGAGGGAGACGCAAGAGGGAAGAGATATGGGAACATATGTATATGTATAACTGACTCACTTTGTTATAAAGCAGAAACTGACACACCATTGTAAAGCAATTATACTCCAATAAAGATGTAAAAAAAAAAAAGATGCAAATTGTTGTTTAGTTTGGGGTGTGGGCCAGATACTATGTTTATAACAAGATTTGGGGAGACGCTGCTGCAGCTGGACTGTGACCACGCAGAATAGCAAGGCTAAACCATAGCATTCACTGGGCAACTCCTCACCCATTCAGGGTGGACAAGACACCAGTCATGCCAGTAAGGCATGCGATACAGTCAAATCACTGAGGGCTAGCCATGAAAGTTTCTGCTCTATGTTATCTTTTTCATACTTCCAGTTGAAATTGCTCACTTGGCAAATCCAGCATGTAGCTCAAAGGCCAATTTCAATTCCTCTAAATTAGTTCTGGAGTAGATTAAATCTCATAATCCCTGAGTAGCTAACAGTACACTCACTACACTTATTTACTACTTAAAAAAAAATCTTTATCTAAAAAAATCAGCTGGGGGAAAAAGACAGCACTAATAATTGAAATGGCTTTACTTATTAGAACTTTATAGTTTTCCTATTGATATTCCAAGATTCCCTCACTACTAATTGCATCATCTCCTTAATTTATTCAGAAGACTGTGAAGGCTATCGTATCTTCATACTCTGAGTGCCTATTATCCCAAAGTCGCTGTAGTGGGTCAATGATGAAGCAAAAAGCAGAAAATGTTATTCTTTTCCTCAAACACAGGCAGACTTTGAAGGTCTACAATGTGCCAAGCTTTTTTCTTGACACTTTATATATTTTATCTCTTTAAATGTTTGCAATAACACTCTGGGCTGGTTATTATCACAATCCCCATTTTAAAGACAAAGACATATCTCACTTAAAAAGCTTCTGCAGAGCAAAGGAAACCATCAACAAAACGAAAAGACAACCTATGGGATGGGAGAAAATATTTGCAAACTACGTATCTGATAAGGAGTTAATACCTAAAATATAAAAAGAATTCATGTAACTCAATATCAAAAAACACACACACACACACCACACACACACACACACACACACACACACACACACACACACACAACAAATAACCTAATTAAAAGTTGGTCAAGAGATAAAAAATGCTGGTGAGAATGTGGAGAAAATGGAACTCTGGTACAGTATTGATGGGAATGTAAATTGGTGCAGCCACTATAGAAGATAGTATGGAGGTTCCTCAAGAAATTAAAAAGATAACTAACATATGACCCAGAAATCCCACTTCTGGGTATATATCTGAAGGAAACAAAATCACTATCTTGAAAAGATTATCTGTACTCCCACGTTCATTGCAGCATAATTCACAATAGCCAAAGTATGGAAACAACCTCAATGTCTGTTGATAGGTATATGGATCAAGAAAATGTGAGATATACTTCAGCATTTAAAAAGATGGAAATTCTGCCATTTGCACCAACCAACTTGGATGAACCTGGAGGACATTATGCCAACTGAAATAAACCAGTGAGAGAAATACAAATACTGCATGGTACCACTCAGATGTGGAATCTAGAACAAAGGTCAAACTCATAGAAACAGAGAGTAGAATGGTGGTTACCAGGAGCTGGGGGATGGGGAAAACAGGGAGATGCTGGTAGAAGGGAACAAACTTTCAGTTATAAGATAAATAGGGTCTGAGGATCCAATGTGTAACATGGTGACTCCAGATGGTAATAATGTGTTGTATAATTGAAAATTGCTAAGAGAGTAGAACTTAACTCTTCACACACACACACACACACACACACACACACACACACACGGTAATTATCTGAGATAAAGGATCTGTTAATTAACTCAATGATGGAAATCCTTTCATAATGTCAAACCACCACAATGTACACTTTAAATATCTTACAATTTCACTTGTCAATTATACCTCAGTAAAGCTAGGGTGGGGGGGGAAATGAAAGAAACTGGGGACAAGTTGATTGTTCAAGGTCAGATAGCTAGTAAATGGTGTGTCAAGACTTGAATGCAGAAAGTCAAGGTTTGGTATTTGGGTTTTCAAAGAGTATGTTCCACCGTGTATATGTCTCATGGGGACAACTGTAGATCTACATAGTTCTTGGGAGGGATTGTGACAAGTGGAGCTGGGGCTGAGAACAACTGGGCATGTGAGCAAAGGTGCTATGTTTTCCTTCCAGGGCTGAGGGCATGGAGATGGCATGGGACACACTGAGTGGACAGGTCTGGTCCAGCCCTGGTGCCAGCACTTCTTGGCTGTGTGATCTTGAGTTGGGTATTCAACCTCTTTAAACCTTAGTTTCCCTTCTGTAAAAGGGAATGAAAATAATAGTACCCACCTCATACGGGTTATTATAGGTAAATAAAAGAACACAGTTGCAGAGTAAATCCTCTGAAACGTTAACTGGTGGTGAAGTGACAGACAAAATTCAGGTGGCAGCATGGAAAAGAATGAGGGAATGCAGAGGCCTCATGCAGGGACAATCCATGCACAGCTTAGTGGCTAGATGTAAGGGGCCAAAGAGAAGAAAAAAGGAAAATTCCTGAGGTTCAGGCCTCCTGACCAGGAGAATGGGGTACCATTTATGTATGCAGGGATGTCAGAAGGAAGGGTAAGTTATGACAGAACACATTTCACTTATTTAGCATTTACTATGTTCCACTCTCTCTGCTAGGTGCTTTATAGCTACTACCTTATTCAGTCCTCAAACTGGAAGTGGATATTATTCCAGAGAAAACTCTAATTCAAAAAGATACATAGGGCTTCCCTGGTGGTGCAGTGGTTGGGAGTCCGTCTGCCGATGCAGGGGACGCGGGTTTGTGCCTCGGTCCGGGAAGATCCCACATGCTGCGGAGCGGCTGGGCCCGTGAGCCATGGCCGCTGAGCCTGCGCGTCCGGAGCCTGTGCTCCGCAACGGGAGAGGCCACAACAGTGAGAGGCCCGCGTATCGCAAAAAAAAAAAAAAGATACATGTACCGCAATGTTCATTGCAGCACTGTTTTCAATAGCCAAGACATGGAAGCAACCTAACTGTGCATTGACAGATGAATGGATAAAGAAGATGCGGTACTTATATACAATTGGATATTACTCAGCCACAAAAAAGAATGAAATAATACCATTTGCAGCAACATGGATGGACCTAGAGATTATCATACTAAGTAAGCCAGGCAAAGAAAAATACCATATGATATCACTTATATGTGGAATCTAAAAATATGACTCAAAGGAGCTTATTTACAAAACAGAAATAGACTCACAGACCTAGAAAACAAACTTACAGTTACCAAAGAGGAAAGGCAGTGTGGGAGGGATAAAGTAGGAGTTTGGGATTAGCAGATACAAACTACTATTTATAAAACAGATAAACAACAAGGTCCTACGGTACAGCACAGGGAACTATATTCAGTATCTTGTAATAAACCATAATGAAAAAGAATATGAAAAGAATATATATATGTATAACTGAATCACTTTGCTGTATACCAGAAACTAACACAACATTGTAAATCAACTATACTTCAATATAAATAAATAAATAAGTGAATATATAAATATTCTGGAAGATAAAAGTGGATATTATTATTATCATTATTATCCCCATTTTACACATGGGAAAGCTGAGACTTAAAGAGTGTAATCTGGGCTTCCCTGGTGGCGCAGTGGTTGAGAGTCCGCCTGCCGGTGCAGGGGACACGGGTTTGTGCCCCGGTCCGGGAAGATCCCACATGCCGTGGAGCGGCTGGGCCCGTGAGCCATGGCCACTGAGCCTGCGCGTCCGCGTCCGGAGCCTGTGCTCCGCAACGGGAGAGGCCACAACAGTGAGTGGCCCGCGTACCGCAAAAAAAAAAAAAAAAGTGTAATCTGCCCAAAGTGACCCAGCCTTTCAATGACAGAGTTGTGAGCTGAACCTAGCTGTCTGATTCAAGGCCATGCTCTTAAGCCCTACGCTGGCTGAGACATCAGATTAAAGCTTGAGCAAAAGTAAGAATATGGAGCAAAAACTAGTTTCTCGCTCCTCTACTTTCCAGTCACAGTTTTCTTATATATTTTTTTATTGTATCTTATATTTGAGTGACGTTTCATTTCCCCTTCTAGATTATAAACTCTCTGAAAGCAACCTCTGAAAATCTTAAATTCTCAGTGCCTTGGACATAAGAGGTACTCTCCTATCTAGTGAGTGAGTGAATGAATGAATGAATGAATAAAAAGCTAGAAAGAGCCATCAGGACCAGGCAGAAAGATTTTGAAGCCATCTGTGCAGATGTAACATTTCACATATTCATAAAAAGAAAACTGACAATAAGGTAGCAAATGGTGTCAAAATAGTTTAAGGAAAAAACACATTCAAACTGAGATGCATCCCTGTGGACTGTAAGCCATCTCTTATTATTTTCCCAGCCTCTTTAACTTTTCACAATTGTATTAAATCTCTCTGTGCTTATCATTGAATCTTATGAAAACCAAGTTTAAGGCAAATGTCCGCCATTTGTCAAGATGCCTTTTCCTGCAACTATTCTTTTTCATTTCTCTTTTTTCTTTTATGTCTGTTTTGCACTCCCACCCAGGAAAGTACAATGTTTTTTTCTGTGATATTTGAACTTTTAGTTGACTGTTGGCATCACCATTCATCCATTTGCAACAGTCATTTTCCTAATCAGAATTATAGCTGATGAAAAACTTGACTTCACTTTTAGTACAATCAAAATTACTAGAAACAAAGGAAAGTAGTACAGAGTGGGAAATTAGGCTTTTTATTCACACAATAGTAATCTGTAGATTCTTCCAAGGTAGTTCAAATAGCCTTTTATGTTTAAAACCAGAAGAGGGGGAGTAAAGCGAGGGAGAAGATTATGTGCCAGGAACATTCGTCAGTGGGAATCTGACTTGAGAACCAACCTGCCCACTTGCCTGGGAATGGCCAGTCATCTTGGGTAGATCTGGACCAAGCTTCCATCTCGAATCAGGGCAGAAAAGGCCTTGTCTTCTAGAGTAATGACTCCGATCCAGAGAATGAAAAATAAATGTGATCTTTCACAGCACCCAGGCCATTTACTGGCAAAACAGTACTTATATGCAAAGAACTGAATGCCCCAGATAAGCCCTGCCTTTCCAGACAACTTCTTCAGAAGCGTGATATGAGGATACTCTCTACTGACCTGGAGCTACCTGGACATCCTAAGTTAGGGTTTCTCCTTTGGACGGGGCAGGGGAGTGCTATACCTTTCATAGGTCATGACACTAATTGACATAAGCTGCTGGATGGCATGGAGGATTTTCGTTCCATCCTTCCTTCCGGATTAAGTAAAGAAATATTTTCTATCATTGGAACACAGGCCCATGAGAGTCAGGACCTCGTCTGTCATGTTCACCTTGAGTTCCCAGATCTTGTCACAGTGCCTGTCAAAAAGAAAAGATCCTCAAGGAATAGTGTGGACTCAGTGAATATGGAACAAACAAATGAATGAATGAGATAATGCTTGAGCCCCTAGTGTATACCGTCTAGTGTACACCTTCTGTGACCGATGCTATTCCTTGTAAGACAACATTCTGTGAAGGGCACTGCTGACCTACTTTTGCCCCCTCTGGATGCCAGAATATGACTCTGTCTGGTCCACCCACACCAGATATCCCCTCGTGAGCATACCTGAGGGGTTCTTAATTTAAGATTTATGACAGAGATAAAAGCCATTGATAAGGATTGAGGATGACCAATCCCACACCCCTAATGAGAGCAAGTTCCAGTGTCTTAAACACAGTCATACATGAGAAACCATGAAGGAGAGACAATGGGTTCTTTATTGGTTTTTAGTTCCTCTTCACTGAAAAGCTGGTGTCCAACTTGACCGGGATAGCTAAAGTCTCTGTATGGGTCCCATCTGCTTCCTTTCTTGAGGGTTCCATGTTGCTTTTTTTTTTTTTTTAGCCTCACCCTGTGGGATCTTAGTTCCCCGACCAGGGATCGAACCTTGGAAGTGCAGAGTCCTAACCACTGGACCACCAGGGAATTCCCTTCCATGTTGCTTTTGTCTTCCAAGCTTCCCTTCTTGTGCATGAGCCCTTGGCATGATCACAGAGAGTCATGAGTCTTTTTTGAACCTGCACTCTTTGCCCTGAAATCCTGTCTGCACTTTCTATGCCACCCACAGCCTGGTCCGGGGGATGCCTAATGGGGCTCCAGATGGTGGGAAAGGTTTCTGAGCCCCTTTTCGTGGAGGCAGGGGGAATCACTTCCTGCTCAGAACCCATCAGAGATTGCATCACTTCCTGCTCAGAGCCCATCAGAGATTGCACTCCCTATTTGTCAACATCACGACATCCCCTGAGAATCAGCACTGAACATGTTTTGGACGAGAGCCACTAGACATTACTATTTAAGGCTTCCACGCCCAGAATCCTTGCTGACATTTTCACATATGACTTTTTTAAATTCCTGTGATCACTATCATTATCCCATTTCTCGGAATTTGCTAAAGGCAGACTCTCCCAAAGTGTATTCCGTAAAACATCAGCCATCCAGATGCTTCGGTTTGAAAAAAAGTATTTTATGGTGCAACATGTTTGAAAAAAGATGCATAAATCCCCTTCCTGTATATTCCCAGTGCACATGAATCCCACAGTAAAGAAACTTATTTACCTTATTTTAACCCAGCATTTCCCACACTTTGATCTCTCTGTTCCTATGTAGCACCTTTGAAAATACTGGCTTAAATCACAGAACCAGTAAGAGGGAATAAGAAAGAGGACAGAGATGTGAGTCTGCGGCCTTTGACTCTTACCCAGCCTACCACATGGTATACCGTCTTTTACTAGTTCATTAATATGTATGTTTTTCATAATATGCATGTTTGCCACAATATACATAAGTATATCACAGCTGCCTTCTTTCTTTTTACTAGTTCATTGATATTTATAAATGTATCTGAATATTTAGGTAGAATACTGAAGGGAGAAAATGTGAGCCTAAGAGGAAAATATATAGGACCATTTTGGAAAGGAGACTAGAGACACACACGCAGGACTGAGGGGGATCATGTCCAGGCTGAGTGACTTAGCGTAAATACGGGAAGGTTGAGGAAGCAGCCCAGCAGTTTCCAGGCCTTGGGCATCACCGTTAACAACATCCTTCACATTTACATAGCACTCTATAGTTTGCAAAGCACCTATAAATGTGCCATATAATTTGATTCTCAGAACCAACATGGCTGCTAGGTGTGGGGCTTCTGCTTTTATGAATGAGGGAAGCATCCAGAACCCACCCAACGTCTGTCCAGTTTGTACTCTAGTTTGGAGTTGAACCCAAATCTTATTTTAATCCAGGGTCTTTCCAGGCCAATGCTGTGTGATTGATGAGGGATGAGCCTGCAGTGGACAGGGAATAAAACCTGGGGACAGATTAAGATGCGAGAAAAAGTCAAAGGCCATTCATTTCACAATTTACCCTGGAAGTGGCCGCCCATGGTCAGTCCATTTAGGGAGCCCCACCCTAAGAGCAGGCACCCTCTTCCAACCCAGGAAGCACACTTTTCAGCTCTGCCCCTTAGAGGTGTTGCCTCAGCTGGTGAGACATTTGGGAAGGTTAAGAATTAAATAGTTTGGAGCGAAGATTTTCATGGGTTGGTATTCCTTCCCACAAAGTGGACACGGGAGCATAGGAGAAATAGAACAGGCTGGTGAGTCAAGACATGGTTAGGTTTCCTGGGTTCAGAAGTGGGAGGACTTGAGGAAATCCTGAGCTAAGAGGAAAGAGACAGCTTGGCGAGTGGTAAAATTAAAAGTCAGTATGTAGGACTTCCCTGGTGGTTAAGAATCCGCCTGTCAATGCAGGGGACACAGGTTCAAGCCCTGGTCTGGGAAGATCCCACATGCTGCGGAGCAACTAAGCCCATGTGCCACAACTACTGAACCCGTGTGCCACAACTACTGAGCCCGTGTGCCACAACTACTGAGCCTGTGTTGCCTAGAGCCCGTGCTCCACAACAAGAGAAGCCACTGCAATGAGAAGTCTGCGCACTGCAACAAAGAGTAGCCCCTGCTCTCCGCAACTAGAAAAAAGCCCTAGTGCAGCAACAAGGACCCAATGCAGCCAAAAATAAATAAATACATACATACATCTTTAAAAAAAAAGTCGGTATGTAAAACGGTAAGAATTCTTTACAAGAATGAACACCAAGTGTTTAGACATCCCAGAAGGAGAACTTCAAGGGAGTCCTAATTAAATCATGATGATTGAGTCATAAATTATTTCCAGTGAAATACAATGTATTTCCTTCTCTCATGAATCATTTTCTTAGAATTTCTTTGGTATGTATTTTCCTAAAATACCAAGCATTGTGGTGAGATTAAAAAGTGGCTGGTCCCATTGACGATTACATGAAATGAAGCATAATCACTGAACTTTACCATGAAGGAGAAAAGAGTAATGATGCCTATCTTTCTGGGCTCCTGTCTCCTATGTACCATCCAAACCCCCTAAGTACTTTTTTTTTTCCTGGAAAAATGAAAGAGGAGTTCCTAACATGCTGGCTTTTGAAGTAGAAATACAATTTTCCCTACATTAATCTTAACCAGATTTCTTCCTTCACCTCTATGGAGCGCTAAGGCGACAGCTCCCCTATCTTTTCTGGGGCCCCACGTCTCCTGGCAGCTTGCTTTCAGGACTAGCAGACCTAGAAATTTCCTGACCATCCTCCAGTGGCCTGTGATGCAAGGCAGGGTCTACACACCCGTCTGAGCATGGAGCATGTGTGTTCATGCCTGTGTTCTATGTAAAGCACTTCGCTGGCTGCCCCATCGCCTGCTGGATAAAGTCAGGACTTTTTAGCACGGCATGCAAGGCCTTCATCGTGTGTCCTCAATCTACATGTCTAGTCTCAACTGGCTAGTTTCCAGTCTCCAACTTACACCTTGTACCTCAGACTCCCTGAGATTTGTGCCTTTACACAAACTGGTCAGCCACGATCTCACCCCACTTCCAATGTTTGGCTCAGGATCTCACCCCAACCTGGAAGGCTGTCACCACAAGTTCCCACCCCTGTGCTCTTTGCTGGACCACCTCCTCACAATCTCAGTTCAAGTGTCATTTCCAGAAGTTTTTCCTTTATCTTATCCACGCAACAGCCCTATCTGCATGGGTTTACTCTGCCATCACACTAAATATCGTAACCATCTTCTGACTTGTCTACGTTTATTACACACTCATTTTTTGAGTGTTTGCTAGATATTGAATATTTTATGGAGCAAAAGGAACATCCAGCTTATGTCCTAGTGGGGAAAACCAACAAATAATCACGTATAAAAATAAAAGCATCTACTGTGTTAAGTGCTATTAAGGAAAAGAAAAAGGATTCTGGGAGTGCATAAAATTATAGGCTGGGGAAGGAATCTTTGAGGAGGTGATAACTGGGCTGAAATCTAAAGAGTGAATAAGAGAAGAGAGGAGGAAACATTGCAAACAGGACAGGAAGTCCTGTCTTTATCTCTAAGACCTAAGGCACAGAGTGGTGAAACATGTTTGTTGGGAGGTTGAAGGCATGAATGAAGGAGGGATTTAATGAATGAATGATACCAGAGACACTGGAGCTCTGAGAATCACCTCATGTCTCCATGTTATCCACCGAAGAACTTAATCTGAAAGTCACTGGATCTGTCCGATGAGTCTGATGTCACACACCCTCTTCCCACTGCTCTAGGATAAGGAAAGTTGATTCAACGGTCAATCCTCAAGGACCACCTGATACCAAAGGATGGTCAACAGGAAGTCAGAAAGAAAACAGCCTCTCAGAAGTGGAGACCAAAAGTCTGGGGCCAAATTATCTGAAAAATAAGGGCAATGTTGGGAAAGAGGAGAGGAAGTGCAGATGAAAGAGGAGAGTAGGACTCATGCAAAGATAGCTCTGGCCACAGAAAAGGCAGCAGCTGAATTCTTTAGTTTGGTCAGAAGCCAGGCATAATTATTAAGAACAAAATCCTATTCTAGAAATGGTGAGAGGAAATCTGAACCCTTGGGCTCTGCATAAGTAAAAGTTTGTTTGTTTTCTCTGTCCCAAGTGTGTGTTTGCTCTCCAGCCATAGGGCTATTTGTCGCTGTTAGACCCCCCGGGTCTGAAGGAGGAGTTTCCATGGAGAATAGGTCTCAATACCAGAAGTCAAGCTGGGATCAGTTCTGTGTGAAGAGTCTCTCGTCAGAGGGAAACTTAGGGAACGTTTGTTTATATTTTTCGTAATAAAAATGGCGCTATTGTTACCCTGATCTCCTTAAGTGATTTTCTCTTTCATTTTCCTAATTCACTATACAGGGAGCTTAGTAATTAATTTTCTTTTTCTCTTAAACCTCTAAAGTATTGCCAGGAACAGATACATAACCGTTCCTCTCGGGAAGGAGTGTCACTTTCCAATCTAGAAAAACATGAAAGAGCTGGTCTGTGTTGATTTTTGGTCAAAGCCATTGTCACTGGCGTAATCATAGGTGGTTGCCCCACATTGAGTGGAACCATTTGTCCAAATACCTGCTCTTTCATGCTGCTCTGGATGCAAGTGCTAATCTGCAAATCCACATTTGGTTTTCAAAAGAGACCCTCCCCCCGCCCCTCCCCCCTCAACTAACACCTTCCAGAAACAAGGACATATCATCGGCACGTGCTATGAAATGTCTTTGACTAGAACCCAGCCACTGACACCTCAATGTTATAAAGAAGGTTAAAAAAAAAAAAAAAAAGAGAAAAAGGAAGAAAGGAGAACCAGGAAGTAAAAGTAACACAGGCAGCCAGGAGCCGTAGTGAAAGTTTCATGAATGGAATTTTATACACGCTACTTGACGGAATACATTTCTAGATCTTCACAGAAGCAAAATGATGGTAAGGAAAGAGTATTAACTCTGAAGCCAGGCAGACCTCGGTCAAGTCCCACCCCTTTCACTGATCAACCATGTGAACCCGGATCTGTTTTGGTTAAGAGGTCACCCCCTGGTCTTCATCTTCTCCATCCATAAAGGGGTAACATGAAATTTAGCTTAAAAGATTGTTATGATCCGAAATTAGAAAATAAGTTAGCAAAGGTAACTCTTACCTTCTTTCTAACACAAATACGGCCAGTTTCCTTCTCTGGATTTTCCCAAGTCCACCATTGAGTAGCCCAATAATTCGAAGCAGGAAGACACTCCCCTAGATGGTGGTGAGAAAGGACCTGGGGTCATCTGATACCAAAGGAAAAACTGATACCAGAACTCAAATAGTACATCTATCTGCAGTCTTATAGGGCCCAAAGTAAGAGAAAATAGTCCTATTCTCCTATAAAAACTCGGTAAAGTAAGAATGGTTTAGCATGACAACACGTCCACACCCCACATAAAAGTTTACATTCTATTCAGAATATTGTAGTTAAGAAGACAGGAAGTGGGCTTCCCTGGTGGCGCAGTGGTTGAGAATCTGCCTGCTAATGCAGGGGACACGGTTTCGAGCTCTGGTCTGGGAAGATCCCACATGCCACGGAGCAACTAGGCCCGTGAGCCACAACTACTGAGCCTGCGCGTCTGGAGCCTGTGCTCCACAACAAGAGAGGCCGCGACAGTGAGAGGCTTGTGCACCGTGATGAAGAGTGGCCCCCACTTGCCACAACTAGAGAAAGCCCTCGCACAGAAATGAAGACCCAACACAGCCAAAAATAAAAATAAATAAACTAAAAGAAGGCTCAACATTTAAAAAAAAAAAAAGAAGACAGGAAGCAAGAAAGATTTTGGAAACATTTTCATCCATGATGTTTCAAGTTTCATTCATTTACTGTCTTCCAAATCTTTACTGAGCTCCTACCACATTCCAGGCACTGTTCAGTACTTTGGAATACATCAGAAAACAAAACAGACAGAAATCTCTGTCCTTGGGCAGCTTAAATTTTTGCAGAGAGAAACAAGCAATAACCAATGAATACAGCAGGGAAGTAAACATATACTATGTTCAAAGGTGCTAAGAGCGGTGAAAGAATAAAAGGGCACAGGCGATGGAAGTTGGGAGACGTTGGGGAGGAGAGGAACAGGTTACAATTTTAAGTAGACTAGTCAGGGAGGCCTCAAAGAAAGTTTTGTACTAAAAGGAAAAACCCTCTGATCTTTGAAAAACCCAAAAGGGTTCCAGGAAAGCTAAAAAAAAATCACAACTCTTTTTCCGTTATTAAATTCCTAAATTGAAATTTGACTGTACATCTCACTGGCCAAGTAGACTTAAATCCTTTGAGAATGAGCTCAGACGTGTCCCCCACAGACATTTACATGCCCAAGCTAGTTTGATGAATGAATGAATGATGAATAAATGAAACACTCTCCTCTGAGAAATCATGGCTTAACATGTTAACTCATTTCTCTAACAAACTGAATCCCTACTGCCTTCCAAGGGGTTTGGGCATCTTGTCCCCCAGAGCAAGCATACATACCTCTTTCTCCCTACTTCTCTCCCGGGTGAATTTCCCACTCACTGTCCCCAAGAGAGAAGACCTATTGGGGCCAATAAGGCACCTTTCACTACGGAACTCTACTCTTAGGCAGCATCATCCCAAGCTACCTCATTGTTGAATTTCCTTATGGTTCCATTCTGTCATGACAAAGACCAGTGAACCAGTCTGTTGTGGTCAGGGTGACAGAGTCCCTGGCAGTAGTCAGGGGGAAACTATAGACTGAACCTCCCAGACACATTCTGCAAGAAGGAGGCTGCAAGAAAGGCTGGCACACACTCTTTTGTGAACCAGCAGGTACATGTAATTTCAAGAACAAATTAGAAAATGGGGAGAGTGAGGCTGAGGTTATGAGATAAGCCCCTGACTTGCTGTGGGAATCTCCGTGTTTTTTTTTTAATTAATTAATTTGTTTATTTATTTTTGGCTGCTTTGGGTCTTCGTTGCTGCGTGAGGGTTTTCTCTGTTGCAGCGAGCAGGCACTACTCTTCCTTGCCTTGCGCGGGCTTCTCATTGTGCTGGCTTCTCTTGCTGCGGAGCACGGGCTCTAAGCGCCCGGGCTTCAGTGGTTGAGGTGCATGGGCTCAGTAGTTGTGGCTTGTGGGCTCTAGAGCGCAGACTCAGTAGTTGTGGAGCACAGGCTTAGTTGCTCCGTGGCATGTGGGATCTTCCCGGACCAGGGCTCGAACCCATATCCCCTGCATTGGCAGATAGATTCTTAATCCCTGCACCACCAGAGAAGTTCCTCTCCATGGTTGTTTTTTTTTTGAATTTTATTTTATTTTTTATACAGCAGGTTCTTATTAGTTATCCATTTTATACATATTAGTGTATATATGTCAATCCCAGTCTCCCAATTCCTCTCCATGGTTTTAATATTGATTCCTTTCACCACAAGCAGCAGACATAACTTGAGTAGGTTCACAAGGCTAGACAAAAGCTGGCCCTTAGCCAGGAAACAACCAAGATACTAAATTCTCAAATGTGGAATGCTTTTTATTATATACATTTAACATACAACAGTGCTTCTCATATTTAGACTTATCACTTTCTTATGTCCTATTGCCCATCTGCAAAATCTCAAAAGTTAAGGGTCCATATCATAAATAAATCCTGGGACAAAGGCCATACTTCAGGAAATTTGTCCAAACCAAAACCAAAACCCCAGGAACAGAGTTTAATGGAAGTGTTCGCTGACCCACGTGGCTGGGCTTGAATCAGTTCTCAAGCATCTGAACCATATCTACCTTTTCATTGCCTTGCGTGGAGGTCCTTCATGTCCAAACAGGCATCTGTTTCCTCTTTGCAACCAACTCAAGGTCCCAGAGAAGGCCTTGGGCAGAGCAGCAAGTTGCCTGGTAGGAACGAGCTGAGATGTGCTCTCGTTACCAAGGGAGTGCTTAGTAGGGTGGCCTGGTGAAAACCAACTTGGTTTAAAATGCAGATGAACACCAACTGTGGTCCTCCAGCTTTTCATTTTTGAGCTGTGGTACAGAGTAGGACTGTGTGTCTGATAACTGCCCAGCTCCTTCACTAGCGAGAATAAAGAGGCACTATTTGCAGCAGGCTTGCTTGGAGGCTAACCAACCCCACCCCTCCGTGAAGGTGAGAACTGCTTCTCCTCCCCTGGGGAGATCTTCCTAGATGCGTCTCCTTCTCAAACCTCTGGGACTGTGTCTGACTGTGTCCATCAGCACTGACAGTCTTCTGGTCCATGGGCAGGTCGTGAGCCACAGATATATTTTGTTGGGGCTGCAGTGAATTAAAACAAAATTTTTTTGAGATAGTTTGCATTTGAAAACTTGGAGGTTTTGTCTAAAAGTCTTGATATCCAACTACTCGATAAATCAGAAGATCTGGCAATACTGACAAGAAGGGGGTGGATGTGAGGAGTGGTTGCCTGTATGAGCCATTCATGCACTCTCCATTTCTCTCCCTGATTTCACTCACAAGGCTTACCTGCCTCACCCTTGAAAGCGCTTAAATTGCTGACAAGCTGCTCTGACCATCTTGACAACTGGTCCGAAGCAGAGAATGACAGCCATCATTTATCGAGTGCTCACCATGGGCTTTTCTGAGCTCTTTTCCTATATGACCTCATTGAACCCTCCACCAACTCCAAGAGGTGTACCTTGTCACTCTCCACAGATTACAGAAGGGGAAACTGAGGCAAGGGAAGTTCAGTGATTTGCCGGAGGTCACACAGCTGTAAGTGGCAGAAATCCAAGAAAAGCCAAAGACGGTTGACTCTGGAATCACAGTACCTGACTTCCGATCTACCCCGCCTTTAAGACTGGCCAAATACGCTATCTCTTTAGAACGTTTCCAATTTCGTAATCTCACTTCTGTTTGATTACCTGGTTCGGTTCTGGCCTCACAAGTTTTTCTCACCTTATGGACGTGCACATTGTACCTACACGTCCATACTATACTATAAATAATGAATTTCAGTGTAACACATTGCATCAGCCACACGTTATATGTCTATTAGCAGGGGTATATATACACACACATACATATATACACACATATATATCAAATATTTATTCATCTGTTCAAACTCTGAGGGTCCTAAAGGAGCAGAAAAACTAAGCTACAGACACTGGCAGCCATTGGGTGGAAATGAGCCATGGCTTGTTGCACGAGGCGGTGGCTGTGAAGGACCTGGGGCAGGATGGATGTAGCTGTCGCAGGGAGACAAGCTCCTAAACCTCACAGGCTCCTTGGCCAAGACTGAGCTCGGGCCCAAACCACACACTAAGTCAAGCTTCTCAGATTCCTCTCAGAACCTTCTTTCTCTGCTCCATTTCCTGGCCCTCGTTTCAGGCCAGTTCCTCCCAGACCATCTTCCATAGCCTGTGCTTCATCCAAGCTTGGATTTTTCCCCCCACGAACAGCAGCTCCCTTGGGTTCACTGCCTCCTTCCTGCTTCTTCTGCAATATCTTTTTTCTGACGGCTCCTTTATTAACAAGGCCTGGAGGCTGGAACGATTTTGGGGGGGTTCTTTTTTAATCAAAGAAACTCCTTCCATGTTATTTATTTTATTTTGTTTCTGAATACTCCCACTTTAGCGGTGGTTTTTGTTGGTGTTTTCAGAGGAGGTTTTGGTTACTGTTTGTTTAAGGAAGCCTAGGCTGAAGACACTGTGGTGTCCCCCAGGCCCTGCCTCTGGGCTCTGGAATTTTCCTTCAGCCCTGGCCAGCCACGCCCTCGGCTTCCTGTGGGCCCTGGCCTGGCCGGAGACACGCAGCTGGAGCAGAGCTGTCTGGCCTGACCGCCTCCTGCTCTGCAGGCCTCTCTGGGAACCTTGAATACCCAAATTCCCATGCTCCCCCCCAGCCACGCTCAGTTCCCCAGCCTCCTCGGAGAGTGTTTCCTATCTTTATTTTCCAGCACTTCATAATTTAAAGAGGTCGTTTTTCAGGGGAGGTGCAATTGATATCCTCCAAAATCAAAACCTTCTGGGGGAAGTCTATAAAATGAGCACTCCTATAATACGGTACTTCCCCCTAAAATTTATTTTTTCCTTTAAGGACAAGGTACTGTTAACAGCACTAAAATCCTTAACAATGGGGAAATCCTCTGGATTTCGGTATGCTGGAATGAAGTACCACAAAAGCAGGGCCCTCTGCTTTCTACTGATATATCCCAAGCGCTTCACAGTTAATAGACACTCAGGAAGAAGTTTCCCGAAGGGAGGAAAGAGCTCGTTATTTAAGAGCCATTAATATAGACTAGGAAATATATGAGAGACCCACTGATATAGCTCATTAAGTATAAATACTGAAATGGTATAATCTATACCAAAGTCCTTGCCAAAAAAATAGAATTTTCTCTCCAACCTGTCGTCACACTGTGAATTTTGGTTATTTTAAGATCTATCCCACTCCTTATTGGACTGAATTCCAACCAAGATGCCCCAACAAAGAAAAAACCCACAAGAATACAAATTTTAAGGTGCTAATTATGAATCTGAACATTAAATTCTTATTATATACATACTCTTATAGTGCAAAAGTTACCTGAGTTTTCAAGATGAAGGCTTTTGTCAATGATTAGGTCAGGTGTATACATAATAAAATGTTATTTGCTTAATGTCACTAATTCCAAGTCACTCCTGGAAAGTTTTCTGGCAATAAAGTTCTCTTCTTTCTTCTAGTAAAGCTGATGTTTACCAAAAATGTTGTGTTTAATATCTTTATGTTTATAGAACCTGGTACATAATAGATACTCAATAAATGTTTGTTAAGGGAATGACTTTAGTAATACTTTGCCATAGGGTTAAAAGTATCATCTTTTGAAGGCTAAATTAACATTGGCATACAAACACCATGGAAATACAATCTGTCCCTGAAGCACCCCATATTTCAAAAAAGGACTAAAAAGATCGGCCTAATTTATCTTATTTTGCAGAAAATGGGTTATAAGTCTTTGCCTACTTCAACATCTTAGAGAGGGAAGAGGTTGTGGGTGAGCTGGAGTAGACTAGAAAGTTCCCTAGGTTTTCTGAAAGCACTGGATGGGAGTGGTATTAAATAGGACTGACAAGCTCACTTGGTCTTAAGAGGGACAATGATACCTGGGGGAGGGACCTAGGAATCTACATTTTTAAACAAGTTTCCTGAGATGGATTTTTTTTTTTTTTTAATTTGCACAGGTGGCCAAAATTCTCCACCCTTCCCTGTAACCATGCCACTTGCCATCTTGCAAAGTGGTACTGAAGCTCCTCCCACGAAGACATGAAGTCTATTTCCCCACCCTGAATTTGGGCTACTCGTTTGACTTGCTTTGACTTGCTTTTCCCTTGTGGCAGAAGGAACACTGGGCCAGTTCTGAGCCTAAGCCTCCAGAGGTCTTGCTTGTTTCCACTCATTCTCTTGTTTGCTGCTACCATGTGTGCAAGCCCAGTCTGGTCAGCTGGGTTATTAGAGACACGTGGCCCCTGTCACCCCAGTTGACAACCACCAACCGTCAGACATGGGAGTGAGAACATGCAGTCTACCTGAGAGCTGACTGCACGGGCACAAGTGGGCCTCCCCAAGATCAGCCCAGCTGAGCTGACTGGCGGAACCACCCATCAGCCCACAGATTTGCAGGAAGTAAGGGATGACTGGTTTAAGCAACTGAGTTTGATTGTAGCTAACCTATGCACATCTCTGCTTCTTACAATCAAGCAATCTTGGAAATGTTAGTCTGCAAGATCTGCAGCTTTCTTGGAATAAAGAGATAAGTCTGAATGCCAACCTCTGTAAATCCCTTGGTATTTGCCCATGAATTGAACACAAATGAAAATATAATTAGGAAAAACCTACATTAACTTTAAATAGTATAAAACAATCCACTGAAAGTTGTCAAAAAAATAGCCAAGAATTATGACCTCCTGGGGAGGCTCAGGGTTAGGTTATGGAAATAACCCCTAGTATTCAGGTGTAAGATCTATGATCATCACAAACTCTCTAAAAAATATATCTTTCAGTTTCTCCATCCCCTGACCAGAAATGAAGGGCAGAATTGATATCAAAGCAAGTAATTGTTCTTAATTGTGTTAATCCTAGAGTAACAGGCTATGGTGCAATCGTGATTTTTCAAGTGCAGAATTTGAGCGTCTGGAAATAGGTACTGAATTCTTTGTTTTCTAGCAATGGACACATTCCGCACTCCTGATCCCTGGCCTAATAACAACACTGTGTATTAGGATAATGATGAATGCTTATTGTGGTGTACGCAGCTTAATGGCTTGATAACCGGATGGGAAATCCTGTGCATGTCGACAGGAGAGTTGCCTTAGTTTGTTATTAATCATCAAAAAGTGAACTGCACTGAGTCACAGCAGCAAATGAGAAAGAATAAAGGCTTAGTTATACTGATCATTTTTAATTTACCTTTAGGTCAGCTAGAACGCGTAGGGCAAGGCATTATGAGTAAGTTATATCTAGTGAGGATACCAGGAATAGAGTTGCCTGAGCCAGCCCACATTTCCTTCTTCTTTGGAAGCTGATGAATGAGCTACAACATGATCCTAACAACCTGACAACAACAAGGAAATAGCACTACTTTTTCAATTAGCACGTGGATTAAAGATTTCACGCATGCTTTTATTCTCCTTTTGTCTACTAATAGGTTTGCTTATTGGAGAAAAAGGCAGCCTGGCGTAGTCTTGCCTATTACAATATTTCACTAAGACCAGTGACATTTTGAAATAATAAAAAGAAAATAGCACCATAGAGGTGATCCAAAAAGTAATCCCCTTTAAAACAAATTTGCTTAACCATTAAAAAATCATATTATGTTTTGTTTAGCATAAAATAGGTTTAGAAGAGAAAGAGTCTATATTCTTTGAGAAACCTCCTTTATGAGCCAGGTTATGAGCTGAAATAACTATATTTCAAGTGGAAGAAGACTGAGGAAATAAAAGAAACCCTGGCTGTGTGTAACTTTTGGCTTTGTAGAGTCCTTTTACATGCATATGATAATTTCCTTTGATCCCATCTAAAAAGTAGATAGGGCGTGTTTTATCACATCCATTGTACAGATGAATAAATTGATATTACCTTGCTAAGTACGCACGCTACAACAAATAACCAAGCATATTTAAAACAAGTAGGCTAAAATATACACATTCCTATATATAAAATGGATAACCAACAAGGACCTATTATATAGAACAGGGAACTATACTCAATATCTCGTAGGAACCTATAATGGAAAAGAATCTAAAAAAGGATACATAGGGACTTCCCTGGTGGCCCAGTGGTTAAGACTCCACGCTTCCACTGCAGTGGGCATGGGTTCGATCCCTGGTCGGGGAGCTAAGATCCTTCATGCCGCATGGCGCAGCCTAAAAAATAAATAAAAAATAATATATATGCATGTATATATATATATGTACAATTGAATCACTTTGCTGTACACCTGAAACTAACACGACATTGTACATCAACTATATTTCAATAAAAAAATTTAAAAATAAAATACAATTTAAAAATAAATAAAACAAGTAGGTGACTACCAGTTCAAGGTGGTGTATTAGGCGCATCTGTCCCGTTTCTCATCTGTGCCTACACTAAATGTATTGCAATGGAATAATAGCAACAGAAACAACAGGTGTAACAGTATAATAACAGGGATTTGTGTGTTCTTCTCACAACAAAGAAGAGAAAGGGGAGACCATCAGTAGATTTAAGATTTGAATACATTTCTAGAAAAATGGAAAGCAGATGCAGGAGTTGTGGATGATCCAAGTGGAGGAACTTGTAGTCAATAACGGGTAGAGATGGGTGCGCATCTGAAAAGGGAAATGATTGGCCCTGATTTCAAGAAGCACAGGAAAGCTTGAATTTTGGGATTCAAGGTACAATAGAGGGTCAGGGTGGGTCATGACAGCAGAACAATTGAAGTCTATAGACTAACAGGTCAAGCCAACCTTCACCCCAGGAGCAGGTGCCCAGTAGACAGGCATTTACCTACCCTTCCAGTAAGGTGTTCTTTTCTTAAAGATTGAATGGAAGAGTCAAAAGAACTGAGACCTTTATGTGGAAGATGGTACCCTAGAGAAATGTTCTGTACATTCTAACATTAGGGTTTCCAAAGCAAAAGAGCTGGACCACCACTCTTTTACCCTAACTTAGACAGCAAACAAGCTTCACCCTTTTCATAGAGCTGGTTAGAAACCCCTCTGGGCTATTTGACTTTTTAACTATATAGTTATTTCTTTAACATTTTTGAAAGTTGGTTTCATAAATTTAGAAGTTAAAAACTAAAGTGACTTTCTTACTAAATTCTCTATCATCTTAGAGTTCTTTTCCCATTTATGTTTACAATTTCATATTAATTATAAATCATAACATTTTATATTTTCCTGGCCTCAAAAAAATACCCTAAAGTAACTTTTTAAGAATGTGAGTTAGTTATCAGGTTGATATTCACAGCATTAAATATTAGAGAAAAAGAAAAAGTTTAAAAAGAAGACAATATGCAAATGACTAAATAAATCACTTGCATAAAATGAAATGCTCTGCAGCTAGTCAAATTTTTAGAATAAATTTTTTTTTTTTTTTTTTTTTTTGCGGTTCGCGGGCCTCTCACTGTTGTGGCCTCTCCCGTTGCGGAGCACAGGCTCCGGATGTGCAGGCCCAGCAGCCATGGCTCACGGGCCCAGCCGCTCTGCGGCATGTAGGATCTTCCCGGACCGGGACACGAACCCGTGTCCCCTGCATCAGCAGGCGGATTCTCAACCACTGCGCCACCAGGGAAGCCCTAGAATAAAACTTTTTTTCATAAAAATATGTTTATCATATATTATTGAATGAAAATAAGTTACAAAATATAGTATAAGTCATTATTATAGTTTTTATTTAAAAGTTATTGTTAAATATGGGTACATACATTGAAAAAAGTCTAAAAAGGTATTTAACAAAATGGTAACAGTGTTTGGCCCTGGGTGGTGAGATTAGGCATAGTTTTTTCTTTTTTTTTTTAATAGGTTTTCTAAATTTTCTATATAAACATGTTATATTTAAGTAACTTAACAGTTTTCTCTTGTTTTTCCATTTAACATCATAGTATAAATTAGTCAGTGCTTTTAGTAAAAATGTTTTGCCTAATGTACTCAGACTCTTTTTTTTAAAAAAATGTAGTATGTGTACATACTACTATATTACTATATCAAAATTTATTTAAACATTTCTCTATTGTTTGATATTTTTGGAATTATAAAAAATGCTAAAAGAAAAATTCTTATTTGAAAATCTTTAACTTCTGAGTTTCCTGAGAATGGTTTCCTAGAAATAGAATTACTAGATCTAGGAATATGAATTTTACTAGGGCACATGGTATATGTCACCATATTTTACACTTGCAAATCTTTCTGCAGCTGTTTTTTTCCCTATAATTTCACTTCTTAGATTTAACTCTTTAACATTTTTGTCATAGCTGTAAGGTAAGATTATAAATTTAATTTTACCCCCAGATATTTAGTCAATTTTCCCAAGTGTTGTTAAAAACCATTTCCTTATGTTAGGTGCCATATCTTTATACGTACATGCTCAGTTGGTTACAGAACTACTTATTCTTTTTTTTGCGGTACGCGGGCCTCTCACTGTTGTGGCCTCTCCCGTTGCGGAGCACAGGCTCCGGACACGCAGGCCCAGCGGCCATGGCTCATGGGCCCAGCCGCTCCGTGGCATGTGGGATCTTCCCGGACCGGGGCACGAACCCGTGTCCCCTGCATCGGCAGGCAGACTCTCAACCACTGCCCCACCAGGGAAGCCCCAGAGCTACTTATTCTTTTCTTGTGATCTTTTCATCAACTTTTGTTGCTAAGAATGACACAGTTTTGATGATCAAACTTTTAAAGTGAATTTTAATATCTCATATAATAAGTCCTTTCTTAATACTCTTTCAAAATTTTCTTCTTACTGTCTTCATTTTCTATGGCTGCATAACAAATGAACACAACCTTAATGTCTTAAAACAACACAAACGTACTATCTTACAGTTTTTGTGTGTCAGCCTTTCACAAAGCTGAGTGGGTTTCAAAGTGTCAGTTGGGATGTGAGTCTCATCTGAGGCTTGGAATCCTCTTCCAAGTTCACTGGCTGTTACAGAATTGAATTCCTTGTGGTTGTACGACTCTATATCCAGCTGTAAATTGAGCACTAATCATCCATGATGTGCTCTGGCAATGCAGATCTGCAAAATATCACCATCTGATACTCCTAATCAACGACTTATTAGAAGCAAGGATCTGAGTGACTGTGGAGAGTCAGTCACCCAGACATTTTTGCCCTTTCAAACATTTGAACATTTTCAAATACTTTAGAACATTTTGGGCAAACTAATGAGATTGGCTGGTTGCTCCTAATTTTCAGGGACAAAGTGAGGAAAGAAAAGCATAAGCTCAGTGATTTGAATTCCCAGCTCTAGTGCCACGTAAATGACCTGAAAGCTTCTGTATGTGCCCTGAAGGAGACCCCAACCTGCAGCTGCAGGGATGAGATTTAAAATGATGAGGTTTTAGTGTTATTTAAAACCCACTCAACCACACTGGGAGGATCCAGAAGACATACCTTTCACCACTACTGTAAGGAGTATTCATGAGGGGAGCATCCTTTTTTTTTTTAATTGATGTATAATTGATTTACAAAGTTGTGTTTGTGTTTCAGGTATACAGCAAATTGATTTAGCTATATATAGTTATTTTATATATATTATATATATATATTTTAATGTATTTTTAAATATATATTTTTTATATATATATATAAGACTGTGCTCTACAGTAGGTCCTTGTTGTTTCTCTATTTTATATATAGTAGTGTGTATCTGTTACTCCCAAATTCCTAATTTATCCCTCCCCCCGACCTCTCCCCTTTGGTAACCATAAGTTTGTTTTCTATGTCTGTGAGTCTGTTTCTGTTTTGTAAATAGTTCATTTGCATCATTTTTTTTTAGATTCCACATATAAGTGATATCGTATGATATTTGTCTTTCTCTTCCTGACTTACTTCACTTAGTATGATAATCTCTAGGTCCATCCATATTGCTGCAAATGGAATTATTTAATTCTTTTTTATAGTTGAGTAGTATTCCATTGTGTGTGTGTGTGTGTGTATACACACATATATATATATATATACACACACATATATATATACACACACACATATATATACATACACACACACACACATATATATATATATATATATATATATACCATGTCGTCTTTATCCATTCATCTGCCCATTGATGTCTAGGTTGCCTCCATGTCTTGGCTATTGTAAAAAATGCTGCAATGAATATTGGGATGCATGTGTCTTTTTGAATTATGGTTTTCTCCAGATATATGCCCAGGAATGGGATTGCAGGATCATATGGTAGCTCTATTTTTAGTTTTTTGAGGAACCTCCATACTGTTCTCCATAGTGGCTGTGCCAATTTACATTCCCTCCAACAGTGTAGGAGGGTTCCCAGGGGAGCATCCTTGAAGAGCTCTGTGATCACACTTCTCAGTTACAATGGGAACTGTGATCACTTCGTTGGGAAATCTGAATGCAGTGGGAGTAATTGTATGGCAGGGGTCAAGTGTCAGCACTCGACGGACAAGGGCAAGGTGGAAGTGGTTGCTGTATTGACCACAGAGTGAAAGCAGCATTCAGAATAGTCTGACTCATACAGATCCATGGTGTTGGCTAGTTAATCATGGCATTTCTAGAAATAAAATAGATAAGAAGTCTTTTCAATTCTTATTTGATCTGTATAAGCAGAAAAGTTCTAGGTTAGGAGAACAAAAGTCTAACCTGAATCATAAAAATATAGAGTTATAGCCCCTCAGTCAGTTCCCAGACTTGATCCAGTTTACAGACCCAGAGCCCCTTGAACGAAGGAGAGGCTGCATCCCCCTGGGGAAAGACCCTGGTACACTGCCAAAAATTTATACTGTTAACTTTTCTCCAGCCTACTTGAAAGGGTCCAATGGTTTTTTACCAAGGTAATGGTAAATTGGGGAAATAGAAATAATCGGATCTTTTGGAGGACTGCTGGACACTGGCTCTGAACTAACACTGATCCCAGGAGACCCAAAATGGCACTGTGGTCCACAAGTTAGAGTAAGGGCTTAAGGATGTCACATGATCAATGGAGGTTTAAGTTCAGGTATGTTTCACAGTGGGGACCAGGGCATTCCTGAACCCGTTCTGTGGTTATTCCCCAGTTCCAGAATGCATAATTACAGTAGACACAATCAGCAGCTGGCAGAATCTCCGCATTGGTTCCCTGACCTGTGGAGTGAGGGCCATTATGGTGGGAAAGGCCAAGAAGAAGCCACTAGAACTGCCTTTACTTAGGAAAATAATAAACCAATAGCAATACCACATCCCTAGAGGGATTACAGAGATCTGTGCCACCAACAAGGACGTGAAAGATGCAGAGGAGTTGATTCCCACCACATCCTTGTTCAACTCACCTATTTGGTTTGTGCAGAAGACAGATAGATCTTAGAGATGACAGTGGATTACTGTAAGCTTAACCAGGTGGTGACTCCAATTGCAACTGCTATACCAGACATAATTTCATCGCTTAAGCAAATTAACACACCCTCTGGTAGTATCTGGTATGCAGCTATTGATCTGGCAAATGCTTTTTCTCCCATCCCTCTCCATAAGTTTGCTTTCAGCTGTCAAGGCCAAAATGCTTTTTCTCCCTTCCCTCTCCATAAGTTTGCTTTCAGCTGTCAAGGCCAGCAATACACAGTCATTGTCCTACCTCAGGGGTATATCAACTCTCCAGCCCTATATTATAATTTACTCCAATCACCTTTTTCTTCCACAAGACATCACAGTGGTCCATTACATTGATGACATTATGCTGATTGGATCTAGTGAACAAGAATTAGCAACTACTCTAGACACGTTGGTAAGACATTTGCATGTCAAAGGGTGGGAAATAAATCCAAAGAAAATTTGGGAGGCTTCTAGCTCAGTGAAATTTCTAGGGGTCCCGTGGTGAGGAGTATGTCAAGATATCCCTTCTAAGGTAAAGAATAATTTGTTTCCTCTGGCCCCTCTTACATCCAAAAATGTAGCACAACACTTAGTGGGCCCCTTTAGATTTTGGAGGCAGCATATTACCATGATACTCAGGCTCATTTACTGAGTGACCCAAAAGCTGCTGGTTTGGGGAAGGGCCCAGAACCAGAGAAGACTCTGCACCAGGTTTAGGCTTTTATGCAAGCTATGTTGCCACTTGAGCTATAGGATCCAGCAGATCCAATGGTGCTTGAAGCATCAGTGGCAGAAAGCTTACTTAAGCAGACCTCTATAGGTGAATCACAGCTCAAGCCCTCAAAATTTTGGAGCAAAGTCCTGCCATCCTCTGCAAATAACTACTCCCCTTTTGAGAAGCATCTTGTGCCCTGCTATTGGTCCTTAGCAGAGACCGAACGCTTAACCATGGGCCACCAAGTTACCATGTGACCTGCCCTCCCCATCATGAACTGGGTTTTATGTGACCCACTAAGCCATAAAGTTGGGTGTACACAGCAACAGTCCATCATCAAATGGAAGTGGCATAGATGTGATGGGGCCCGAGCATGCCCTAAAGGCATAAGTAAGTTACATGAAGAAGTGGCCAAAATTCCCATGGTCCCCACTCTTGCTATGCTGTCTTCTCTCTCCCAGCGTGCACCTCATGGTGAGTCTTCACTATCGGTTGGCAGAGGAAGAGGAGATTCGGGCCTGTTTTACAGATGGTTCTGCATAGTATCCAGGCACCACCCCAAAGTGGACATCTGCAGCATTACAGCCCCTCTCTGGGACATCCAGGAAGGAAGGTAGTAAAGGGAAACCCTCCCAGTGGGCAGAACTTTGAGCAGTGCACCTGGTTGTTCACTTTGCTTGGAAGGAGAAATGGCCAGATGTGAGACTGTATTCCAATTCATGGGCTGTAGGCATTGGTTTGGCTGGATGGTCAGGGACACAGAAGGAACATGGTGGGAAAACTGATGACAAGGAAATTTGGAGAAGATGTTTGTGGATAGTCTTCTCTGAATGAGCAAAAAATGTGAAGATGTTTGTGTCCCATGTGAATGCTCACCAAAGGGTACCTCAGCAGAGGAGGATTTTAATAATGCAGTGGAAAGGATGACCCATCCTGTGAATACAAGTCAGCCTCATTCCCCAGCTACCCCTGTCATAACCTAATGGAAAAGTGGCCATGTTAACAAGGAAAGAGGATATGGGCTTCCACTCACCACAGCTGATCTGGCTTTGGCCACTGCTGACTGCCCAATCTGCCAGCAGCGGAGACCAGCTCTTTACCCAATATGGTACCATTCCCTGAGATGTTCAGCCAGCTACCTGGTGACGGGTTGATTATATTGGACTACTTCCATCACAGAAGGGACATTTTTTGTGTTCTTAATGGAATAGACTTTTACTCTGGATATAGGTTCCCTACATGCAATACTTCTGCCAAACTACCATCTGTGAACTTATAGAATGCCTTTTCTACTGTCATGGTACCCCACACAACATTGCTTCTGATCAAAGAACACACTTCACAGCAACTGCAGTGCATCAGTGGGCCCAGGCTCATAGAATTAATTGGTTTAACCATGTTCCTCACCATCCTGAAACAGCTGACTTGATGGAAATGTTGTAAGGTTTTTGAAGATGCAGTTACAGCACTAGCTAGGTGGCAATCCCTAGCCACCTAGTTATCCAGAAGGCTGTGTATGCTCTGAACCAACACTCAATATATGGTGCTGTTTCTCCCATAATCAGGGTTCAAGAGTCCAGGAATTAAGAGGTGGAAATGGGAGTGGCACAACTCACTATTACCCTTCGTGACACACTAGCAAAATTTTTGTTCCCTGTCCCTGTGACGTTATGCTCTGCTGGCCTAGAGGCCTTAGTTCCACAGAGAGGAGTGCTTCCACCAGTAGACAAAACAATTATTTCATTGAACTGGAAGTTAAGACTGCCACCTGGTCACTTTGGGCTCCTCGTACTTCTGAATCATCAAGCAAAGAAGGGAGTTACTGTTGGCTGGGGAGACTGATCCTGAATGCCAAGGGGAAGTTGGACTGAAACTCCACAATGGAGGTAAGGAAGAGTATGTCTGGAATATAGGAGCTCTCTGAAGCCTCTTAGGATTACCATGCCCAGCGATTAAAGTCAATGGGAAACTACAACAATCTACTCTAGGTAGGACTACCATTGGCTCAGATCCTTCAGGAATGAAGAGCTGGGTCACCCCTCCAGGTAAAGAGCCATGACCAGCTGAGGTGTTTGCTGATGGCAAAAGGAATACAGAATGGATAGTGGAAGAAGGGAGTACAAATACCAGCTACGATCACATGACCAGTTACAGAAACGAGTACATCATTGTCATGAGTATTTTCTCCTGACTTTGTTAGGAATATGTTTGTGTGTATGTACTAATATTTCTTTGTTTTCTTCCCTCTCTTATTCTCTTATCATGTAACATAAGATGTATTGACTCTATATCATAATACTTAAGTATACTTATCATTGTAATTATTAATAGACAAACTTATCATTGTAATTTTCCAAATAAACTTCAGAAGAGTTTGGTTAAGCTCTAAAGCAAAATCCCCTGGAAATGTTTCTTTACTTGCAGATGGTGTAAACATCTTATTAGTGTATACCATTCACACAGAAAAGTATACAAATCACAGGTGTACACTAAAATTTTCACAAAATTCGTACTTCCCCAACCAGTTCCCCAATCAAGAGCCCCTAATACTCCTTCCAGTCTTTATCCTCCCAAGGGTAGCCACCATCTTGACTTCTAAAAGCATAGATTGGTTTTGCCTGATTTCAAACTTTATACATATGGAGCCATACAGTATGTACTATTTTATGTCTGGCTTATTTTATATAGCATTATGTTTTCAAAATTTGTCCGTGTTGTAATTTGCAGTTGCTGATTCTCATTGCTGTATGGTATTCCATTGTGCGAATCCACAATTTATTTATACATTCTGCTAGATCATTTCCAGATTTTAGTTGTAGTGAGTTGTGCGGCTATAGTCATTCTTGAAGACATGTTTTGGAGAACATATAGCCATGAGGATTTTAATTAGAATTTTTATAAACTCCATACATAACTTCAGCAAGAATTGAATACTTACTTTGCTTGATCCAGGAACTTGATAGATCTATCCACTTATTAAAAATTCAAGTCTCTTTCAGTAATGCTTCTTCTACACTCACCTAGTTTTTTGTCCATTGGCCCTGGTCAAAGAGATGGAAAGAAGAGAGGGGCAAGGAAATTCTGACCTCTCTTTTACCTGCTAATGATCACTGTCTTGCCAAAACATTGTTCTGGGCCATTTTCCTCATATTCTGTTCTGGGAATAGATATTATGCCTTTTGTTTCCTTTACTTTTCACAAGTGTTCATCGAGGCCAGTCATTCACTTTCACAACACACTCTTCACTTTCAGTCTTGGTTATCTCTTGCTCATTCATTTTTTGTACATGACCTTTAAAAATGTACACTCACTGGAGAGTTCCCTGGGGGACTGTTTGGGTTGTTTTAAAGACTTCCTTTTCTGCCTCCTGCACTTTTAGAAATGCCCTTCCCTCTTGAGTCATACTCCTGCTTAGAATCTTTTCTTCATATTTAAAAAATATCTGCTACAGTAAAATCTTGGACACATGTCTTACTATGTCTATAATTCCTTCCAAATAATGAAGTAAGTAGTCATCAAGAAATGCCAGAAATTGACCAGATATCCTGCTTTAGGCAAACAAAGCTTCTAGCTGATGGTGTAGTACTAAAACCTACTGTCACTATCATATCTTACTTTGAGCTGAGCTGGTTTCGTAAATCTTTGTTAGGAAAACATCTGCTAGACCAAATAGTCTGTAAGTGATGGGGTCTCAACATGAACTGTGGGCATGTGTTTTGAGACACTCAGGCCCTTCCAACATTCTCCAAGTGGGCATCACCTCCCTTGTCACCTGGTCAGGAATGAAACTCTGTTCTTTCCTCCAACCTCTGTGCTCCTTGACCTGGAGCAACAAGAACCCGCGATCCTCTTCTGGGTCCTTTAAGAGCCATGGGAAATACGACTTCTCCCAGGTACACCAGACCACAGCCCAAACTCACCCCTTGGGCCCAATCTGCTCCATTAAGCATCCTACCTTCATATAATTTCAAGTGAGAAGTAGTTAATACTCTCCATGTTTTTTGATGACCCCAGGCTCCCCAGAACACTTATTAAATGTGTACAGTATCTCCCTCACCACACTCCACTCCACTCAGACAGCTGCACTAGGGTGAACCACTCTGTAGCTCTGTCAGTCATCTCTCCAGGGAGCCAGTCTCCCCTCAGTTAAAACCCCCAAATCTAGAAATAAGTCTCTTGGAGATTCCAGGGTCACTTGTTCAGGCAGGATGGTGGTGGGAGTGGACGAAGTAACCGCCCATCATTAACACAAGACCAGTGGTCCCTGACTCTCTACCTGTCTCTCTCCCCCTTCCCTTCCTTTTCCAGAACCTCCTCCCACCATCTCCTGAGGGTAACAGGGCCATATCTGCAGCTATTTGGTTAGACCCAGGGGAGGGACCGGCCCTGATTTTTTATGGCAATTTTTAGAATTCAGGGGTATATAACAAATGATTTGTCCTCAGCTTTGAACCTTAGTCAGCTATTTAAAAATAATAAAAAAGGTCTCACTCAACGACAGGTTACAAAGGAAACATATAACAATGATTTTGGATGGTTATAAGTGCCATGAAGAAAATGAAATAAGGCAACATGATAAACAGCGACAGGGAATCACTTTAGATATGAAGGTCAAGGACAGCCTCTTTGAGAAGGTGGTACCCAAATACCCACCAGAATAATGGAAATCACTGAGCCCTTTGGAGATATGAGAAAAGATGATTTCAGGCAAAGGAAGGAGCATGTGCCAAGACTCTGCGGTGGGAGTAAGCTTAACTATTTTGAGAAACAAAGAGAAAGCCAATGTGCTTTACAATATGAATTTTGCCTGGATTGGGCAGGACTACACCTCCATCCTTAGTCTTCTACCCAATGACACAATTTTCTTTTCAACAAGAGCCCATGGCATTGCTTCTCCCAATAATAAAGACAGGGGGTAGGCGATGTTCAGTGAAGCTGTTCTTAGAAAGAATGACCAAGAAGCAAGTTTGACATAAACACATCATTAACACTTGGACCCTTAGATATCACTAATGCAAAAATTATTCTTGTCTACTTTTAGGTAATATGTCTACTACTGGAAAGACTACACTGGAGTAATTATCCTCTGTTGATGTCTGGACGTTCTTTAAAATAAAGAAACTAACTGAAGTCTTCAGAAAGGTCCCTGGTACATGGGAAGCAGCCGTCTGCAGCTCAGTAACGTCATCAGGATGCCTTTAAACAACTGGATGAACAAGACAAAGAAATGTGTTTCTTGGGATGCAATTTATCAGCAATAAAGCAAAATAAGCTGGTGAACATTTCATTGCAACTTCTAGGAAGGAAACTGATAAAAATATTTCCAGGAGTAAAAGGTGGTAAAATAAAAATTAATTTCACAATTCCTATTCTTAGCTGGGATTATAAAATGTCATTGATAAGTCCTTAAAAATAAAATTTTTATTTAAAAAGAAGATTTTTAAAAAGCCACTCAAACTTATCTCCCGGATGTGGAGCTATGACCAGGATTCACAGTGGTGGTGACGGGAAGCACAGGCTGAATTGTTCTTTTAGTCTCTTCCTCCACTCTTGGACACCCACTCACAAAGACAAATGAAAACAAAAGCTCTCCTCTTTCCTCCTTCAGTCAAAAAAACAAGTCTCTGTGCATATCAGCTTGTAGTCAAGTAGTTCTCAAGCATAGTCCAAGTAGACTGCTTAATTGTCTAGCCTTCCTGTTCCACAAAGAGCAAAGTCTTTAAAAACTCTAATACTTACAAAGTTGTGGTACTGCCCACCACAATTCTAAGACAGTCCCCAAGGTCCTCTCCACCAAGCCCTGTGTGCACCCTTTGCCTAGTTCCTGGGACTGTGAATATGATGGATTTTACCCTCATGATTAGATTACATTATATGGCATAGTTGACCTTAAGGTAGGGAGATTATCTGAGTGGGCTTGACCTAATCACATGAGCCCTTTGAAAGCAGAGAGTTTCTCCAGCTCATCACGGAAGAGAAAGTAAGAGGTTGGAAACTGGAAAAGGATTCCATGCACCCTTGCTGATGGCAGATGGCGGAGATCATGAGGCAAGGAATGTGGGCAGCTTGTAGGAACTGTGAGAAGCCTTTGGCTGAAAAAGCCCAGCAGGGAAATGGGGACCTCAGTCCCACAACTGTAAGGACCTGAATTCTGCCAATAATCTGAATGAGCTTGGAAATGGATTCTTCCCTGGAGCCCACAGATTAGAGCTCAACCTGACTGATGCATCGATTTCAGCCCTGAGACTCTTAGCAGAAACCCCAGCCGCACCGTGCCTTCTGACCTATATAGCACTGTGGGCTAATAAATGGGTGCTGTTATATGTCAATTATATCTCAGGTTTTTTTAAAAAAAGAAACAAATGCATTATTTAAATGTTTATATTTTTCTCAAATTTTTTTCCTTCTATTCTCTGATATGTAGGTAGGTATCTCTCTCATGGTCTAATTAGATATTTCCCTCACTTATTAAATATTTCCTTAGACATAAGAATCTAGCCTGTATTCCTTCTACGTGGGCTCAATATAGGAGGACAGAATAAACAGTGATGTTGTACGGCAGAGAAGAGGAAAGAAAGAGAAAAGAGAAAGAGTAAAAGTTAGTAGGAAAGGAAGGAAGGAAGAAGAAAGAGAAGGGAGGGAAGGAAGGAAGGAAGGGGGAAAAAATGAAAGAGGGAATATTCTGGTTATCTCTAGCTGCATAACAAATCACTCTAAAACTTGCGGCTTAAAACAACAGTTATTGTATTATTGTCTCATGATTCTGTGGATTGACTGGCTCTGGTAGGTGGCTCTTCAGCTACGTATGATACTGGCTAGGGTTGCAGACATCTAGGGACTTGGCCGGGCTGGAAAGTCCAAGATGGCGCTGACGCGTCTCCATGCCAACTGCTGTCTGGGAGCTCAGCTGGGGCTGTAGACCGCAGCCTCATGGTTTTCCTCCTTGTACTGTCTCCATGTGCGTTGGGCTCCTCATAGCATGGCTGCTGAGTTTCGAGGGGCTGGAAGCAGAAATGATCCATCTTGTTTAGGTCTGGGGGCAGCAGTCCAGTGATGTCACATCCCCTGCATTCTTGTCAGAGCCAATCATAAGAAGAGCTCAGAGTCAAGAGGAGAGGAAATAGGCTCTACTTCTTGATATGAGAAGAGATGTATGTGTACACGTTGGGGAAGGATTTTTGTGAGACATCTTTGGAGACTCACTCCCGCAGGAAGCAAGAGAGAAGTACACACAGCACCACCACCACCACAGGGATCTTCCAAAAACTTAAGTCAGATCATGCCACTCCACCACTCAGGGTCTTACAGTCGTTTACAAAGTGATACACGACCTGCTCCAACCCTTGAGCCTCTTCTGCATCTGACTTCTTTTACTGTCTCCCTGGCTCATTGCACTCCAGACACACTGGTATCCCAGCTGTTTCTCAGACTCCTTAAGCACATTCTTACCTTAGAGACTTTGCCTTTGCTCTTTGTCTGTCTGGAAAGCGTTCTCCAGTTATCCACAAGTTTCCTTCCCTCACTTTTATCTCTCAGATCAAATGTCAGGGAAGGTTGTCACTACCATCCCACATAAAATAGCAACCTCCATCATCCCACCACTATGACTGAATTGTGTCCCATCCATATTCATATGTTGAACCCCTAACCCCAAATATGACTATATCTGGAAAAGGATATGATGTTTTGTTTTGTTTTGTTTTTTGCTGTACGTGGGCCTCTCACTGTTGTGGCTTCTCGCGTTGCGGAGCACAGGCTCCGGACGCGCAGACTCAGCGGCCATGGCTCACGGGCCCAGCCGCTCCACGGCATGTGGGATCTTCCCGGACCGGGGCACAAACCTGCGTCCCCTGCATCGGCAGGCGGACTCTCAACCACTGCACCACCAGGGAAACCCCCAAGGATATAATGTTAAATGAGGTCATAAGGATGAGACTGAATCTGATTTGTGTCCTTATAAGCACTCTCTCTTTCTCTGCATGTGAGAACACATTGAGAAGGTGGCTATCTGCCAGCCAGGAGGAGAGCCCTCACTGGGAACTGAATCAGCCAGTGCCCTGACCTTGGACTTCCAACCTCTAGAACTGTGAGAAATCAATTTCTGTTGTTTAAGCCACTCATCCTATGGTATTTCATATGGCAGCACAAACTGAAGAAGATACCAACCAACAACCTGTGACCACCAACCCTGCACTACTTTTTCTTCATATTCCATTGTATATATGCGCCACATCTTCTTTATCCATTCATCTATCGATGGACACTTAGGTTGCTTCCATGTCCTGGCTATTGTAAATAGAGCTGCAATGAACCTTGTGGTACATGACTCTTTTTGAATTATGGTTTTCTCAGGGTATATGCCCAGTAGTGGGATTGCTGGGTCATATGGTAGTTCTAGGTTTTTAAGGAACCTCCATACTGTTCTCCATAGTGGCTGTAGCAATTTACATTCCCACCAACAGTGCAAGAGGGTTTCCTTTTAGCCACACCTTCTCCAGCATTTATTGTTCGTAGATTTTTTGATGATGGCCATTCTGACCGGTGTGAGGTGATACCCCACTGTAGTTTTGATTTGCATTTCTCTAATGATTAGTGATGTTGAGCATCCTTTCATGTGTTTGTTGGCAGTCTGTATGTCTTCTTTGGAGAAATGTCTATTTAGGTCTTCTGCCCATTTTTGGATTGGGTTGTTTGTTTCTTTCATATTGAGCTGCATGAGCTTCTTGTAAATTTTGGAGATTAATCCTTTGTCAGTTGCTTCATTTGCAAATATTTTCTCCCATTCTGAGGGTTGTCTTTTCATCTTGTTTATCGTTTCCTTTGCTGTGCAAAAGCTTTGAAGTTTCATTAGGTCCCATTTGTTTATTTTTGTTTTTATTTCCATTTCTCTAGGAGGTGGAGCAAAAAGGATTTTGCTGTGATTTATGTCATAGAATGTTCTACCTATGTTTTCCTCTAAGAGTTTTATAGTGTCTGGTCTTACATTTAGGTCTTTAATCCATTTTGAGTTTATTTTTGTGTATGGTGTTAGGGAGTGTTCTAATTTCATTCTTTTATATGTAGCTGTCCAGTTTTCCCAGCAACACCTATTGAAGACACTGTCCTTTCTCCATTGTATATTCTTGCCTTCTTTATCAAAGATAAGATCCTTTATCAAAGATAAGGTGACCATATGTGTGTGAGTTTATCTCTGGGCTTTCTACACTGTTCCATTGTTCTATATTTCTGTTTTTGTGCTTGGAAATTCTTACAAACTAGATAGCCCATCTCCTCCTCTTCCATGTTATTACTCCTTTACAACTTTTCAGTCACTTTTATTACTCCTTTTCAACCTTTCAGTCACTTTTTTTCAGTCATTTTTGAGTTGTGGTGTTTTGATTCGGCCAACAAATTCTAAAGGTCTAATCTAATCATAGCAAATTCCCTGTGAGCACTTGTACTATCGAATGAGAAATCCCTCCTTGTGTCCCCCTTTGAGTTTCCCTGATACAATAAGACTGCTGCTCAAAGCATCGCCAGGCTCTTCTAGTGTCTTCTGAATCATTAAGAGAATCAATAATGATCAGTCAAGTTTAGATGCTAAATACATTTCCCCCCTCTGCCAATTTCACGGAAATGGCAAGTCTGCATGTTGTTGGTAAGATAAAGCTCATGGATTGTAACCATGAATCATAAATCATGATGTTGATAGGCTCATTTGCTCTGTTCCCTAGTCCTCCTAGATAGACGAATGTCACTATTTTCTAGGATCATTCTAGCTGCTATTACTTAAATCTTGCCTCTCAGTTTAAGGTCAAGACAGGGGCTGCACATTGATATCTCATGTAACTAATGCAGCTCCCTATCTCCCCCGTAAGTTTTGTTTGGAAGACATAGTATAAAAAAGTATAAAAACTTTTTTTTTTTTTTTTTTGCTTTTAAGTGATCAAGTGTTCCCCAAATCAACATGGTTCCTACCACTCTCCTTTTCATTTTTATCCACTTATGCCACTGCCTGAGCCATCTGAATTGTTGAGCCCTGGAGAGATGTAGCAATTTCACTGGAAGATGTTCAGTAGTGTTGGCTAATAGATCCACTGAGGGTTCTTAACAACTCCTAGTCTGCTAGGCACACCCATGCAGAGCTGGCTTGGTCATCCTGACTCATGGATTCATATTTCAAGTTTACTCAGTTAATTGACAGATTGTTTGACTCCAAGAACCAGACGCTAAATTGCATTGAGTTATGGCACATTTGGTATTTCCTAAGTTGTGCCATAAAAACACCAGAAAGAACATGTTTGAAATTTTCCCTCAGTAGAATATTTATTTTTTAATTTAACATTTTAAACAAAATCTAAGCAGGCCCAATAAATCCCAGGACAAAGTGAAAAATGCACCAAGGAGCTTGAGTTCTTGTGGCAGAGCAAACACTAAACCAATAGATCAGTCTTTCCCACGTGGGAAACTTGATCTCAAGTTGGTGGGTGTTCTACAGAGCAAGGGTTCCTTGGTCAAACATACTGGACAAACTGTCTCATAAATATAAGCAACTAATTTTTTTTTTTTACTGTAGGACCTGTGTTGTTAGTATGTTCCAAGAAAAGTTACAGTACATGTTATTTCCTAAATTTATTTGTCTAGCAAAATCTATGCACAGAACATCTGTTCACCAGTATTGCAAGGCACATCATTTTAAAAAGGCCAGTGCAGGCTAGTGGGCAGAATTTGTTACAAATACTTAATACTTCAGCATCATCCCTGTGACTGAGCCACCCCCCAAAATTATAAGACCTTTATGAGACCTTGAGCAAGTCTCAAAACGCCTGTGAGTCACTCTTTCTTCATCTGGAAAGTGAATAGTTTAACTTCTCTTCCAGCTCGAATAGTTTCTGATTTGCCCCAGAACTTTATGATGTTGTATTTGGTCATTTTCACTAAATGACTAAAGGGGATGAAAAAAAGGAAAGCTATTCTATAAAACAGAGTTCTGGGACTTCCCAGACCCACCTGACTTTGCAGAAATACAGTTAGGATTCCGAGGTTAAACAGGTTTTATTTTCCCAGAGACCCACTGCACTGTTCCTTAAGTGGCATTTCAAACCTTTGAGTGTTAAGAACACCCAAAATGTCTGCTGATGGCTGCTTCAACAGTCCAAGATTTTTTATGGAATTATCACTAGAACTCTTACTCATTTGAGTAAGGAAAATGAGAGAGGCTAAAAGACTTTATTATTCAGTTTCTTAAATGTGATAGAAGTAGGTCTGAAGTTAGGACCCCTCCAGTGTTTCCAGTTTACCCATGTGTTGGGTTTTCTTTCTTCAGTACAGTGAACAGGGACGGAAAAGGAGGTCATAGGCCCATCTCCTCTCCCTCTGAGTCTTCACTTCCTGGGGTTTAGATCTAATGACTCATCTTCAGGATTGTTTTAAGTGGCCTGGCAACAACCACACTATTTTCAACATTGATTTGTCTTTTGATGGTTCAGGAAGAAGTAGAAGCAGTTTGTGCAAATCACAAATACAGGCCACCAACCTCTCCAATTTATGACTCTTCTTTCTAAATCCAAGAAATAGAAACAACTATTTCTGCTTGTTTCCCAACCTAAGAAAAAAAATTGGTTTCTGGTTACGGATGAGAACAGAGCTTTTGCCTAATGTCCAATTAGGTAATAAGGTTGTAATAAAGTACATTCAAAAGGGAAATTAATTCCCATTATGCAACTCATTCTTAGCACTGTTTGTTCTTATAACAGATGCAAACACATGCTTTGATTTTTCTACTGGATGATAATCTGTACTTGAAGAGTTGAAAGTCTTCTGTTACAACTTTGAATGAGTCCAGGAAAGCTACCTAACTGTCCTACATGAGGAATTGCCCATGTTTGGTGGTGGATGGAACACACGCATGAATGTACACCTAATTTTTCTATCAGGGTTTCATTTGAAAATGAAAAAAACAAATTTCGGAAGTCCTATTAATCCCTATATTTTGGCTGCAGGAGATGGAAATCCAACTCAAACTAGCACTTCAGCCAAAAAGACAATGTGTTGGCTGGGAAGTCTGAGATGTGCATCTTGCTTCAAGTATAGTGAGGTCTGGGACTCAGTTTGTCACACCTGAACTCTCTCCCTCTTCATCTCTCCACTCATCTCTGCTGGGTTTTATTATTATTATTATTATTATTGCGGTATGCGGGCCTCTCACTGCTGTGGCCTCTCCAGCTGTGGAGCACAGGCTCTGGACGCGCAGGCCCAGCGGCCATGGTTCACGGGCCCAGCCGCTCCGCGGCACGTGGGATCCTCCCGGACCGGGGCACGAACCCGCATCCCCTGCATTGGCAGGCGGACTCCCAACCACTGTGCCACCAGGGAAGCCCTCTGCTGGGTTTTAATCTCAGGTTCTTTCTCCATCGGACAGCAAGACATCTGTTCATAGCCCCAAGCACAGTTTGTCCTTCTATCTCCTGATTCTGGAAGAAGAAAGAGACTCTCTTCCAGTTTTCCCAGTATCAAACCTCATGGAAATGCTCTGGTGGGACTTGGTTGAGTCATGTGCTCATAGCTGAACCAATCACCATGACCGGAGTAAAAAGCTACTCAGATTGGCCAATCTTAGGTCATGTGCCCACACTAAAGTCAAGGCAAACAGAGCTGATGTCCTACCACCATGGTTGGAGGGACAGTTTTCCAAAAGAAGAGAGGCTGGCAGGCACCCAAGGATGGCTAGTACAAAAGACACTCACTTCCTGAAAACCATAGCACTGGAGAGCTGAAGGGAGCTCAGCTAGCTTCCTCTTCCTACACAAGACACTGCTAAGGACTCCTAGCAGTTGGGATATCCTATAGCTATGTAATAACCTATAGGATTTACATTTGTAAAACCTCTTCCCGCACTATCCCCCCCCTGAGATGCCTGCTGATAGGAGACTTGAGACCCAGACACTCAAAAATGTGATAAGAATGAAAAGAAGTTTAATGAGACAAAGTGCCTAGAATTGAAAGAAAGCATTTTTTAGATATACTTATTGAAAAATTATGTTTCATTTAGACTTCAGGAATTTCCTTTATCCCCCCACCCTCTAGTTTTTGATTGCTTAAAATAAGGTTAAAGAAAATATTTTAAAAACACTATCCTCCTGTCCTACTCCAATGTCCCCTAGCCCAGGAAATAGTCAACTGGTATGAGAACTATAAATCACTTGAGAGTGAACACTCAATGCCTGAAAACATGTGCTGAAGATTTTAGATAGTGTCAATGATTCATGGTTTAACATTCTTCTTAAAGTTCCAACTTGCCCTCTGAGTCATGGTTTTCACACTTCCTATTTCCCTGCCTGGAACATCCATCTCCCTTCTCCCTTTCCTTTTCACCTCCACAAAGAAGCTCTCCTGTCTGACATATAATAATAGATCACTCATCAGTTATTCTCTATCACAGAGCTTCATTTGCTTCCCTCATGGAGCTAATCACACCTGATTACAGTTTTATTTATTTGCCTGTTTCCTGTTGGTCCTAGATTGTAAGACCCATGAAGGCAGGGGCATGCTTTATTTGCTAACACCCATCCAGCAACTAGCACAATGCCTGGCACATTGTAGAAAAATAACTGAATAAAGTAAACCAGAAGAAAGAAGTAACTTAGGACTTCTTGGTTGTTGTCCAGGCTGAGAAAAGTAGGGGGAGGTTAACCTAGAAGGCACCAATCATTTCCTTCTGGCAGAAATTGAGAAGGTGATGAGATGGAGAATAGGGAGGGGACTGGAGGCTCTGCCTTATCCATTGTGTATGATTCCTCCCATCTCCCATTTCCCATTTCAGTATATAATCTCCACTCTCTGCACCAGCAAAACTTGCTCTTAGGAAGGAGTAACTAAACTCCTTCACTGTATTGGGTGACTAAGAACAGCTTAACGTGAGAACTTTTTAATACAAATTAAGCCTCAAACTCTTATCTATAGATTTCAGCCATGGAGGCTGGGGAAGGTAGGCAATACATGAGGTGTCCTTGATTCCGACTCTGAATTGCTCCTAAGATGAGCCTCCCTTGCCCTTTGAGAAGCGGAAAAGTTGAGGGCCGGGTTAGCATTGAATTGAAAGCCTCCCTGAGCAGGCTTCTGATCACAGCTTTCCCATCTCCAAGCTCCTCTACATCCTCCTCCAGCAGTTAACAGTGCCGCTGGCTTTGGAGCCAGACCACAAGCTTGGAAAACGGCATCATTCCCAGGAGGTCAACAAAATGTATACGCCAATCGACATAACTGAAAGCAGCATTAGTCACTCCTGGCAATTTTTTATTTTGGAAAAGCTCTTTCTGCTCATTGCAATTGTTACTGGAGCTTTATAGGTTATAGCAACATTGAGATAAATTTATGATAAACTTTAAAAATATAAATTTTGGGTTGTTTGGCCTGAGGCAATCCAGAACTGGAGGCTACAGGCTCTTTCTTGGGGCTAACGGTGGGCTCTTGGGGGGAGCTCAGGCCAAGAAGTACTTCCCAGAATTTCTGCTGCCAGTGTCCTTGTCCCCATGGTGAGCCACAGAAAACCCCACCTCTGCAGGAGACCCTCCAACACTAGAGCTGTGTGGCTGACAGGGTCTTTGTGCTGTGTCTGTGTGTTAGGCCTGAGGCTCTAAGGTGGGAAAGACGAGGTCAGGACATTGTACCGCCAGAGACCTCCCAGCCCCACATAATATCAATTGGCGAGAGCTCTTCCAGAGATCTCCGTCTCAAAGCTAAGGCCCAGCTCCACACAACAACCAGCAAGCCCCAGAGCTGGACACCCCATGCCAAGTAACTAGCAAGACAGGAACACAACCCCACCCATTAGTAGAGAGGCTGCCTAAAGTCATAATAAGTTCACAAATACCCCAAAACACACCACCGGACACAGTCCTGTCCACCAAAAAGACAAGATCCAGACTCATCCACCAGAACACAGGCACCAGTGCCCTCCAGCAGGAAGCCTACACAACCCACTGAAACAACCTTACCCACTGGGGACAGACACCAAAAACAACGGGAACTACCAACCTGCAGCCTGAAAAAAGGAGACCCCAAACACAGTAAGTTAAGCAAAATGAGACAACAGAGAAATACGCAGCAGAAGAAGGAGCAAGGTAGAAAACCACCAGACCAAACAAATGAAGAGGAAATAGGCAGTCTACCTGAAAAAGAATTCAGAGTAATGATAGTAAAGATGATCCAAAATCTTGGAAATAGAATGGAGAAAATACAAGAAACATTTAATAAGGACCTAGAAGAACTAAAGAGCAAACAAACAAGGATGAACAACACAATAAATGAAATTAAAAATTCTCCACAAGGAATCAATAGCAGAATAACTGAGGCAGAAGGACGGATAGTGATCTGGAAGATAAAATAGTGGAAATAACTACCACAGACCAGAATAAAGAAAAAAGAATGAAAAGAATTGAGGACAGTCTCAGAGACTTCAGGGACAACATTAAATGCACCAACATTTGAATTATAGGGGTCCCAGAAGAAGAAGAGAAAAAAAAGGGACTGAGAAATATTTGAAGAGATTATAGTTGAAAACTTCCCTAATATGGGAAAGGAAATAGTCAATCAAGTCCAGGAAGCATAGAGAGTCCCGTACAGGATAAATCCAAGGAGAAACATGCCAAAACACATATTAATCAAACTATCAAAAATTAGAAACAAAGAAAAATATTGACAGCAGCAAGAGAAAAGCAACAAATAACAAATAAGGGAATCCCCAAAAGGTTAACAGCTGATCTTTCAACAGAAGCTCTGCAAGCCAGAAGGGAGTGGCAGGACATATTTGAAGTGACGAAAGGGAAAAACCTACAACCAAGATTACTCTACACAGCAAGGATCTCATTCAGATATGACGGAGAAATTAAAACCTTTACAGACAAGCAAAAGCTAAGAGAATTCAGCACCACCAAACCAGCTTTACAACAAATGCTAAAGGAACTTCTCTAGGCAGGAAACACAGGAGAAGGAAAAGACTTACAATAACAAATGCAAAATAATTAAGAAAATGGTAATAGGAGCATACATATCGATAATTACCTTAAATGTAAATGGATTATTAAATGCTCCAACCAAAAGACATAGACTGCCTGAATGGATACAAAAACAAGACCCATATATATGCTGTCTACAAGAGACCCACTTCAGACCTAGGGACACATACAGACTGAAAGTGAGGGAATGGAAAAAGATATTTCATACAAATCAAAATAAAAAAGAAGCTGGAGTAGCAATACTCATATCAGACAAAATAGACTTTAAAGTAAAGACTATTACAAGAGACAAAGAAGGACACTACATAATGATCCAGGGATCAATCTAAGAAGAAGATCTAACAATTGTAAAAATTTATGCACCCAACATAGGAGCACCTAAACAATACGCTACGAAATCACCAAGAGATCACTGAAGAAGTCAAAGAGGAAAGCAAAAAATACCTAGAAACAAATGACAATGAAAACACGATGACCCCAAACCTCTGGGATGCAGCAAAAGCAGTTCTAAGAGGGAAGTTTAGAGCAATACAATCCTATCTCAGAAACAAGAAACATCTCAAATAAACAACCCAACCTTACACCTAAAGCAATAAGAGAAAGAAGAACAAAAAAAAAACAAAGTTAGCAGAGGGAAGAAATCATAAAGATCAGATCAGAAATAAATGAAAAAGAAATGAAGGAAATGATAGCAAAGATCAATAAAACTAAAGCCTGGTTCTTTTAGAAGACAAACAAAATTGATAAACCATTAGCCAGACTCATCAAGAAAAGAAGGGAGAAGACTCACATCAATAGAATTAGAAATGAAAAAGGAGAAGTAACAACTGCACTGCAGAAATACAAAGGATCATGAGAGATTACTACAAGCAACTATATTTCAAAAAACTGGACAACCTGGAAGAAGTCAACAAACACTTAGAAAAGCACAACCTGCCAAGACTGAATCAGGAAGAAATAGAAAATATAAACAGACGAATCACAAGCACTGAAATGGAAACTGTGATTAAAAATCTTCCAACAAACAAAAGCCCAGGATCAGATGGCTTCACAGGTGAAATCTATCAAACATTTAGAGAAGCGCTAACACCTATCCTTCTCATACTCTTCCAAAATATAACAGAGAGAGGAACACTCCCGAACTCATCCTATGAGGCCACCATAACCCTGATACCAAAACGAGACAAAGATGTCACAAAGAAAGAAAACTACAGGCCAATATCACTGATGAACATAGTTGCAAAAATCCTCAACAAAATACTAGCAAACAGAATCCAACAGCCCATTAAAAGGATCATGCACCATGATCAAGTGGGGTTTACCCCAGGAATGCAAGGATTCTTCAATATACACAAATCAATCAATGTGATAAACCATATTAACAAACTGAAGGAGAAAAACCATATGATCATCTTAATATATGCAGAAAAAGCTTTCGACAAAATTCAACACCCATTTATGATAAAAGCCCTCCAGAAGTAGGCAGAGAGAGAACTTACCTCAACATAATAAAGGCCATATATGACAAACCCACAGCCAGCATCGTTCTCAATGGTGAAAAATTGAAACCATTTCCACTAAGATCAGGAACAAGAAAAGGTTGCCCACTCTCACCACTATTATTCAACATAGTTTTGGAATTTTTAGCCACAGCAATCAGGGAAGAAAAAGAAATAAAGGAATCCAAATTGGAAAAGAAGAAGTAAAGCTGTCACTGTTTGCAGATGACATGATACTATACATAGAGAATCCTAAAGATGCCACCAGAAAACTACTAGAGCTAATCAATGAATTTGGTAAAGTAGCAGGATACAAAGTTAATGCACAGAAATCTCTTGCCTTCATATACACTAATGATGAAAAATCTGAAAGAGAAATTAAGGAAACACTCCCATTTACCACTGCAACAGAAAGAATAAAATACCTAGGAATAAACCTAACTAAGGGGACAAAAGACCTGTATGCAGAAAACTATAAGACACTGATGAAAGAAATTAAAGATGATACAAACAGATGGAGAGATATACCATGTTCTTGGATTGGAAGAATCAATATTGTGAAAATGACTATGCTACCCAAAGCAATCTACAGATGCAATGCAATCCCTATCAACCTACCACTGGCTTTTTTCACAGAACTAGAACAAAAAATCTTAAAATTTGTATGGAGACACAAAAGACCCCGAATAGCCAAAGCAATCTTGAGAAAGAAAAACGGAGTTGGAGGAATCAGGCTCCCTGACTTCAGACTATACTACAAAGGTACAGTAATAAAGACAGTAAGGTGCTGGCACAAAAACAGAAGTATAGATCAATGGAACAGGATTGAAAGCCCAGAGATAAAGCCACGCACATATGGTCACGTTATTTTTGATAAAGGAGGCAAGAATATACAATGAAGAAAAGACAGCCTCTTCAATAAGTGGTGCTGGGGAAACTGGACAGCTACATGTAAAAGAATGAAATTAGAACCCTCCCTAACACCATACACAAAAATAAATTTAAAATAGATTAAAGACCTAAATGTAAGGCCAGACACTATAAAACTCTTAAAGGAAAACATAGGCTATGTTTTCCTTTCTGTAGGTTATGTCACTCTATGACATAAACCACAGCAAGATCCTTTTTGACCCACATCCTAGAGAAATGGAAATAAAAACAAAAATAAACAAATAGACCTAATGAAACTTAAAGGCTTTTGCACAGCAAAGGAAACCATAAACAAGATGAAAAGAAAACCCTCAGAATGGGAAAAAATATTTGCAAACCAAGCAACTGAAAAAGGATTAATCTCCAAAATTTACAAGCAGCTCATGCAGCTCAGTATCAAAAAAGCAACAACTCAATCCCCAAATGGGCAGAAGACCTAAGTAGACATTTCTCCAAAGAAAATAGACAGATTGCCAACAAACACATGAAAGGATGCTCAACATCACTAATTATTAAAGAAATACAAATCAAAACTACCATGAGGTACCACCTCACACCAGTTAGAATGGCCATCATCAAGAAATCTACAATCAATAAATGCTGGAGAGGGTGTGGAGAAAAGGGAACCCTCTTGCACTGTTGGTGGGATTGTAAATTGATACAGCCACTATGGAGAACAGTATGGACATTCCTTAAAAATCTAAAAATAGTAATACCATATGACCCAGCAATCTCACTACTGAGCATATACACTGAGAAAACTGTAATTCAAAAATAGTCATGTACCACAATGTTCATTGCAGCATTATTTACAATAGCCAGGACATGGAAACAACCTAAGTGTCAATCGATAGATGAATGGATAAAGAAGATGCGGCACATATATACAGTGGAATATTACTCAGCCATAAAAAGAACGAAATTGAGTTATTTGTAGTGAGATGGATGGACCTAGAAACTGTCATACAGAGTGACGTATGTCAGAAAGAGAATAACAAATACCGTATGCTAATGCATATGTATGGAATCTAAAAATAAAAATGGTTCTGAAGAACCTAGGGACAGGACAGGAATAAAGGCGCAGACATAGAGAATGGACTTGAGGACGTGGGGAGGGGGAAAGGCAAGCTGGGACGAGGTGAGAGAGTGACATTGACATGTATACACTACCAAATGTAAAATAGATAGCTAGTGGGAAGCAGCTGCATAGCACAGGGAGATCAGCTCCGTGTTTTGTGACCACTGTAGAGGGGTGGGAGGGAGACGCAAGAGGGAGGGGATATGGGGATATAAGTATATGTATAGCTGATTCACTTTGTTATACAGCAGAAACTAACATAACAATGTAAAGCAATTATACTCCAATAAAGATGTTAAAAAAAAATCCATGGGGTGTCCTTAGAGTCTGGGGGAAAAAAGGCAAATATGCAAAATGTTCTCTATGAGATCCTCAATTTATAAAGAAATAACATAATATTATCTATGTTTCTTTACGTAATGGACATCCTGTATTTCCTATCTATATACATATTTCCTATAATATGTATATGAAGGGCAGGGCATCTTTAAAGCTCACAGTTTTAGACGGTTCTGGGGCTGAGAGAAGATAGATTCTTCTTTACTAAAATTCAAGAAGAAGCAAGGAAAATAGTCTAGCACCTGCAGAAATTTTCATAAAAGTCTATGGGTTAAGGGAGTGAGCAAAGTGCGAAAACACAAGACAAAGGGGAAAGAGGAGGAGGACAAAGCCCTCTTTGTTTTGTTTTGTTTTGTTTTTGTTTTTGCAGTACGCGGGCCTCTCACTGTTGTGGCCTCTCCCATTGCGGAGCACAGGCTCCGGACGCGCAGGCTCAGTGGCCATGGCTCACAGGCCCAGCCGCTCCGCGGCATGTGGCAACTTCCCGGACCGGGGCACGAACCCGTGTCCCTTGCCTCGGCAGGGGGACTCTCAACCACTGCGCCACCAGGGAAGCCCTCTTTTTTTATTAGTATTATTATTTTTTTTTTTTTGCGGTACGCGGGCCTCTCACTGCTGTGGCCTCTCCCGTTGCGGAGCACAGGCTCCGGACGCACAGGCTCAGCGGCCATGGCCCACGGACCCAGCCGCTCCGCGGCATGTGAGATCCTCCCGGACCGGGGCACGAACCCGCGTCCCCTGCATCGGCAGGCGGACTCTCCACCACTGTGCCACCAGGGAAGCCCCCAAACCCTCTTAATCTTGATGAGTTCTAAATGGAAGGCTGGAAGGAGATATTTTTGCCTGGAGCAGATTAACCAGAGTTTAAAATGTATTTACTTACATGCTGGAACATTTTTTTCCTTTGATCTTATGGAGACTTGAATCTGAAGTCTGAATAAATCCATCCTTAACCACTGGCTCAAAGAATTGTTTAGCCAGTATCAATGGAATTCAGGTTTCTGAAAAAGTCTGCTCCTTCCGGGACACGCCCTATTGGTTTATAGGTTTTTTTAATCCCTCTTCAAATGCAGATATATATTGAATCTCTCTCTGGGTGTGAGTCCAAACTGAAGGCCCTATCATAGTGCGCTATTAATAAAGGCACTAAGTCATCCATGTTCACGTGGATGAAGTCTTTACATAGTAGCCTGGCCGCTGGTGTCGCGAATCGCATTTCCAGACAGCCATTCTCAGCTAATGTGGTCTTTTGAGTCCTTGCAGCTGAGCTCTCTTCCACCCTGTTACCTACCTCTCCAACTCAGCAGTTCAGTGCTCTGAGTACATTCATGTCAGTAAGTCAACTAAAAGCTTGATTCCAACTTCCTGAGGAAAATGTAAATAATGCTACTAACCATTATAGATGTTGGGACTTGCTTTTCACTTTTTCCTTCTGGAAGCCCCCACTAGAGTTTTAATGGTGATGAAATGAGTAGCTGGGTCCTAGAAAACATCTCGATGCCAGAAAAGACTTGTTGTTACCACAGACACCAAGAGAACCAGACATGATTTCCTCCTGCTTGTGGTACTGATGAAAATGACAAAGGAACCTGAACCTGATTCTCAACTGGCAACTCACGTCTGGGTCATGTGTTTCCGTGAACCCTGATGAGCACTTCTCTGTGGTCAAAGTATAAATATAGTGGTAATTGTATGCCTGTGTCCTCACCAGCAAGTCTGTCAGGGGGATTTCTTAACTTTTCAATACCTTTGTTTTTAACATTGAAGAACAAGTTGTTGATACCTTAGTAAATACTGCCATTGCCTCAAGCATTTGAAATATTTTGAACAGACCACAAAAGCTTTGAGTTTCCTGTATATTATTTGTAACCATTTTGAATGGACCCTATTGCTTAATTTAATTTGTAGTGGGAATTTCTACACTGACTGACCACATTCTCTCTGTAAAGTGGTTTTAGAAATCGTGAGTACTGGAATTTAATTACATGGACATTTTTTCCAATAAGGGCTTGTTCAGTTTTGGATGTAGATATGCCTTGGGTCAAAACAAGCTGCTCTATGAAAAATAAGGTATATAAATCAGTTAGAAAGAGAAACTCCTGAGGTGAAGCTACAGTGTAAACTAACACACTCATAAAACTCCAAAATGTACCCAATCAGTTTCAGTTCTAGTCACATCACTGTGGAGTCAGAATGAACCTCTTCTAACCTTTCAGTTTACAGACAAGGCCCAGAGAGATTGAAAGTTGTATCCAAAGTCAGGGAGCTGATTAATGGCAGAGCCAAGACCGACTCTATACCCTGGCACTAAAATGAAGCACTGCCTTTGCCTTAGGATCCTTTTCAAGCCAAACCTGTTCATTATGATTTATTCAATCGATGTAAGTTTATTGGCTGATCACGAGGTACCAGGCACTGGGATTTGACTGTGAAATAGTGCAGAGTTGGTCACTGCCCTCATAGAGCTTACATTCAAGTGGTCAAAATAGATGAACAGATAAATAAGATGATTACAAAATTAGGACATAAACTCTAAACAAAAACACTTAAGGGGATGAAAGAGAATAACAGGGAGGTATCAACTTACCTACCAAATAATAGCTCCCATCTTTGGACAGAAGAGGCATTTGAGCTCAGACATCTAAAGGAAGAAAAGGAGATAACAAAGAGAAGAGTTTGGAGGGGCATGAGAAGAAGATTCCAGGCATACAGAGGTGCTTTCAATGTTGCTGAGCATGAGGCTAGTCTAGACTGTTCTCTGATAAAGGACATATTTATGATGTCCAAGGATGAACCATGCCTGATCCCCATACATACCTGGTTCAACTCTTCATTCAACTCAACACAATGCTTCTCGTATTCATAAGAAGGGGTCTCCTCTTATTATCTAGAATGAGACTCACACACTTATCCACCATCTCCCCCACCCCAACCATCTGCCACAAACAACAGAAGGAAAGAGGCCGAGGTTGCTCAGATTCCTACTCCTAGCCCTGCTCAAACAAGCTAGATTTCCTCCTGATTAGACTGAGAGCAGATCTTCCTGGCAGGGGCAAAAATAATCAAATATAGGACTTAGGAAGTTATTCACATAGTTCATGAGCAGATGAGAATCCCACCCGCTCTCATCAGTTGCTGTATGCTCAGGCCACTCAAGATGGCTGTTTTCTTGCTCTTTGTACATCCCTGCTCGACCAGTCCCTGCTTCACCTGCACCCTACTCACATGGACATGTTTGCCCCTTGTCCCTTAGACCAGAATAGCTCTACCTGCTAGTTTGTTAAAGGGAAACATCTGGCCTCGTGGTGGTCATTAACCTGAGGGGCTGTGAGGGACGTGCCCCTGCTGCTGATTTCCCTGGTAGTTGATGAGCCAATCCGATGTCAATTCCCCCTATAAATGGTAGCCTCCTTCTCCCCCAGGTAGCGAAGACTTCTGCTGTGTCCTGCCCGCTGTCTGCTGCACACAGTGTGGGGTGTTGCTCCCAGACTTGCCTCAGCTGTATAAGATCCCCATCTGTTAAATCATTTGTGTCTCTGTCGCTGTCTCAAGGCTCTTTCTTCAGTCTCGAGACTGGGCAACTGCAAGGCTTGCAGGCCTGCAGGGTGCAGCCCAACAGTTATATTTATCACATAATGAGCTTGGTTTTCCATATTTTACGCACTAAACAGATGTGTAACAAAAATGATGCCTAGAAAGTACAGTTGCATTGGACTTGCTCACTTGATAACATGGGAGTTTCTGATTGCATCTGAATCCGTTGACCTTCTTCCAATTTGTCCCATTAAAATATCCCAGTCACTTATGTTCATTTAAAAAAAAATCTATTCTCCCATTTGGGCATAAGTAGGATTACTTCCTCAAAGTTTCATTCAAACCCCACTAGACTCCCTAGTGTCCGACCTCACACACTATGATATAAAAGTTTTGTAGATAACAAGAATGTGAACCCACCCTGTCTGTCTGACTCAGTCAATAGCTTGACCTCCCAGATAATCTTGGATTTGACTGCTGAAGCCTGCCCAAAGCCCAGTTGCTCTCCAGCCAGTTGATTCAGCTGGAATGGAAGTCATGAAGCTGGGGCTACAGATTCGGCTCTCCTGAGGACTAATTAGTTTCACACAGAGAAAAAATTCTTCCAAACTTCCCTCATAATCCCAGCCATCTATTTTGGAAGTGCACTCAGTGGGGAAGGAAGGACATTCTAACTCACTCTCTCCAAATCTCCAGATTCCCTCTTCTTCTCAACAAAGTTTCTTGCAAGAGATGTTTAGACTCATTAGCTCAGCCTCCTTTTTTCAGTTACTCCTTCAATGTCTGGATTCCTTCCTCCTCCCAACAATCCATTGAAATAATTCCTGCTGAAACCACCAACAATCTGCTAACTGCTCTGAGTGAGGACCATTCAGAGCCAATCCATTTCTCCAGGGAGGAAAAACAGTGGCAAACATAGTCTTACTCCTGGAAGACAAATGAGCCCTAGTGGATGCTCTGCTGCCAGATCCTTCTCCAGCTGCTGGCACGGTTGGGGGCTGAAGGCCTTCAGCTGGATTGCTCTTTGGGAATCTGCATCAGCTGAAAGCAGCTGTCTGACCCAAAGTCTTTACCTTTCTGGGGACAGCCAGCATGCAATGACTGGTTGGTGGGGGGTTGAGTACAAAGTGTCAGCCCTCTTGCCTTAAATTAAGACAACCCTAAGGGGCCATCCTTCTCCCAAGCTCCCTGTGGGATTGACTGAAGCCTTTGTTACAAATGCCGTGACGTGACACCCTCTCTTGATGAGAACTACATTGGACCCTCCACCATAGAAGGGACAGAGATTGATTCTGACAGACATATAAACATATTTTGTGGGGTCTGGGTTTGCCCTTTCTTCCCACAGGACCTCAGCCAGCAACGCTGTCTGAGCATCTGATCCAATGACATGGGTCCTACATAACATCATACTGGACCAAAGAACCCACTTTATTTTATTTTATTTTATTTTTATAAATTTATTTATTCATTTATTTAATTTTTGGCTGCATTGGGTCTTCACTGCTGCATGCGGGTTTTCTCTAGTTGTGGCGAGCCAGGGCTATTCTTCATTGTGGTGTACAGGCTTCTCATTGCAGTGGCTTCTCTTGTTGTGGAGCACAGGCTCTAAGCGTGTGGGCTTCAGTAGTTGTGGCGCAAGGCTTCAGTAGTTGTGGCTCATGGGCTCTAGAACGCAGGCTCAGTAGTCGTGGCACATGGGCTTAGTTGCTCCGCCGCATGTGGGATCTTCCCGGACCAGGGCTTGAACCCGTGTCCCCTGCATTGGCAGGCAGATTCTTAACCACTGTGCCACCAGGGTAGCCCAGAACCCACTTTAGAGCAAAGAGATGTTGCAGTGGTCACATGACCATGGGCTTTACTGGTCCCACTCAGAAGCTGCTGGCCTGATAGAGCAATAGGATGGATTTCGAAGGTGCAATTAAGGCACTGTCTTGAAGATGATACCCTGAAAGGGTGCTGCCTTCCCTCCCCACCCCACCTCCCAGGATTCAGCATATACTCTAAATCGGTCACCATTACATGGTGTCGGCCCACAGAAGGTAGAACACAAGTATCCATAACCAATGGGGGTAAGTAGGAGTGGTCCCATCCACCATCATGCCCGGCGACTTGCTCTTGGTCTTCAAAACTCTAGTTCCTATGGATTTAAAGGTCCTAGTTCCCAGGGTAGAAACATTTGCACCAAGGGACAAAGCAAGGGTCCCATTAAAATGCAAGCTACTGGGTTGCACCCAGTCACTTCATTCTTCTAGTGCCAAGAAACAAGAAAGTAATACAGCAAGTTGTCCACCCTGGCAGGAGTGATGGATTCTGTTACTCAGAGGAGGTGAGGCTCCTGTTACACAGTGGGGAGAGGGAAGATTATGTTTGGTACCCAGGTGAACCACCTGAGCCTCTCTTGATACTCCCCTGCCCAGTTTTGATACTGAATGGTTAAACGTAGCAGCCATAGCCTGAGAAGGGCAGATTGACCAATGTTCAGGCTTCTCAGTGTTGAGGTTCTTGGTCATCCCACCAAGTAAACCACCTGAACCAGCAGAAGTAACAGCTGAGGGAGAGAGAAATCTCGAATGGGCAGATCGTTTGCAGCTTTGAGATGAGCTACAGTGATGGGTCCCATAGTTCATCCCACTATCCATTTTCTTATAATCCTGGGACAGTTGGTCCCAGAATGTCTTATATGAAAAAAACTGGATCCAAGCAGTGTCAAGGGTAAACAGCAGTGCACATTTTAGCGCACCTCGCAGACCCTCCACCTCAAGATTCTGGTAACCTTTCTTCCAGTTGCTGCGAGTGTTGACAGCACAATACTTTCAGATGAGTTGTCCTCCAGAAATTGCCCTCTATTAGGTAAAGCCACCTCACACAAGACCATGCCTTCTCACTGGCAGCTCATGTCCAGTGACTGGACAGTTCTGGGAGGGTATAAAGGACCACCCCCTTTGCCTCAAGGCAAGATGACCCTGGAGGACCACCTCAGTCTCTGAGCTCCCCACGAAACAGGATGAGGTCTTTGTGACCGTATTGCAATCCAACTTCTCCCTCTGACCAACACTGCTTTTGTCAATCCCCAGGAGAACTGATATTGGCAACACTCCCCAATGAACTTTCTACAGACCAGTCTCCAACTCAGAGTCTGTCTGCTGGGAAACCTAAGACAGAAGCTTGAATATAGGAAGAAGGTATCACACTGGGTTTAAGGAGAGTATGGATTTCGAAGTTCCACAGAACTAGTTCCAATCCCAGCTTTCCATGTACTACTACCTGTGAACTTGTAAGCAAAGGCTTACATTCTCTAAGCTTCTGTTTCTGCATCTGTAAAGTGATAATAATAATATGGCCCTCAAATGGCTATGGTTGATGTGTAAATTAGATATGATGAAGTTCTTAGCCTGGTGTTTCACATAATAAGCACTCAAATGAAAGCAAATATACTTAAGTGAGTCTTCTGCTGGGTTCCTCCTGAAGCAGACCCTGAGCCTAGTATTTGAAAGCAGGTAGTTTACTGGGGAGGTGGTCCACAGGAAGCACTCACAGGGGGAAAAGGATGTGAGATGGAGAAAGGAAGGAAGTCGATCCTGGGTATGTTAATGAGAAAGTTAACAATGTGGGCAATTCGGACTCAGTCTCGCCAGGGACCTCTGAAAGATTGGGTAGAACTTGCTCTCCTCAAGATGGGTAAGGAAATTGGGGTATTTGCCCCCAAATCCTATCCATCGTCTGTTGAATGCTTTTCCCCAGAGGATTAATTCCTTGATCATTTTAGTTCTGCCTCACCTGCTCTGGGGCAAACCCAATCCAGCAATGAGAGAAAACTCTTAGGCAGAGACTGAGAGATGCCTTCAGGTAGGAGCAATTTGTTGTCTGGGAATGGCAGCGCTGTGGGGATGCGGCCAGGGCGCTGATAACATTTGCTGCCGGCTGTGTTTGCACATATTATACACTAACAGCAATCTCCTTGCACATTTTCACTTTATTCGTACACTTCTATGTTCTCTTGATCCTCTCACTGTTTTGTGTTTTGGAGAGTATAGTGGATTGTATGGTGTCCCCCCAAAAGATGTGTCCACATCGTAACCTCTGGGACCCGTGAATGTGAATTTATTTGGAGAAAGGGTCTTTGCAGATGTAAGTAAGATAAGGATCTTGAGATATGGATCATCTGGGTGGGCCCTAAATTCAAGGATACATGTCCTTATAAGAGAGGCAGAGAGTTTTGAGACAGAGGAGGAAGAGGCAGTGTGACCATGGGGTCAGAGATTGGAGTGATGCTGTCACAGCCAAGGGACACCTGGAGCCACCAGAAGATGGAAGAGGCAGGGAAGGATTTTCCCCCTAAAGACTAGAGGGGTCACAGCCCTGCCGACACCTTAGTTTTGGACCTCTGGCCTCCACAACTCTGCAAAGAATCAAGTTCCGATGTTTTAAGCCTCCCAGTTTATAGTAATTTGTCGTAGCAGGAAATGAAAACAGGGCGTGTTCCATAAATTTGTTTCTGGATGTGTTTGGCATTCTTCAGAGAATGTCAGCAACCACGGTCTTAACTTAGCTTTTCATTAAAGAAGAAAGAGGCTTGAACGCAGACCAGTTCTCCAGCCCAAACCGGCCTCTCACTTGGAGGACCTATGCTGACTGCATTTCCCAGATTGGCAGATGCGCTCCAGGCCTCGGGAGCCAGGAGGTTCTCACCTCTGGTCCCCTCTGGTTCCCTGGCTCCAGGCTACAAGCATAACACTTCTCTGAGGTTCTCTGGCTGTTTCAGAGAAGCCACAGGGCATAAGATCTCTTCTGTACTCTCTTAGGCAGTCTGAAAAAAATGAAAGCTAAATTAAATGAAAGCTAATGGAGGAAGCTGATTACTCTATTAGAAGCACTTCAAAATGTGTTCTGCAAGTTGATGCCCAAGTTGGATATTTATTCCACAAACATTTATCAGTTTTTCTGGTGTACCAGGAATTTTTCTGGATGCTAACAGAGATAGGAATCCTTAGGGAAAAGCAATGATGGCTTTATAAATTGCACATTTATTGAAGTCCATATTCCCACTCCAGACAAGGTCTGTGCATGTGGTGTGTCAGCGTGGCAAAGATCCGTTTTTGACTGTGTTCAGAGTTCTGGTCCTCCGACCTGTTAGCTGGGGATTGATGCTCCTCCTGTGATCCATTTTGTTCTGAATGTGCTGTCTTGGCATGATGTAGTGGGGGAGAACTGTCCCTAGGGGACACTGGATGCAGAGGCTACAATGCCCCCCAAAGCTCCTTTCACATTCTAGAGAACAACATCACAGGTTTGAAACAGGAGAATATGATCTGGGACTTCCCCTGTGGAGCAGTGGTTAAAAAACCGCCTGTCAATGCAGGGGACACGGGTTCGAGCCCTGGGCCAGGAAGATCCCACATGCCGCGGACCAACTAAGCCCGTGGGCCACAACTACTGAACCTGCGCTCTGGAGACCATGAGCCACAACTACTGAGCCCATGCGCCTAGAGCCTATGCTGTGCAACAAGAGAAGCCCCCGCAATGAGAAGCCCGTGCACCGCAACGCAAAGTGGCCCCCGCTCACCGCAACTAGAAAAAGCCTGCGGGCAGCAACGAAGATCCAACACAGCCAAAAATAAATAAAATTTTAAATAATAATAATAAAGAAAAGAAAATATGATCCTTCCCACCCATCCTTCCTGGATCATTTAGTCTACCTCCTCCAAAATGCTTCCCAGACTTTTCTGGCCCAAGTAATCCATCCACCTATGATACTCTGGGCTGGTCAACCCATGCCAACCCAAATGTCTATATTGTTACTTACCACCTTGTTAAGTGTTATCTCCTTGGGAAGCAGGGACAGGATCCTAACATTGTCCTAGCCCAGGAAATCTAATAGATATTCAATAATTTGTTTGAATGAGTATTGAATGAAATTCATTAGACAATTGGAAAAAAATGAATGAATCTTGACACTTCTGCTCAAAGCCTCCTGCTGACTTCCTATCACGTTCAAAGGCCAAAGCCAAGGTCATTACAGTAGCCCAAAGGCCCCCTGTGACCCAGCCATCTGCCACCTGTAGGACCTCATCTCCTATCAGTCTTCCCCTTGCTCATATCTCTGGTCTTCTGTTTCCTTGAACACACCAAGCATACTCTTTCTTCAAGCCCTAACATGGCTTCCCAGATTTAGCAAATAAGATACAGCATGCTTAGCTCAAGTTTAATTTTAGAATTTTTTTTTAGTATATAAGTATGTCCCATGCAATATTGGGGATACACTTATACTAAAAATATTTTTTTTATCTGAAGTTCCACTTGAACTGGGCATCCTGTATTTTCTCTGGCTACCCTATGTGGTGATTCCTCTTCACAGACCGCGCTTTCCCAGGGCATCTACATGGCTCAGTCCCTCACGTCCCTCAGATATCACCCCATTAAAGAGGCCCACTCTTGGCACTCTGTCTAAAAGGGCACATCACCATCAACTCCATCCCTCTCGACCCCCATTCCCAGCCTAATTCTTCTTCTTAGTACTTATGACAACCTGACAGAGAGTATTTTTATAGGCTATTGTCCATCTTCCCCACCTTGCACATCCACCCCATATAAGTGGGAACTTGTTTCATTTACTGACATTTTTCTCATTCCAGGGGCAGAGTCTGGTGCAGGATAGGCCCTTAGTAACTACTTGTTAAATAAATAAATTTTAATAGCTTATAATTTGCTTTAAATTGTTGATTTCTATAGAGACGATTTGCAGGTAAGAATTTAAGTTTTAAATTTTAATATTGTTCTCCTTCAAGAATAATACTCCCTCTTGCCTCCCCTTCACCCATCATGACAGACCCTCTCAATATGAAAATATCTCAAGCAAGAAGGGGATTTACCTTGATTCTTGGGCTTCTTCACTTGAATCTTTTCCCTTCTTTGTTCCATGCTGAATGCCAACTTAGAAACATGGAAGTTTTTTTTTTTAAATATAGTTGATATACAATATTATGTTACTTTCAGGTGTACTACGTAGGGATTCAACATTTGTATATGTTATGGAATGATCACCACAGTAAGTCTAGTAGCCATCTGTCCCCATACAAAGTTGTTACAACATTTTTGACAGTATTCCTTATGCTGTGTATTACATCCCTGTGGCTTATTTATTTTATAACTGGAGGTTTGTACCCCTTAATCCCTTTTAATGTTTTGCCCACCCCATACCCCTCCTCTCTGGCAACCACCTATTTGTTCTCTGTATCTATGAGTCTCTTTTCATTTTGTTTTGTTTTGTTTTTTAGATACTGCATATGAGCGAGATCATACTATATTTGTCTTTCTCTGTCTGACAGTCAAGTCCCACTGATACTTGAATTAGAGGACTTGTTTGACCTTGAGTTTTCTTGAGATGTCCTGTGGACCAATTTATCTGTAATTGACAATCTGTAGAAGACAAAAACGAACACTAGTAATTAAGGGGATGACCCATGTTATTTCATCCCATGTTCCACTTTTCTATTTGTCCCTCGCCTGGGGATAGGGAGAGAATCGTCTTTTGTTTTATTATAGAGTTCAGGTAGAATGAAAATTGTAGCTGTTATACCAGCTGCTGGCTAAGGCCTACTGTTCTAATTCCTATTTGTCTAGTACTTGAAGGATGAGGCATTGTTTGGAAACATCTAATAGGCAGGTACCCTGGGTTCTGCAAAGTTGACAACAAGGAACGAGAATCTCAGTTCTTCTTTCTAGTACCCAACAGGATAGCTTTTACCTTCTGAATCTTTACCCAAAGCAGATATTCGAGCCAGGATCACACTGGTGGTCAGTTGACTAAATGGGGCTCAGAAGAGCCCAAAACTCCAAAGCTCTCCAACAGTCCAATAGTGAAGAGTCTCTGTGACTTTCTTCTGCCCCTACCACCACTACATTAGGCAGGGTTCCATCATCATGTACCTGACTCCCTGCCAACTGACACTTGATTCCAGGCTCTGCCTCAGGAATCTGGAGGTCCCTGCCAGACACTAATCTTCACGATTTCTTTCACTTGTTCAGAAATCGTAGTGATAATGTAGCGTTGGCCCCATCAAGGGTCTTCTGCCTGGCTTTCAAAACCTTCCATCATCTACTTTTTCCCCACCAGATCAGCCTCCATCCACCCATCTCTCTAATCTCTACCTTCCTTCCTGGTCTACATCCCCCTCCAGGCATTCTTTTAGATGCTCCTTTTGCCATGTCTATACCCTGAAGCTCGCCTCACCTTCAAGATCCTCTTAAGCCTTTATTGATCTTTCCTTAAAGGCCCCCAAATTCCAAATTTATCATTTCATTATATACTTACTGCAGTTTAAACTTTTCTGTTGTCTTTTTTTCCCAAGTAAATTGTAAGTGCCTTGAGATCTTGAACACTTGTATGGAAAAATGAAAACTATACCTGATGATTTATTTGTAAATGGCCCCAGTGGCATAACACTTAACACTAACTCCTAAGTTCATAGCTATACCTTTGGTTCTCTCTTATAAGCAACTAGAAGAAGAGGGGTCTTTGTTGGTTCAGTGACTTCCTGACACTGGGCTTTAGACAAGTTTATTTGACCAAAGTTGGGAAATCTGTAGTATCTTGACACTGGCTCAGTAAGGGCTGGTTTGTAGCCTCTTTTTGAGGAGTCAAAAATAAACATGTATGTGTTTAACACTGATTATACATTATCTTTAATCCTTACTACAAACTTATGCAAAAGGATTGTTATCCTCATGTTAAGAGTGTAGAGTTATCCTCATGTTATCCTCATGTTAAGAGTGTAGAAGAGCTTAGTCAGGTAAGAAATGTGCCCAAGTTCATGTAGTTAGTCAGGATTTGAATTACAGGCTGGGCTAACTTTCAAAGCATCTCCAATTCATTTTGTAGGTATTAGAGATCGTAAGCACCAACACCATTATTATAGACATGGGTGAACAAAAGGGCGTGGGCTCAGAGGAGCTGACTGTCAAATGTTCAAACAGACTGGCAGCATCATACACCTAGGAATTAGTCAATACATTATTTCTTTACATTCCCATGGATGTTGGAAAAAACTCAAATCACACAGTTTTCAGAGAACACCACATTCACTCAAAATTTTGGCTTGCTGAACCTAAGAGTGCTCAGGAGATATTCAACATCTAAATATGATTGATTGTCTTCTCTGGGGGGGAGGGGGGAGGGAGTAATGTTTTACTTTTCCTCTAGTTTGTTAGAGCCTTTTTTTTTTTAAAGATCTTCCTTTAGAAGTTTAAATGCTTAATCAAAATAAGTCCTGGGACCCCGCAGAGCTTCATCTTACACAGTTGCATTTAAAAAATGCATGGCTCAATAGGCAAAAAAATCACTTAATGGAAATTTCATTCTTTACTTGCATCTCTTATAGAATATCAAAAGAGAGCAAATTCACATATCCAAATCCTATTTCCTCTTACACCTATTTCTCTTCTACTCTGAAGCTGTTTTGAAGCCTCTCATTTACCAAAAGCAGAGTTGCAACATTCCTAAGTGTGGGAAATTAAAAATAGCCACAACTTTTTAAAAAAATATTTTATTTATTTATTTGGCTGCGCCGGGTCTTAGTTGTGGCATGAGGGATCTTTTATGCCGCATGTGGGATCTTTAGTTGCAGCATGCAAACTCTTAGTTGTGGCATGTGGGATCTAGTTCCCTGACCAGAGATTGAACCCGGGCCCCCTGCATTGGGAGCATGGAGTATTAACCACTGGACCACCAGGGAAGTCCTGGCCACAACGTTTTATGCCTCTCTATATCTGTATCTGTTGCAATGTGATTTTGTAGCTCCTCTTGTTGAGGTAGAAGTGACTGTGTGCCGATTCCGAGTTTAGACTTCAAAAATTACCTTGTCCATTCCCTCTCTCTCTCTCCATCTCTCTCTCTCTCAGCCCTGACATGACTATGTGAAGAAGCACAGGCTAGCCTTCTGGAAGATGACTGGAGGAGAGCCTTGTTGTTCCATCTGAGAACATCCTAGACAAATATACAGCCAACCAACCACCAAACATGTGACAGTATAGTCAATATCAGCAAAGCCAGCCAGCAGCCAGCCCACCAACCCATCACCTATGCACGAGCAAGCCCAGCCAAGACCAGAAGAGCCACCCAACGAACACTCAAATTCATGAGCTAATTAATGTTTGCTGCTTTAAGCCACTACCTTTTGGAGTGGTTTGTTACACAGCAATAGCTAACTGATGCATTAGCGAAAGAGGGAAATCAAAGCTGGAAGCAGAAGGGAAATAGAAAATACTCATAAATAAATTTTGTTTCCTTCTGGCAGAAGGAAACAAAATTTGTGAGAGTTTCTAACAGTCAGCGATACTGGCTTCAGTGTTATCATTTTCTTCTTCTTTTGGTCCAATCTACCAAAATAACTCTGGTCAAAAAAAAAGGTATCCATGGACTTCCTATTACAAATGTAAAACTCTTCTCTAGCCTCCACTTGATCGTAATCATTTAATCTGCAATTTTCCTTATAATCCAAAGCAAAAGTCTTTTTCTATCACACACATGGCTTCTGGTCAGAGTCCACTGCTTGAGGGTTTTGCTGAGAGTAGTGCCTACATATCAAAGAAGCATTTATCATAATCTGTGAAAGGTTTATGTGTGAGCAACAGCAATGTATAAGTCATTGGTTCCTGGCAGAGCTGTAATAAAATCTACATGTTGGCTGCATCCACTTAGGAAATATTCCCCTTCTAAGGATATTTGTTTGCTTTCAGACATTTTGGACATAAATTGTTTTGAAGTTAGGGCACATACCTCTGAGATATTGCCAAAGGACTGCTTCCATCACATCCAAATTCTATCCCCATGAGATATTCTATAGCTGTTTTTCTTTTTTTAAAAAAAGCAGAGCTATAACATACTAATGATGATAAGGCATTTCCTCAAGATTTAACAGACACACATTCCAAGATAAATTGGATTAGACAATAGTATGTAATGTCACCATCTGGTGACTTCCCCAAAATGTTACAACTATCTCCATGCCAATAATCAACAATTTATTAGTGCCTTAAAGCAAGAAAAGATGATTTTTTAACAAGACATATGGGAATTGTTTTGTAATATTTGATAATCTATTAAAGAACAGTGTATCGGAGTGTCTTTGGGAGTTCTTTGCTTACAACACAGAAATCAGCTGTAACTAAATTAAGCAAAAAGGAACTTGTTGAGAAGAATATGGGATGACTCTCACAATCAAAAGTAAAGCTAAAACAAACAAACAGAAAAACCCCACAGACACCTGAAAGGACAGGGAACAGAGTAGGCTCCCGGTACGAGGTGTCAGGCACCATTTAATGAGTCACCTGTTCAAATTGCCATTGTCATGATGAACAACCTCTGGCTGTTTTCGTCTTTTTGTGCCATTTTCTTTATGATTTCATTTCCAGGAAAAGAGTATCTACTTGGCCTAACTTGTGTCACCTACTCAATTTTGCCCAAGGGAGGGCTAGGCCACGTCAATTGACAGTCCCATCAGGACTGCATCCAATGGGACAGAGTATGCGTAGAAGGAAAGGAGGTAGGTCCCCAAAGCAACATCAGGGTTTCCATAATCTGAAGAATAAAAAAATGGATGCTGAGAGATCAAACAACAGACGTCTACACAGACGTCCATGCTTAAAACACTTTGGGAAGCTGAATAAAACCTAAAGATCCCTCCCCATTGCTCTGTCCTCTTCAGCTCTATGTGGAGGCTTACAAATATTGTTAAAAACACTCCATAAAAAAAAAAAAAAAACAAACACTCCATAGACAAGGCCTGGGGTGAAGGTGGGAGATATAATATTTTAAGGGCAATTTGAAAGGAGAGAGGGTATTAGCTTTCAGCTTAATTGGGCATAAAAAAGATCTTGCTTTAGTCACTAAGGCAAAGTGAAAAAGGGAGTAGAGAATATGGGGAAGCAAAAACACACATAAACAATGAAAAGTGAAGGAGATAACAAAAAAGAAGCAGACTCATAGATATAAAGAACAAACTAGTGGCTACCAGTGGGGAGAGGCAAGTGGGGTTACCATTGGGGTAGGGCATTAAGAGATACAAATTATAAGGTATAAAATAAGCTACAAGGATATATTGTACAACACAGGGAAGATAGCCAATATTTTGCAATAACTATAAATGGAGTATAACCTTTAAAACCTGTGAATCACTATATTGTACACCTGTAACTTATATAATATTGTACAGAAACTATACTTAAATTTAAAAATAATTTAATTTTTAAAAAGTGGAGGGGAAGGAAATAAATCCGTTATGAGGGAAAAAAATGCCATGATAGTTACTCCTTCCCTATGAGACCATATAGACTAAGCAGATCCAGAATGGGTGCTTGCCTGTGGTAACATCGCTGTATTCTGCTGCTTAAATGTGACTTCAAAGACACCTAGAACAACTACGAGTTTTGTATTTTCTAAACTGATTCTCCTAGAACTATCTCTGTCCTCTCTTCTTTGTACCTAAACTGACTTTTTCCTCTTATAATTAATTTAACTTAATCTTGTACTATTATTAGTGATGGTAGAGAATAATATGGTACTACCCTTCCTATAAACATCTCCTCATATGCTTACCATTCTTAAACCAATCCCAACCCTGCTGTGAAACAAGCCAAATGATCAAACGACATTCTCCCATCAGTCCTATGTACTCAGCCCTAAACAAGCTTTTCTGAAAGAAGAGGTGCCGCCTTCACTGGGTTCTCAGAAGAGGCGGAGGCCTATCTGTCCTCCATTCAGAGTGGAAATGATTGCTTTTTTAATATTTATTTATTTGGTTGCACCGGCTCCTTAGTTGTGGCATGTGAACTCTTAGTTGCAGCATGCACATGGGCTCTAGTTCCCTGGCCAGGGATCAGACCCAGGTCCCCTGCATTGGCAGCGTGGAGTCTTATCCACTGCACCACAAGGGAAGCCCCGGAAATGATTTTTCAAAAAGGAAGAATCATACTGAACGGATGGAATTTGATCCCCATCCTTCCTGTTAGATATATGCATGTGAATATCCTCTCACACGAGTGCAATGGCAGAGCTTCTCTAGAGCACATTAAGACATCTCAGCCTGAGATATGTTAGCATCTCAGCATCCTAGTTTGGTGGAGAAAGGACAGAAGCCATAATAAGAAGGAGCCGGGGCGAGGGCAGCAGGCAGCCCCAACCAAATCAGCCAATCATGAAACATAATAATAATATCAGGTAGTATTCACATGTGCTGGACCTCAGGTCAAGTGATTTACATGCATGGTTTCATTTAATTCTCTTATCCACCCTGGCTTTCAGGTTATTTTTCTCACCTACAGATGAAGAAACTAGGGCTCAGAGGGTGAAGAAATATATTCAAGATTACACTTCGTAGGAAGTATCAGAGCCAGAATTCAGACCAGATAATCTGGCTCCAGGACCCAGATTAGAAATGGCTGTCCCCACAAGGGTGGTACCCAAGGTTGGAGGTGGAGATGGAGTGCCCACTGTGGCGCGCAGCTGCCTGAGGGTTCTGGGGGAAGCAGGTGAAAGGCCAGCACCACAAGAGGAGTATTTCTGGACTGGGCAGGCTATGGGAAATCCTGCAGGGAGGAGGGTCAAATGGCTGGGGGCCTGGTGTTAAGTCTCAGCAAAAATCCATATGCCAGGGTCCATGTCTGACTGCCTCAGGCAAGTCCAGGTTGAAGACCAGAGACTTGTTACCTGATGGGTGTTGTTCAAGCCAAGCTCACAAGCCAATGAGAGACGAGCCTGGCAACATATCCAGTTGCAAACCATTAGGGCCATGCTCAGTATCTGGCCCCGAGCCTAGATAAACAGTCACCTAAGAGACCAGAGCCAGAACCAGAACCTATGTACTCCCTCCAGCCCTGCTCACAGCCGGTACCGTGTGTGCCCAGTCACTGTATCCAGCCAGGTCCCGATCCATTCCCTGCTGACCAGAACCCTAAAAACCTGCTCAGCCCCTTCCTGTCCTTTTTTCTCTCCAGTGAGCTGAACCCTGTTCCTTAACCCAGCATCTATTTTTCAGTAACACTGTTTCATTCCAAATACATGCCCCCAGATTCAACATACTACTGACCATTGATGCTGGTTACCACGACTACTCAGAGATCTTATTACTGTACTCTCGGTCCCCAAACGGGGCCAGTTGGCTGCTGATGCCAGGCGTGATTAAACCCAGTCTTTCTGGTAATTAAGATGGCTGGCTACGTTCTTGGGCAGGAGCTCCCAAATGGTCACTCCCAATTGTATCAGTCCCTGCAGCTCTAGCCCAGTCTGAGTCTGCTTACTCCCCTTCCCTACCAGCCTATGGATGGGGTCCCCACATACTTGGGAACCCGGCTGGAACACGTCATCATAGCACAGGTTGCAAAACAGAAGCCTGGTTTGATGCCCTCTCCTGCAGCACAGGTCACCAGGATAAGGGCCATGGTGAGCTAGCTGGCTCCACAGAAGCAGGGCTGGGAGTCACGGGGCCTCACGTGACCTCACTCCCTCTTGCATGCCCTCCCACTTCTCGGCATCTGTACTGGATGTTCTCTTATTGGGGACCTGCCTTCTCTTACCCTTGCCCAGAAGTCCCCTAGATACCCACTGGCTTTTCGCATTTTGAAACTGCATTTCTTCAATGAGTATTGTTTCTGGAAAAACAAATAGTTACGAAAGCCCTTTCTGTGGCTGTCCCCTTAGACAGGGTCTCCACGCAGGTGGGGCCCTGGTACTTCAGGCACGGGGCTATTGAAGCTGATGGCTTCACTCATGTCAGGCAACATTGAACCACTCCAGGCAAACCTCACAAAGAATAACGTCAGCTTGGCTGTTGCTTATCAGAAGCTCAGACGAAGGAAGTAGTTTTTCCAGAGGTCTGTAACTCTTCCCCTTGAGCCAGAACTGTTAACCTCAGAAATGAGAGTGGGTTTCAGGAGTCTGCAACAGGAATAACTGTATTTATATAAAATGTTTTGAATGTGCATTTTCCTGAAAATAGGGTCCACAGCTTTGATCAGATTCTACCCCTCACCTATCCTTCCTACGTCCTATCAATATTGTTCCTAGACTACACCTGCACCTGCATTCCTTCTCCATCACCCTAGTCCAAGCTATCAGAACTGCTGCAATAGGGACTTCCCTGGTGGTCCATTGGTTAAGACTCTGTGCTTCCACTGCAGGGGGCATGGATTTGATCCCTGATCGGGGATCACGCCTGCCACGTGGCATGGTCAAAAAGACAAACAAACTGCTGCAATAACTTCCCAGTGGCCTCCTGACCTATGGTCTTGCCCACGCTCAACCATCAGACTCAAACTAGGGCCAGAATGATGTTTTAAAAGGCAGAGTTGATGGGAGCAGCCTGTTAACTTAGAGGGTTCTATCCTTCCACTCCCAGTCATCCACTAAAATATTTTGCTTTTGCTGCTTTATTTCTTCCCCTTTGCTCTACCCTCTATGGGTGTTCTGCTTCTGCCAGCCCAATTCCCGTGATTATTGTGATCCTGAAAAAGGATGACTATTTGGAGAGATGGTACATAGAGAGTAGGAGAGAAAGGTGAGGTCATGGTAAAGCCACGGCCTTGTGGGCTGAAAGCTGGGAAGGAGTAAGGGTGAAAGAGGAAAAAGGGGGAATGAAGAGGTGAGGGGTTCCAGAGCTGCTCTGGAACTGTGGAGGATAGACATGGTGGTTTTAAGAAGGGCTGCTATGTGTTATAAATTACACGGTGTATTAGTCATTGTGGTGGGTTGAACAATGTCCCCCCAAAATGCATGTCAACCCAGAAGCTCAGAATATGACCTCATTAGGAAATAGGGTCTTGGAAGATGTGATTAGTTAGGATGGGGTCATGCTGGATTAGTGTGGGCTCTAAGCACTGGAATCCTTGTAAGAAGGCCATCTGAAGACACAGAAAGATGCAGATACACACAGGGAAAGAGGCCATGTGAAGATGGAGGCAGAATTTGGAGTGACGAACTACAAGCCAAGGAGCACCAAAGATTACCAACAGCTACCAGAAGCTGGGAAGAGGCAAGAGAGAATTTGTCCCTAGACCCTTCAGAGGTAGCCTGGCCCAGCTGACACCTTGATTGCATACTTCTAGCCTCCAGAGCTGAGAGTATAAATTCCTGCTGCCCCTGGGTTTGTGGTACTTTGTTACAGCAGCCCTAGAAAGCTAATACACAGTCGTATTACACTGTGGCAAGAAACAAACCCTGAAGCCTCAGGGCCTTAAAAGGGGGTGATTTCTCACTCACCCAAAGTCTGAGGTAGGTCCCCAGCCCTCTTCCATCTTCCATTCCAGAAAGATGACCTCCAAGATCATTGTTGCTGGTAAAGTGAGGACTGAAAGATCACACAAAATGTTTTTGAAAACCAGACCTGAAAATGACTTCCATCATTACTGCCAAACCCAGTCTCATGGTCCCAACCAAGCTGCAAGGCAGGCTGGAAAATGGAGGAGAGCATATAGATACCCACTGACCTCTAACGCTCTGCCAAAGATCCCCCTTAAAGGCACAAGGAATGACTAGAAGGACCTTTGGTTGCATTTCATTGACAGTGTTTTGCATCTAAATGAGGTGCTGTGGCAAGACTGAGCCCTAGGGTGCGCAGAAGGGACTGGTTAGGTTATATAATCACATGATTCCCAGATTAGAGCCCTTTATTTTCTTTCTTTTTTTCTCTTAGGAGAAAGAGAGAAATCATTATGCTCTCCAAGATCTAGTCTATGTCATCTGGACCGTGCCGACCTCTTTGGTCTTAGATGTGACACTTTCTCCCCCAGTCTCTCTTCCCCATCCCATAGATCTTCTTCAGTTTCCTCCAGGGCACACACAGTACTCCATCCCCATACCTTCCTCCTCCTACAACTGCTTTCAGACCTCAGTTCACACACACCACTTGCTAAGTAAAGTCTTAACCTTAATACCACTCCTTCCCAGTCTAAATTGTATCCTTCAGTTATTCTCACATAGTTTCTTATACTTTCCCTTCTTATTACTTATCGTAGTTTGTCATTCTATGTGCATGTGATTATTTAATCAATCTCTCTTTTTTGCTTCCATTTCTCAGTAATATTTTATTTATTAAAAATGAATGAATGAATGGGTAAATTCTGAAAAAGACTTTGGATTCCCCCCAAAGTTAATTGCTTTAAAGTATTCTAAAAGATGTATTCATTATGATGCTTTTGGCTGCAAGTAAAAGAAATAACAATTCAAAATTCCCAAGACAATATGGGCTATTTACTCTCTTATATAATGAGGGTTTCTTAGATAGGGGACCTCCTGGGTTGGTTAATTCAGCAGCTCAGTGACATCATCAAAGACCCAGGTTCTTTCCATATTTTGTCTCTTCCACCCTCAGCATGTAGCTTATTTCCTCCCATAGTCACAAGGTGGCTGCTGTAGTTCTGGGAAACAAGTAGAAGAAGTGATCTCCTCTTTCAGTATGAACCTCTTTTATCATCAAGACAACCTTTTTCAGATGCTTCTCTGCCAACTGACTTCTCTACAGATCATTTCTACTTCTAAACCAAGCATTGGCAAAGAGAATAAAATGATTATTACTGGTCAAGATTAATGAGGATTTACTCCTAAAACAGGTATCAGATAGATGGATGGGTGTCTGACCAAAATCCAGATTCTGCTAGCAAGAAAGAGGGATGGCATTAACAGATAAACAACCATATCTGCTACACATTGGTTGGCAACTTTACAGATGTATTGCCAAATTTTGATCTGAATATAGAATGTATTATATGAATACTTTATCTTGATATATTAATAGGTGTCAGATAAAAATGCTATGTTGAGCTAATTGTATTGCTGTGGTACGGTACAGGGTATATTTTCACATGAATAAGAGTCAGGAGGCATCAAATGTTACAAAGATATGTGTGCTGGAACACATGAAAACCTTTTCTCACAAGTAAATCAGAGTACATGTCCAGGACAATGGAGACATAGGTCTAAAGAGGCACCAAGTGGATTATTTCATATCTATGGTGCTGGGCTGCACCCCACAGGCCTGCAAGCTCTACTTGCCCAGCCTCAAGCCCGAACAAAGAGTCAGAGTCAGCGACACTTTAATGGATAAGGAGGATCTTACACATCGGAAGCAAGGTCTCGGAGTGACACTCCACCCACGTGCAGCAAATGGTGGGCAGGACATGGCAGTAGTCTTTGCTGGGGAGTGGGAGAAGGGGGAGAGAGAAGGTACCAGTTATAGAGAGAACTGATGCCAGGGAAACCAACAGAGAGGCACGCCCCTTTGATAAACTATCCTGGTGGAGATAGTTCTGATCTAAAGATTAGAACAATCACTAGCTGAGGTCAAGGGCAAGTATGTTGGCATTCACTGATTAGGCTCTATGAGTAAGAGGGAAGTTCAGTCAAGTGAGTAGAGAGTAGAGTGTAGGTGAAGCAGGGGCTGGTTGAGCAGGGGATGTACATTGAGCAACAGAACGGCTATCTGGGTGGCCTGATCATACACATGGATATAACTTATGCACTAAAACTTCAGCATAGGGGCTCTGGGAGTGTCCCATGCCTCAGTAGCAACAAACATACACATTAACCAGATCTTGGTTTCTACAATAAATGCTGTTCCCTAATAAAAGGAATCAGGGCTCCTTCAAGAAATGACTGATTCTAGGGCTGAGGAGAGAAAATATAAGATGAGTCTACAGCATCCTGTAGTTCCAGAAAGCAAAGAAGTAATCAAAAGACAAAAGATGGAGGCATATCAAAGGGACACAGGAAAAGCTCCCAGGAGCTAAATCTGGAGCAACAAAATGACTAGTGTGGTATTGCATTAGGATCCAAAATGTAAAATAAACATACATAAGTTCATCTTGATATAAATAAATAAATGAATTAAATAAATACCTGGGGAAGAAGAGATAAACCTTCCCTTCAGAAGAATCCCATTTAATATAAGGAGACATTCCCACCTCCAGAAGGTGGACTTTGACCTCCTTGAGTGCGAGCTGGACTTAGTGAATTGCACCCTAATAGTACATGGAAAGGGGGAAAATAGTAACTTTTCAGTGGAGAAAAGGCAAATAACACCTTAACCACATAATCAAGGTTAACTTCACTGATGATATTGAAGAATGCAGCCCTGATCTAATGTGATGAGAAGGGCACTTGGCCTATGTGGTCCTCTTCCTCCAAACCCATAATTCCAATCTAATCATGAGGAAAACATCAAACAAACACAAGAAGAAGTATATTCTACAAAACACCTGACCAGGGCTCCTCAAAACTGTCAAAGTCATGAAAAGTAAGGAAAAACTGGGATCTGTCACAGACCAGAAGAGACTAAGGAAACATGATAACTAAATGCAATGGATACCCTGCACGGGGTCCTGGGACAGAAAGAGGAGGTGGCGGGACGCGTGAAGTCCAAATAAAGTCCGGAGTTTAGTTAATGATAATGTGCCCGTGTTAATTTCTATGTCTCCACAAAGGTAAGATGGACTTTCCATATTATCTCTGCAACTTTTCTGTAAACCTAAAATTATTCCAAAGTTCAAAATTAATTTTTTTAAGTGTAATTAAAGAAACAGGTTGAGAACAATTGCTCTAAAATCTATGCTTGGATTAGGCAACAATATCAAAGAACTGGATTGCCTGGGTTCCTGAAGCAAATGGTGCTGCTACTCTGCCTTCACTCTCTCCGTTACAAAATTTTCTGACGGTCATTACCATCAGAAAACTCATATTAAAGGGTATTGCTGTTGTCTGAATGTTTGTGCCCCTCAAAATTCGTATGTTGATTGCTACTTATTAGAGAAATGCAAATCAAAACTACAATGAGGGGGCTTCCCTGGTGGCGCAGTGGTTGAGAGTCCGCCTGCCGACGCAGGGGACGCGGGTTCGTGCCCCGGTCCGGGAAGATCCCACATGCTGCAGAGCGGCTGGGCCCGTGAGCCATGGCCGCTGAGCCTGAGCGTCCGGAGCCTGTGCTCCGCAACGGGAGAGGCCACAACAGTGAGAGGCCCGTGTACCGCAAAAAAAAAAAAAACTACAATGAGGTATCACCTCACACCAGTCAGGGTGGTCAACATCAAAATCTCTACAAATAATAAATGCTGGAGAGAGTGTGGAGAAAAGGAAACCCTCCTACACTGTTGGTGGGAATGTAAATTGGTGCAGCTGCTATGGAGAACAGTATGGAGGTTCCTTAAAAAACTAAAAATAGAACTACTGTATGATCCAGTGATCCCATTTCTGGGCACATGTGTGGAGAAAGCTATAATTCAAAAAGATACATTTGCCCCAATGTTCATAGCAGCACTATTTACAATAGCCAAGACATGGAAGCTATGTAAATGTCCATGGATGTGGCACATGTATACCTATATATATATAATGGAATATTACTCAGCCATTAAAAAAATCATGAAATAATGCCATTTGCAGCAACATGGATGGACCTAGAAATTAGCATATTAAGTGAAATAAGCCAGACAGAGAAAAACAAGTATCACATGATATTCCACATTATATGTGGAATCTAAAAAAAAAAAAAATGATACAAATGAACTATTTACAAAACAGAAATAGACTCACAGACATAGAAAACAAACTTATGGTTACCAAAGGGCAAAGGCGGGGGTGGGGGAGGGATAAATTAGGAGTCTGTGATCAACATATACACACTACTGTATATAAAATAGATAACCAACAAGGACCTACTCTATAGCACAGGGAACAATACTCAATATCTTATAATATAATGGAAAAGAACCTAGAAAAGGACACACACACATATATCTGTGTGTGTGTTTATGTATAACTGAATCACTTTGCTGTACACCTGAAACTAACACAACGTTGTAAATCAACTATACTTCAATAGAAATTTAAAACAATATTTGTATGTTGAAATCCTAATGACCAAGATGATGGTATTAGAGGTGATTAAGTCATGAGTGTAGAAACTTCATGAATGGGATTCGTACCCTTATGAAAGAGCACCCACAGAGCTCCCTACCCTCTCCCACCATGTGAAGACACAGCAAGACATCTGCAGTCTGGAAGACGGCCCTTGCCTAACCATGCTGGCACCCTGATCTCGGACTTCCAGCCTCCAGAACCGTGGGAAATAAATGGCTGCCTAATGAGTAGATCTCGAGATGGATTCCCAGGTGCATTTTTAACAAGAATCTCAAAGATAACCTTGCAGGCCATCTTCGGACTACACTTTAAGAAATGCTGGGCTGTTGATCTATAAGGTTCCTTCCTCACTTTAGAAATCTTTGAAGAGATGTTCAATGCTAAAATGACACAGGCATCAACAGCGTGTGTTAATAGATACAGTTAGCCAAAGCTCACACTTACAGATTCCTTCGAGGTTCAGTCACTTGTTCCTAGATCGTTTAGGGTAGAAATGTACAAAGTGTAGACTGGAGGGACTAAAGAGTGTTCTCCAGTGGCCCTTTATTGCTTAAAAAGTGATAATGGATCTCTATGTCTGGGCTTTGGTTTTTTCTTTAATAATAACCAGTCTTTTCTCAAGGTTTCATAAGGATGGGGCATGGTTATCTTCCTTAAATCTAAAATGGTGTGTAAGAAGAGGTGATAAGGGGAAGTTGAGAGAGGGTGGAACACAGGATCCTTCCCACAATGGAGATGTTGGGGGCCTGGAACAGCGAGAACCGCTCTAAGGGGAGGCAAGATGCAGAGCATATCAGCTCCTGTCCTGTAACCACCACAAAGATGATTAAGCAGGGACTTCCCTGGCAGTCCAGTGGTTAGGATGCTGTACTTCCACCACAGAGGGCATGGGTTCAATTCCTGGATCCTGCACGCCGTGCCATGTGGCAAAAAAAAAAAAAAAAGATTAAGCAACCTGTGATTAAAAAATTTTTTTGTTTTTCTTTTTCACTCAGAAGCCATTCTTGAGATTTCAAAGCCTGGTTATTCTCACTCTGCAATCTGAGTCGCCTTTGATAATTCAGGGGTCTTCCTGAGCATTTGAAGACAGCTTTCTAACCTGGTGTGAAGTTGGGAACCTAAACAGACAAATTCATTCCTTCTATTTAGAACTGGAAATCTCAGAACACTTGTCTTTACTTTCCACTCCCCCAACATCTGTCCATAGGGACTGGGAAAACAATAATAAATGCTATTACCTATTGATTTCTATAATGTGCCAAGCACTACAGAAGGCACACCGGAAGGGTTGGTATAGAGCAGAATCTGCAAGGAACCAAGATAGACCAATGAAGATCAATTGTGTGCTTCAGAAGTAACAATAGTAGTGTTATGGCTGAAGGTTTATGTTCCCTCAGAATTAACAACAGTAAAGTTATGGAATGAATATTTGTCCCTGCAAATTTTATCTGTTGTATTGTAGCCCTATCCCCCAATGTGACAAAATTTGGAAACAGGGTCTTTATGGAAGAAATTAAGGTTAAGTACATTCAGGTGGGGCCCTGATCCAACAGGATTAGTTTCCTTATAAGAAGAGACATCAGAGTTCTCTCTTTCTCTCTCCCATTCATATGCACAAAGAAGAGGTCATGTGAGTACACAGTGAGGAGGAGGCCATCCAGAACCAGAGGAGGGGAGAGTCTCTCCAGAAACTGACCATGCTGGCACCCTGATCTTGGATTTCCAGCCTCCAGAACTGGGAGAAAATAATTTTCTTTTTTTTTTTTTTTTTGTGGTACGTGGGCCTCTCACCATTGTGGCCTCTCCTGTTGCGGAGCACAGGCTCTGGACGCACAGGCCTCATGGCTCACGGGCCCAGCTGCTCCACGGCATGTGGGATCTTCCCGGACCGGGGCACGAACCCGTGTCCCCTGCATCGGCAGGCGGACTCTCAACCACTGCGCCACCGGGGAAGCCCTAACTTTCTATTCTTTAAGCCATCCAGGCTATGGTACTTTGTTAACGACAGCCCCACTAGACTAATGCAGGTAATAATATCTGTGAAGCTCTTCGGATTTCACAAAGTGCTTTCACCTAAATATCATGCTCCTTTCTCATGACAGTCTTAAAAAGGTATTATTCTTCTTCTATTAGACTGAGCCTTGGAGAAATCAAATGACTTGCTCACAAACACAATTAAGAGGTGACAGAATGGGACAGTAACCTAGGCATTTTGGCTCCCAGTGTCCCGTCTTCTAGTTCTTCCACGTGCAGTTGTCTAGGGTACCGGAAGAGGTAGAGGACTGAGGACACAGAAGAAGCAGTGAAGTGTGCAAACTGCCCAGGTGTCAAACCTAGTTGATCTGTGAGTGGCTGTCACTTTAGGGAACGGTAAAATTAATTGTATTTTTCTTCATTTAATAAACATTTATTATGGCCCCTCTGTGCAAGGCACCACATGAAAACTTAAAGATATAAAAAAAAAAAAGGCTACTGCCTTGAGCTTAGAGCCTAAACCAAATGCTTACATCCAGGGAAGGATGTGGTCATGTGAAATAAACAACCCGTACTTAGAGTTACAGGAGTGCTGAGTGAGGAGATATCAACACTGGCGAGGCTGAGAGGGGAAAATTGTGAAGCATGAAAATTATTATTTCAGTGGCAGAGAAGGGTGGTGAATTAAGTCCAAAAATTGGTGCAATGATCCCTCCTTTCCTGCAGCCCCTTCTGCAATGCGATTTTTCTACTCCTCTTGTTATAAACTGTGTTCCTCCAAAATTCATATGTTGAAGCCCCAACCCCCAATGTGACTGTATTTGAAGACAGGGCTTTCAAGGAGGTAATTAAGGTTAAATGAGGACAAATGTGTGGGGCTCTCCTCCAGTAGGACTAGTGTCCTTATAAAAAGAAACGACACCAGAGATCTCTCTCTCTATGTGCGCGTGGAAAGACTGCATGAGGACATAGTGAGAAGGCAGCCGCTTAGAAGACCGGAAGAGAGGTCTCACCAGAAACCAACCCTAAGGGTACCTGGATCTCAGATTTCTAGCCTTCAGAACTGTGAGAGAATAAATGTCTGTTGTTTAAGCTACCGAGTCTGTGGTGTCTTATTATGGCAGCCCTAGGTGACTACTACATCTCCTTCCTCATTTGAGATGGTTCTGTGACCTACTTTGAATCCAACAGAAATGACGTTATACTAAATCCAAGGCTAGTCCTTAAGAGGTCTTGCAAGTTCTGGTTTTACCGTCTCGGAGTCTTGAGCTATCCTGTAAAGAAGTCTGTGTAGGGACTTCCCTGGTGGTCCAGTGGTTAAGACTTTGTGCTCCCAATGAAGGCGGCATGGGTTTGATCCCTAGTTGGGGTTGCTGCACAGTGTGGCTGAAATATAAATAAATAAATAAAACAGTGGCTATGTAAATTATACTTCCACAAAAATTTTCAAACAAACAAACAAAAAGGCAGTCTGTGTATTGTTGGAAAACCAATGCAGAGAGAAGCCTCTCAGTTTGAAATATGACAAGGGGGGGGGGGGGAAGGCCCATAAAGGTGAAAAAACTGGAGCAAAGAGAAGACAGAGTTCCAGCCATGCCTGCACAGGGTCCACACATGTGATTGGAGCCATCTGGAATCCTGCAGCTGTGCAGGTCAGACAACACTGGGTGAATCAGAGATGAACCATCCCAGCTGAACCCTGCCCAGCCAACCCATAAAATCATGAACAAATAAAATGGTCACGTTAAGCCATTAAAATTGGGATAGTTTATAATGCAAGACTAGGTATCGATACAGGTGGAGTGAAAGAAGGGATATTTGGGGCAGAATGGTTTAAACAATGGCACAATAGTAGAAAACTACAATAGAAATTTTGATGAGGAATTCTGGTTGGTAAAGCCTTTATGAACATATTAGAGAAAATGAGAGGACAAGGCTAACAAGGTAAGTTAGAGTTAGACTGTGGAGAGCTTTCACTGTAATAATTTTTTATTGAGCACCTACTATTTACATTCAGCTAAACCCTTTTCACAGATTAACTAATTGTCACATAACTGTATGTGTAGGTTATACGATTAGTATCCCCCATTTTACTGATAAGGAAACTGAGGCTCAGAGGTTTAGTTAATTGAAAAAAAATTATGTAGTGATGAGGCTGGTATTTGAACACAGGCAATCTAACTCCAGAACCTGTGACCCCAACCTCTACAAAAGACTGCCTAAGCCAATGAATTCAGACCTTAGTGATAAACATGAAATTATTTTAAGCGTTGGAGGGGCATAACTGAAGCAGTGCCTTAGAAAGATTAAGCTGGCAGTGGTGGATAGAATCTGGAAGCTGAAAGAATAGTTAGGGTATACTGCAGTGGTCCAGGGATGAAGTGATAAGGGTCTGAACTAATCTGAAAAAAAAAAAATAGGAAAGGGATGAATAAGAGGGACTTAGGGAAGGAACTACTAATAGCACCAGGCAATGGCTGGATATAGGATAAAGGGAAGAGGAGTCATCAGAACTCATTCCCATCCTTCTGGTTTCAGTGACTGAGGCAGCACTCATCCCTCTAAAATCCTTATGGAGTTCAGGAGGAAGAACTGCTTCAGGAGGGAGATAATAAATTGCTTTAGACTTGTTAGGTAGGAGGTGATGGTGGAATATTTATTTATTTATTTAGTCGTTCATTTATTTATTTGCGCTGCGCTGGGTCTTAGTTTTATCGCGCGGGATCTTCGTTGCGCACACAGGTTCTTTTAGTTGCTGCATGCTGACGTCTTAGTTGCGGCATGCAGACTCTTAGTTGCGGCATGCATGCGGGATCTAGTTCCCTGACCAGGGATTGAACCTGGGCCCCCTGCATTGGGAGCATGGAGTCTTACGCGCTGGACCACAAGGGAGGTCCCTGACAGTGGGATATTACGTAGAAGTTATCTGCCAAGCATTTGGAGATATGTGAGTAGGAACTTGAACAGAGGTCAAGGCCATCTGTAAATACAGGCTTGGAACTCACCCAGAACTAAGCAAAGTTACAGGCATCTAGGATGTATCTGTGAAAGATTCTTGATTACAAGCAACAGAAACCAAATCTGGCTAGAAAAGAGTCCAGTGTGGACTTCTACTCAGAAGAGGCAGGGACCATGGTGGTTCTGGGGATCCAGATGGGAAGGATTCATAAACAACCTTATCAAGCTAGGATGAGTCAGCTCCAACTACTTTCCCCATTCCCTTCAAGTATTCAAAGTCCTGGGAGGGGATCCAGTGAGCTTGGTCATATGCCCACCCCTTGGCTAGAAGAAGTAAAGACACCTTGTCATCCATTCCCAACAGGGTGACATAAAGCAGAAGAAGTGATTCTCCAAAGGAAAACAGATTTGGCAATCAAAAGACAGGGAATAGAGGCTGGGTGGCCACAAACCAATCAATGGTCACTCCACTGGGAGAGAGTGTGTGAAGGAGAGGAGAGAGCTGAGGGCAGACAAGAATATAGCACCCACATACGGGAGGAGAAGGATTTGATGAGGGAAAGACAAAGGCTGGCTAAGGAATTGGAGAAGAGAGAAAACAGGCAAAGGAATTTCAAAAATGGGCAAAACACCAGAGTTATATGCTGCCAAGAGATCAAGGGTGATAAAGAATGATGAAAAACCACTGGGGTTGGCATGGGAAGTTATTAGTAACCTTTGAGAGAGGCGGGGGCGGGGTGGAGGAAGAGAGAGAGGGAGGAGACAGTGATGCAGGTAAGAAGCGAGGGCAGAGAGAGTATAAAAGAAAGGGAGGCGGGCTTCCCTGGTGGCGCAGTGGTTGAGAGTCCGCCTGCCGATGCGGAGGACCCGGGTTCGTGCCCCTGTCCGGGAGGATCCCATGTGCCGCAGAGCGGCTGGGCCCGTGAGCCATGGCCGCTGAGCCTGCGCGTCCAGAGCCTGTGCTCCTCAACGGGAGAAGCCACAACAGTGAGAGGCCCGCGTACCGCCAAAAAAAAAAAAGGGAGGCGGCATCCTTGTTTGGTGGTAAAGGAAGAAGAGAAGAAGAGCTAGGTTGTTGTTTGAAGGGGTCAGCATCACAGTGAGCCTCAGCACCTAGGGCTTCCCATCTTCTTTGGTCAAATATAAGTAGAAAATAATCCTCAGCCCAGCACTTACTGACGTCTCTTCTCTGAAGCCCTTGGTGAAAAGTAGCGACGAGAGTGGGAAAGTGTGAACTGATGCTCTGGTTGAGTCTGTTTCAGAAGTTACAGAAAGAGGAAACTGGAATTATTTGAAAGCCAACTTGAAAGGGAAATAAAAAGACAAAAAATACCTATTATAAGCTTTAAAAAAGAGTTCATACCAATGCAACAGTCCCAGAAACTAATTGTCTAAGTGAACTGTTATAACCAGTCTCCTTTCCCCTGGTTGAAACAACCTTACGAAACAGCATTTGCATCTATAAAGTTGTGTAACAAGTCGTCTTGTGGTGAAATGCATTTTAAATAGGGGTTAGATAGGAGAGGAGCAACTATTATTATCTTATTATAGAAACATCAGTAGCTCTTCCAGACAAAACACCATCACCCATTGGGAGCTAAGGATAGCTTTTACTTAAATACAAGGTCATACTGTTTGGGTGTATGAGGGAGCAGTGGGGGTGGGGTGGGGGGATTTTCATCTTCTTCCAAAGCACTCAAAGCTGGACCTCTTCCAAGAGAGGAAATGAGACTAAATAGATCATTTGTTTTATTCTGTTTGGGCATTTCTTGCGTTTCTCCCAACTGCGGCTTATGGACACAAAGCCAAACTCAGAGACTGGCTGGAGCTGGCTAAACTCCAGGTCACTTAAAAAAAAAAAAATTAAGGAATAAACCATTTGAAGCTCTATCAGAGGATTAAGGCAAGCCACACAATTGAAGGACAAAATGAAATTCTGCTGTGAATGTGAAGTTGTACAAAAAGAAGCAGGTAGGAGCATTAAACGATTTGGATTTCTCAAACAAGACAGGAGGGAAACGCCAATTGAAAGCACACACCTATGACAAATCCATTTCAACAAGGGTCATACACCCTCTGGTGTCTGAACTGCCGCTTAGGGGCACCAAGTGAGGTAGGAACACAGCTTCTTTGGGGCAGCCCCTAAGATGGGGGTCAAAGTGCCTGGTCACTTGAATGTTGTGGAAAGCTTGGGAGATTGCTTCTGTACCCTCTTGCTGGCATCGGGAAGGCCGGTCAGCAGTCGCCGTGCACATTCTGTAACAAGCATAGTTGGTATTCCCAGCATAGCCCACTGGCAGAATGGGTCTTTGTCTTGAAACACTTCCCTCTGGGAGACACTCAGTGGCAGTCCCATCCAATGTCCAAGGAGAGAGAAAGGCCCATTAGTGGTTAGGCATAGTTTAGCATATTAGTTAACACTGCATCCTGTCTGATTTCAGAATTGACAAGTCATGTACAGCATTGCTCAAAATGTTCCTTCAACAGTACTGGGTAGGGCAGGGAAGTGAACAGTCAGAGGTAAGTCCCAAAGATTTCTGACTGTCTTTTACAGATGAAGAATCTGGACCCTCATTATGCTCTAACTGGGAAAATAAAACATTCTTCCCCTTTAAAAAAAAGTTGGTTCCAATAAAACAAGAGACCAAAACCCTTTAACATAATCTTTGTTCATTTCTGGGCTTCCCTGGTGGCGCAGTGGTTAAGAATCCACCTGCCCATGCAGGGAACATGGGTTCGAGCCCTGGTCCGGGAAGATCCCACATGTCGCAGAGCAACTGAGCCCACGTGCTACAACTACTGAAGCCCATGTGCCCTAGAGCCCGTGCTCCACAACAAGAGAAGCCACTGCAACGAGAAGGCCGTGCAAGGCAACGAAGAGTAGCCCCCGCTCTCCATAGCTAGAGAAAGCCTGAGCGCAGCAACAAAGACCCAATGCAGCCAAAAATAAATAAATAAAATAAATAAATTTATAAAAATAATATTTGTTCATTTCTTTCAAAATTTTAGAGTAACTTTACTAAAAATTTGAAATGGCAAATAATTACCCAAGGTGTTTGAGACATGAATCAATGTATACATGTTGATATACTGATTGTGATATTACACAGTAGTCTTGCAAAATGCTACCCTTGGGGCAAACGGGACAAAGCATACAAGAGACCTCTCTGTGTTATTTCCTACACCTGCATGTGAACCTACAATTATCTCAATAAAAATGTTCAATTTTAAAAAGTGACAAAGATAGAAGTGGATGCAGGGAATCGGGCAGGCTTTCATAACCTGGCTTCACCCACTTCTTGGTTCTATAATAGTTTGTTTCTCCACTAGTCCCCTGAATGACTCCCTTCCAGCTGAAAGACGCTGGTCCTAGCTTCTCAAACACACCAAGCTCAATCCCACCTCTGGGCTTTCTCCTGTAGCTTCTCCCATCCCCACCTCATTCTTCCCAGCTCCAGCTTGCCTTCCCAGATGAGACCAAATGATAACACTGTCCCTGGAGCAGTCCTTACCATGTTAACAGTCACTTGGCACTTGTCCACAAATATTTCTTGAGCAAAGACTATAGGTGGAGTGTTGGCTCCAGGCACCAGGAACCGGGTGAGTTAGAAACCACATTCAACTGGTTTCTATTCCTTCCTTTCTGGGAGCATACATTCTAATGAGGAAGTGTGGAAAAAACTAGTCAAGAAACAAGTTAAAAAAAAAAACCAAATCATGCTGAGGACCATGAAGAACGTCATGGGTTGGAGAAAGGCGGGTGACTTTAGCTCAAGTGACCAGGAAAGGGTTTCTAGAGAGGGTGACCTTTGAGTTGTTGACCTGAAGTAAAAGGAAGCAGTCATCAGGAAGATGGTGGGGAGAAACAAAGCATTTCAGGCAGAGGCAACAACAGGAAAAAGGATTTTTATCCTGCCTGTAACTGAATATGAATACTGGGCATGAGTGTAAAGCAATGAAGTGGGTTTTCTTTTTGTGGACTGTGCTTCCTTTTAATTTTAGGGCCAAAACTCCCATAGCATGTTTCCCTATATGAGAGGCTGTGAATACCCTTCCAAGATTCCAAGTTGCTCTAATGAGTAGATGCAAGCTTAATTCAAGGCTGTGTCTTAGGAGATTTACCATATTTCTTTCTCACAGTCGGGGCCGTGGGCCTGCTGGTGAGGGTTCTGCACTGTCTAAGGGCAACATAAATTATGCCATTAAAGTTGGGTACCTACAAAACTAAGCTGATGCAAAGGCGGGCCGCATGCGGGAGATCTGGGTCATACAGCTGGGAGCAGGACGGTAATTTGCCGCCGGCCTCTGGGGTCTGTGCTTCTCTGCGGCGCACGAGGTCCCATCGGCTGTAGTAACCGGTTGGGAAGGGCCGGATTCCCAGGTCTCTGCGGGGTACCTCACGCTGTCACCGCAACCAGGAATCCAGTTTTCTGGATCCCCTGGTCTGCCTTTTGCCTAAGGCGACCAGCTGCGGCTCCTCTGTTCGCGAGGCCGGGAGAAGTCGGCTCTGGGGCACCCGGCGAAGAGGTTCGAGGGGTGATCTGTCCCTCCCCGGTCGCGACCTGGCACCGTTATCCCCATCACCCGGACCGGTAGGCACTGTCCCGGGGCGTCCCCCTGTTTCTCCCGGGGAGGGGGGCAGCCCAGACGACCAGCCCTGCGTCCCAGGGAGGCGCCGCGAGCCCTTGGGTCCCTCCCCCTCCCAAACCTCCCCCCCCCGCCCCCCCCCCCCCCCCCCGCCTCCGAGCCCGGCGACCCACGTGCAGCTCAGGCCGGGCTGGTGCCGCAACTCGGGGTCGGCGCGTCTCCCGGCTCTTCTAGGCGCAGCCCCGGGACGGGGACCCGCGGGGGGCGGCCTCGGCGGGACGGCGGCGGGAGCGGGGGCGCCCCGGAGTGCGGGCGCGGGGACGCGGCAGCCGCTGGCACACAAAGGAGGCGGCGGGAAGGCGGGGCGGGGCGGGGCGGGGGCGGGGGCGGCAGGAAGGGGCGGGGGCCGCGCGCGCCGCGATAAAGCCCCCGCCGCCGGGGCCGGCCCGCTGGCTCAGTGGGGCTGCCGGGCTGCTCGGGTTGCGAGGCGTGTGCAGGCGTCGCCGCCTCTTTCCTCCGCTGCCCCTCCTCGCCGCCGCCGCCGCCGCCGCTCTTCCTCCTCCGACTCCCCCGCCCCACCGACACCCGGCTCCGGCTCGGGCCGCGCCGCGCTCCGCGGCCGCCACCTGGGGATCCCGAGCGAGGGGCGGTGAGTACGGGCTGCGCTCCCCGCGGCCGATCCCGGGCGCCCGGGGCGGGAGGGGCGCAGCAGGCGCTGCCCGCCGCGCCGGGGACGGTCCCGGGGCTCGGCGCGCCGCCGGCTCCGCGCGGCGATCTTGCGCCGGGCCGGGAGGCTGCGGGGCCAGCGGGGCCGGGGGCGCCGGTGTCGAGGAGGAGGAACTTTCTCAGCCTCCCCCGGCCAGGCTGCCTCGGTCAAAGCTGCGTGCGCGCCCCGCACCCGTGCCCGGCCCGCGGGGAGCCCGAATAGGACCCGGGCGGGGCACGGAGGGGCCGCGCCGGCGGGCCAGGTGTCCGCGCGGCCGGGAGTCCTGGGGCCAGCGTGTCTGCTGCTGCCGCCGGTCCAGCCTAGCGGGCGCCCGTGACCCTGAACCTGGGATACCCAGGTACTCGCGGGCGTCCCCTACCCCGTACTTTGCGTGTGCGCCGCCTGTTCGCGAAAGACAAACGGACTCCTACTTGTTACCGCTGCCTGAGCGGGCTGGGGGTAACCGGTGATTTGGGGGAGAGCCTTTAAATTGGCTTCTGGCAACCGATGTAAGCCCATGGAGCTGATCTTTGCCATTTTCATCGTCTGTAGAAATGGGAATTGCAATGCTGATCAGTGCCTACAGGTAAGGTGAAAGTACTCAGAAATTCTGGGCGGAATTAGGTGTTTAATTTGCCTACAAACTGAGTGCGGAGGGAAGACTTCTATTACATAAGACAGCACTCCACCTTCAGGTATTATGGAAGATGCTATTGAAGGTTTTAGTGTTTTAATGAGCGAAAAATAGTCTTCGTGTGTGTCTCTCTTGAGAAATCTCGAATGCTGCTGTGTCTTGCTTTGACTACTTCGCAGGGAACGTTTTTATATTTATATTATTTATATTTAGCATCAACATAAAAAGCTGTTTGAAGGTTTGACTTCCTCTTTCAAGCCAGGAAGCAGTTTGCTCCTCTGAACTGTTCAGGAACAATTTACGTGATAATTTTATGCTTCGGAGATTTTATATCGGAAAGTTGAACACAGATAACTGGGGAAAAAATGTAAGCATTGCTAATTTGTATATCTAAAGCACACTTCAAAAATTGAAGATACTTTCAATGCTGACTGCATATCTAAATCAGTAATTATGTACTGTTTGCCGTATTTCAGCAAAAAATTTTCTTCAGCTGTGCAAATGAAGGTGTTAGCCTAAATCATCGAAGGCTTCTCTCAACCCCAAGTTTTGATACTTTCTTAAAATCATGTTCAAAAATATTGTACAGTGCAGGGCAATTACTGAAGGTCATCAAGATGTCGCCTATCTCTTATTCTTTAAAAAAAATGAATCTATGCAGAAAATTTCTGCCTCCCATGAATTCACATAGTAGTGTAATTTGAAAAGGACAGAAATGATTCAATCTCCAAAGGACAGTAATTTTCAGTTCCACATGAGTGATTAAATACTAGTCAGAGATTGTTTGAGGTGGCAGAGTGGGAAATGAGTGGTGACCTAGCCGGGTCCCAGCTACACTTCTCTGTGGCCGTTCTCGGCCAGCTAGTCACTCTCCCACAGCATGGGAGACTTTGGCCCGTGGGCTTTCTCTCCTCCCCTAGTCCCACAGTCCATGTAGGGGCTGCTTCCGATTCCTGCTTCCTTAACCATCTCGACTCCAGTGACCCCCACCCACTCCAGCTACTGGGTCCTCTACATCCAAGTCTTGCCCTCACCCAGAGACGCTCAGCTTCTGAAATCAGCACCTCAGTGTCTCTGCACCACAGGCTCCTTCCTTCCAGGTTGCAAACTGGTACTCCCATGGCAACTCTTCTTGAACACAAGAGATCTGTTCCCTTCCCTCCTTCCAGTTTGGCAGGTGCCTTTCATGGCCCACTCTAATGAGAAAGTAGGGGTCACCAGTTTGAAGTCTCCCCACGTCCTACCCCATTTCCTTCCTACAGATTTTTCCAGATTTACCCACATCCAAGAAATCTTCTTAAGCATCTGTTGTGTCCAGGCACTTTGCTAGGCCCTGGTGTATGGTAAATATAGCCGGTCGCTGTTCTCTTGAAACAGTCTTTCCTGTGGCAGCAAACAGACACAAAGAAACCTAACTATGCTCTAATAAAATAAGAATAAGGCAGAATAATAGAAGAGAAATCAAGTTGGGGCAGGGGCTTAGAGAAGGTTAGAGAGAAGACTTTCCTGTGGCAGTGCCTCATGTCTCCCAGTGAACTCTTTTCTTTTTTAACAGTTTTTAAAATGCCATAACCTCCCTTGTCAATGCATCCCCAGCTCACCTACAGCCGCCACCTGTCTCCCAGGCTTCTTAAATGAGTTAACACTTCCCCAGGCTTCCCTTTTTTCCTAACTCTCTGCAAGCTGGCCAGAGACTCCCCAAAGTAGGAGAAGACCCCACAACTCCTGCATGAGTGGTCCTGCGCACGCGTCCTAGACCTCTCTGCAGCATCGGATACGGATCTTTCCTCTTTTTCTGATGGATGCTTTTCTCCTTCCCTAGTTGCCACCTCCTCCTGGTTTGCCTTCTGCCACCCTGGCACCTCCACTACCTCCTGGGGTGACCCAGGGCTCTGTTCTTACCCCTCTTCAGCTTCATGCAGAATGTTTGGGATACCACATTCCCACAGCTTCCACTTTCACCAGTACGAAGTGAGTCCCAGATTGGTACCTGCAGCTAGTTACCTAAAGTCTATGCCCTTTAGGCAGAAAAACCCACAGTAAGTCGAAAACTGATTTTAGTTCCCATCACCCACTCCGTACCTGTTTCAGCCTTGACCAAAATTTATCCTTTTTTTTTTTTTTTTTTTTTTTTTTTTGCTGGTGACTCGGCTGTTTACCAAGGTGCTAAAGCAGGAACCTCCCTCCCAGGGACGCTGGGCTCCTCCAGCAACCGCCTGCCGCCCGCATCCAGTCACCGAGTCCTTCTCGTGCTGTGAAATCCCATAAACCTCTGCTCTAGTCACCATGGCCCTGCCCTGCTTTAGAGCCCAGAAGTGGCAAAATGGTGGCCGGTGTGCCAATTCCAGCTGGCAGATGTGTTGCTGGCTTGAACACAAGTATACAAAGATCGTGTGAATATTTGGAAATGTTACGATATCACTTGGATTTATAGCTCCTCTTAAAAACCAGGAGGCCTGGAACAGGAGGCCTACGTTCCCACGTGGCAGCGCTTGGCTGGCACGGAGCTCCCAGTGCCTGGCCATGCTGGAGGCTGCTTGCTCTCCGCTTCCTCTTGCACCCGTGGTCCCCATTTACAGCAGCTTCCTAGCTCCCGTGGGCTTCCAACCATAGGCTGGGGGACCGTCAACAGCCCGGGAATGCTGAGTGGCTGACTGCACCGTTTCCTGCCTGGTCTGTTGCACTAGCTTTGCACCCCTTTCAAACCATCATCCACATTGCTTCTGGGGCTACTTACCTCAGGGCCCTCAAATCCGAATCTGCTTGTGTCCCTCCTGATAAAAACTCAGTGCCTCCCTCTTGCCTTGGGGACAGACCCCGACTCTGAAGGAGTAGCTGTGTTGTGTCACAAGCTAGGTATCTCAGATAGAAAGGTGAGCTTTCTATTGACTTTTTAAGGTGATGTACCTGCATTTCTCAAAATGCTTTTGAACCTCTATAAGGAGGGTCGCTAATATGTAATTCCAGTGTTATCTCACCCTTACTGAGATGCAGTCTCTGCTGTTTATAAACCGTTTCCACAGGCCTCACCACCTTCCCACTGCCTCATAACCACTCTGGAAGGAGACGGGGCAGGGTTGATTCCACATCCCAAGGCACGGGCTGCCCCAGAAGACCTCAGCCCTTGGAACATGGCGGAGCCCATTTCACATGGTGCCCAGAGTCATACAGTATGTCCCCAAGGTCACTCAGCTGCCTTTGGGCAGTCCTGTCCCAGAAGTCCTCAGCGCTCAGCCAGGGAACTTTCCACAGTGCCCTGCTCTCCTCCCTAGCAACTCCCCAGACTGCCGGCCATTTGTAATGACAGAGTCCAAGCTTTCTTCAACCCTCTCCCGCCTCCCTGCCTTGTACCCTCCCGCAAACTTTGTTCTCTTGCAAAACTGAACTCCCTGCAGACTCCTCACACCATGGCGGTGCCCTTACTCCCCGCCTTGGCTCCTACGGGACCTCTGCCTGGAATTCTCTTTCTCCATCTTCTGCATTCATTGTCTGGCCAACTTCCCCTTTTTCAAGACTCATGTCTAGTATCACCTGTTCCAAAAAGCCTTTCCTGAAGACCAGTATCTCCCAGTCCCCTGTGGCACACGTGTGGTGTGTGCACACACATGTACATCCTACCAAGTGGATGCCTCTCTGACGGCGGTTACTGTGTCATAGCAACATACTCTACCCACCAGATTCTTAGTGCCGTGAAGCCGTGCCTGTGTTCTGGTTTCATTCGTACCAGCAGTGGTGCGTGACCCAAAGGCATTAATGGCTGTTGAACTAGACCATATTCATAGTTTTCATAAGTTTGCTGCACACTTTATGAAAGAGAGCTTGTCTTTGGGGCTTAAAGAGGAGCTCTCCTCCCAGACCTCTACCCCTGGTGCCGGATACTTCTGCATTTAATATATATCTTCACATTAAAAAAAAAAATCTTTGATCAACCATGTCTTCTAAAAGACAGAACATTACCTAGAAAAAAGCAGAAGTCTAATACAGAAGTGCTTCTGTGTCTGTGTTCACTTCAGTTACCCTCATCCGAACCCTCTTTGGCTTCATTCTGTCTTCCTTGAAGTCCACCGGCTGTACTTCGTATTTCACAGTTTATACAAGGTAGGAGAATACCTTCTGATTTATTTCCATTAACCTTCTCGGTAAGGGTGATACAGGCCCTCTTGCTGACCCTTGTTTTTCGTTTTGTTTTGTTTTTCAGTTTTTACCGGGGCAGTTTTTTGGCTGTCTTAAGCCGGGTTTGGTGGAAAGAGCCCTGGGTTGGGAGAGGGTCTGGGCTATGCCACAAACGATTTACATAGTTGACTATCTAGAACTTAATTTCCTTGCCTGTACAATGGGCGTGTTGAAATAGTGATCTCAAAGCTGCCTTATTTAAAGAAACAATTTAACTTCTTGGCTTATTTTCCTTTCTGATCCGGCTTTCTCATAAATATCAGGCCTAGGGGAAATTTTTTCTTAAATGCATTGTTTTATGTTTATCTACATGAAATTCTTCTCTTTCATTTTCCCTCTCTTTTAAACCTAAGAAATATATATTCAGTTTGGTTCTTCAGGACTTATAAATAGCATTGAGGCCCAACATGAAGATTTATTTAGTTTGTATTCCCACTTGGAGGCATTTATAAAAATGTTAAATAGATTGGGTCCCATATACTTGGATCTTCTTTGCAAACCACTGTTTCCAACCATAAATGTGCCCGTCTTCTCTTTCCAAAACCATCTTTCCTCATGAGTAGATCGCACGCCTGATCTAAAAATCAATATTGGGTTTTAAAAAAATACCCTTAGGTATGAAATGGAGTGAAATGCAATAAACTACATCTTTAGGTTATTTCTTTTCTATAAGTTCACAGTTTGTCTAAGAACACTGAAAGACTAGGCCAATTTTATTTCTCTTTTGAGAAATGCTACCTTTCACCCAATGGGACAAGTCAATTTACACAGTAAATGATTCTCCCCTTATTCTGCTGTTAGGTTTCTAGGGCTGGATGGAAGCCCAGCCCAGAGAAGTTGGCGTTCCTTCTGCGACTCTTTTTGTGCATGGGGATGGCCACGGAGCCCAAGCAATCCTCTATTTGTCATTCCATTCATGCGTCTGGACAAACATTTCATCTCCACTTCACCCTTGAATTCCTTCAAAGGTTGGGGTGGACACCCTAATTCAAGATCAGATGAGGAATACCCCATGCTCCTGCTTCAGTCTGACCTCAGACTTTGCCCTTTGTCTCAGAAGATAATTGGAGAATTGGAATCCACTGTGCCTTTCTATTTTTATCAGTTAATTCTTGGGAGAAAGATAATGTGGAGGGGTCTTCATATAAAACAGAAAAACTCTGATGAAAAGGCAGAAAGGATTTCTTCTAGGGACTGCAAATCTTGGTGAATGTACTTTGTTTCGTTTTTGTGATGCCTTCCCGCACCTTGCAGCAGTGAGAAGTCCGGTAACCTGGGGAATTTCTAAGAACATACTAAAAACAGCATCAGTACTTTCTCCCCCTTCCCTTCCCCGCTCCATTTAGTGCCAACTAATACAGCTATAGAAAAATTAACTACTTGTTTTGGGGCTAAGTTTTTATGGACCAAATCTTGAAAGTGGGTGTGGGTATGCGGGAGAGTTTAACCCCAAATACGAAGCCCACTGGAAAATGTATGTGGTGACTGCAAATGAAAATAGATTTTTCTTTCTTTCTTTTGAGAAAATGCTATATAGATAATGGCAGTGTTCGCATCCTCTACTAAAGAGGTTTTTTCTTTTTTTAACTGGGGAATCCACTTAAGAAGAAATTATTTTTATTGAGGATTTGGTCATTGATTGGATTATATGAGCTTTAACTACCGTCTTATCTTTTGGTTATAAGGGCAGAAACCCCAATCAAAATAACTGACTCAGAAACACGGAGAGCATGGGGGGAACTACTGGCTTATGCTGCCGCGCCCGAGCCATGGCGGAGGTGCTTTGGCCTTGGAGGTGACTGGAACTAGAGACTCGGGGCCTTGGGCCTCTTTTCTCTCCCTCCATGTCTCTTGTCTCCGGACCATGACATGACTGCAGGCACCTTCAGGCTTATCTCCCTACAGCCTTAGGATCAAAGAGGAAAGATGAGCTTCCTGTCAGTTCCAGTGGGAAAAATCGTATGGAGGCGCTCTGATTGGCTCAGGTTGGGTCATGTGTCTTTCCCTGGACCAATGGCTGTGGTCAGGGGAATGGGTTGCTATGACTGGCCAGATTCGGAGTCACAGGTTCAAGCCTTCCGTCAGGGGAGGAGGGAGTACTGAGAGGGTGTGCTGGACAGGCAAGTTAGCTCAACTGTCATTAGTATTTGTTTGCAGTTGACAGAGGCACTGTGCTATCTCCTCCAGCCTCATGTTTGCTTGTTGGACAGATGCTAATATTCCCACTCGGACAGTTGTGAAGAAGAATGTGGAGCTGCCCAGGTGTCCATGGTTATTCATACAGCCTGTACGTGTCAATGCCAGAGCCTGCACCCAGGTCTGTAAATGTGTGCGCTGTGAGCTGGTACCATGAGCTGTCAGAGATTTACGACTCGTCAATATTTATAACCTCTCGAAAGGAAATTCCTGTCAAACAACGGGCCTCCTTTCAAGAGACCAGCTTCTCACTTTGCTGTATGATCTGCTTCAGTAAGACAACCAAAACAGAGATGGAAACAGACTAATATTTGTGTGTTATGATTGAAGTAATGTTTTTATGCCTTTTGGCCCCTGGGCCCAGTTGTTCCTTAGATACTTGTTTTTTTCCTGGGTCTCAGATGCTAAAATTAGTACTGACCTTTGGATTGAAAAGGTAGAGTACATATACCCAGAGTCCAGGGGAATAACTTAGGCTGAGCTGGATAAAACTCAACCGAAGAACAAGTGTGACATGATTTTTAAAAGATGTCTAATTGAACTCCACAAATGTGTGGAGACTTAGCATAAAACATGGAGGTTTAACTTTTCTTTTTATTGTTTTTTTAATTTGTTATTTTTTGCAGTATGCGGGCCTCTCACTGTTGTGGCCTCCCCCGTTGCGGAGCACAGGCTCCGGACGCGCGGGCTCAGCAGCCATGGCTCACGGGCCCAGCCGCTCCGCGGCATGTGGGATCCTCCCAGACCGGGGCACGAACCCGTGTCCCCTGCATCGGCAGGCGGACTCTCAACCACTGCACCACCAGGGAAGCCCCTATAGTTTTTTTTACATTTAACTTTATTTCAAAGTTTGTCACATCAAATGGTACGTGCTCTCTTCCTCCCCCTCTTCCTTAGTCTAGTGTAGTAATTAAGAGTATGGAGGATGTAGAGACCGACGGGCTTTGGCCTGAATCTAGATTATATCGGTTACTAGTTGGAGGCCAGAAGGCCATAGCCAATTGCCTAGACTTCTCCAAGCCTCAGTTTCACCATCTGTGAGTTGGGCGTGAAGGGAACCACATCTTAAGTGTTGTGAGGGTGCCGTGGAGAGTATGCTTTAGGTGCTGAGCACAGGGACTAGAATGGAGCTGACTTCCAGGGCACGAGGTGGCAGTGGGGTTCCAGGCAAACATTTAACTCCTCTGGGACTGGTGTTTTCATTGCGCCTTTGACCTGAAGAATGAGCGGCTTGCTCTCTGTGTTTGCATACCTAGTTGCCAGACCCCTTTTCTGTAAAACTCTCAGTGGGTAGCACTCCCAGGGATCAGCTGGTCATCTGTCCTTTCCACAGGCTTCCAGCTCCTCCAGTACTGGCCATGGAGCAAAGGATGGCTGATGCCAGAAGTAAACTCCCTTTTACTCCACCTCATGAGGAAATGTAAGCAGCAGTGTTACCAGAAGTTCCTTCTAGAGGCACATTGCAGGCTAGCCCTGTCAGGCTGGGCGCTGTGTTTGTTTGTTTTGTTTTTTTGGTAGTTATGAAGAATGACTAAATTGTCTGTGCAGTAGGAAAAATAATCTATTTAGGTTTTTGCAGATGTAGCATCCAGAGTCTTCTCTTTTTGTTCTCATTTTTCCGATTGAGAAAAAGTCATTCTGCTGTATCCAGTGATGTCCATATACCTAGAAATAACCATTTTAACCACACACTGAATGTATTTAAAACACATTTAATTATTCCTTCAATATACAGAAGAGTTCTATGAATTATGGATTAACCACTGCCAACATCGTTAGATAGGAAATGTATTTTCTGCTGCCATTAGTATGATTTTTTTAGGCTTTTACTGGCAGATATCCATATGGGACTTTATACAGCACTCAGTGTATGCCCACACGTGAATTATTGCTCAGACAATGGGATGGGAGATGACAGGGAGAGTCTATGTGATGGCTTAATTATAAAGAGAGCTTTCTTTCTAAAGGTGTGGATTTTCTTTTTGAAATTAATTTACTTGATAGACTCATATCATCTCTTGCCAAACCTGCGTTCATTTCTAGCAACTTGGAGGATTGGCCAGAGATGCCCAAGTATCCGTAGTGAACCTGTTCTTGCGCAGCAAGGTGGTAAATCATGACTGTCAAAGTGCTAATCATACTAAGGTGAATGAATTCAGCAATTACTGAAAACAGAGTTGTTCCATGCCTGTGTATCACTTATTGGTGTCAAATTTCTTTGAGAACAATATAGTTTTTATGTATACAATGGCAAAAATGTGCTTTTCTCTTACTCTCTACCGTGTGTTCTCGTTATGTGTGTGTCTTATCCACCCCACTAGGAAACCGCCAGGACTTTGTGGTCTCTCTTACTCCTCTGGGCTCCTTTCACAGTACCTGACACAGAGGAGCCCAAAAGACGCCTGAAAGGGGAGAATGAAGCGCAAGATCATTGGATCATCAGGGTGTCAAGGGCTGTGAGGCACATTTTATACATGATCTTGTTGAATCTAAACAGCCCTTGTAAGGTAGAAATTAGTCCTAGTTTACAGGTGAGAAAACTGAGATTCAGGTGTGTGGAGTACCCTTCTGAGATTCCCACCCATGGGGATGTTCTCTCCAGGGCTGGGTGTCTTGCAGAGGAGAGTTTTGATTCTGAAACATTTTTTTCAGGGAATGACTGAGGCCAAACAGTGGTGATGGAGCAACAGTGCAGGGAACCACAGACCATTGCTGGTTGGAGAATGACTTGGGGAGTCAGATGGACCTGGGTTTAAATGACTATTCTATGCTTAGTAGTTTTGTGTCTGCAAAATACTACCCGCCCCCAGTGTGCTCCATTTCCAAAGCTAGAGAATGGAGGTGTTGAGGATGCAGCTTCCTTGCAGAGAGAGATAGTATTGTTCCTGTCTTACACACAGGGAAATAGGAAGTATCATGAATTAGGTCACTTGACAAGCCTGAGGTCATTCTGTAGATGAGGAACTCGGAGGCTCCATGAGGGTCAGGAACATGGGCAAGTGATGGACTGTGTCCAGGTCTCAATTTCCTCCCATGTGAATTGAGGGCTTTGATGCCTGGCTTGCCAGGAGCCCGAGAGCATCAGCCATGCGGATGCGAAAGCCCTTTACACATAGGAGTTTCTTAAATGTCAGTCACTGGGTCAGGGCTGTGACTTCGGTCACTTGGCAAGGTCAGGGCTGTGGCCGAGTGAGGATTCACCTCTCTGTTCCTATCACTTGTCACCTCTCCAGACGCAAGTCTAGGTACAGTTTGGTAACAGACCGCCATGACCTGTCACTCACCCCTGGTTAGCCCCCAGAGTACCCCCACTGACCTGGGGACTGTTACCACTCATTCCTTAGGGCCACTGGCTGGTTCATGTCTCCCTTTCTCTTTGTTGTTCACACCCATGTTCTCAAAGAGGATTATTCCCCGAGAGAAAAAGGGTTTCCCAACGCTTACTCTTGATGAATCTGCCCCGCACAGGACTTCAAAGGAGCACGAGGTGGCAGATCTGGTGTATTTGGGTGGCATGCAGTGTGAGAGCTACTTTTTGAGCGCTTACTCGGTGATAGGTGCTCTGCGAGACAAGAAGTAGCCACAAAATAGGTTGACCTTTGAGGATCTTCTCTATGTAGGTAGAAAAGGCATATCCATGAGACTTTAGCAATTGAAGATAGTCTAGAACAGTGGTGCACCGTAGTGGGGTGGCAGCAGGGGCATTCGGGGGAAGCACTGTCTGTAGAGGATTTAAATGTAATAGTGAAGTTACCTCAGGCTTGGTTTGCTTTTTATTATCACTGTGTGCCATGGTGATAAACTATTTCTCCCCTGGACCAGACCATCACCCTGCCCCTCACTACTGTTCTGGGTCACTTATCCACTGCTGTGTAATGAGTGCCATGGATGAGATGCTCAGGATGTCCCACTGGACTGGTCGGTGTGTGCTGAGTTGTTGGTGTGAAGGGACTCTAGGAGCGCCGTGTGTGGCCCTGGTGACCGGAGCGGCCACTGGTGCCAGCCCAAAGCCACGGCCGTGCACTGCCTCCCTAAATCCACTTGGCAGCCCTGAAAGGCTGGAGGCCCAAGGTCGTTCTATGGGTGAGGGACCCGGAGCCTCCGTGAGGGTCAGGAATGCAGGCAAGTGATGGACGGTGTCCAGTTCTTGATTTCCTCCCGCGTGAAATGAGGGCTGTGATGCCCACTTTCTAGGAGCCTGGGAAGCTCAGCCTTGCTGATGCTAAAGCCCTTTGCACACAGGAGTTTCTTAAATGTCAGTCGCTACTAATCACGTGTGTTCGTGTTCGCGCGCAGGGGTGTGTGTGTGTGTGTGTGTGTGTGTGTGTGCAGAGGTAAGTCTGTGCACAATGTGAAGCGTTGGCTCGTAGCTAATAAGCACAAATGTCCAGACAGCCCTCGGGGGTAATGCAGTCCTTTCTTTTTCTTTCATGTTACTCTCCATGAAAACCGTTTTGATCTAAATTGTGTAGAATTGCTATTTACTGATTTGTATCAATAATAATGAATTGGCCGGTTAGTCTCTCATGTGGTCTCTATGACTAAAGATGTGGAGATAACTTCTCCATGGGGGAGAAATCAGATCTCATAAAAAATATGACAGCTTTGGAAAGTGTGAAACATTACTTGCATGGAACTTCTACTTTCATTAAATACTCAAGACTACAAGACACGGAGTGTCCAGAGCTGCAGTAAGGCCCGCTCTCTTCCGAGTCAGGCACGCACACTGAATTGGTGCCTGAGAGATGCCTTAATGAGTCACTGAAAAGCACTAAAATGGTGGAATTTTGTCTGTGAAAATGAGAGTGTCCTAGTTTAAAAACCGTGTACATGAATATGAAGTGAAAAATTTATCTGAAATTGTCCCTCAGAGAAAGAGAGATTTGCTAGATATTAGGGTCCATTTTACAAAGATCCTGATATGTTTTTGGTCAGAGTTCACCAAAAGCACTGGATGGACGAGACGCATGAGAACACATGGGGAAGGCGTATTAGCCTGAAATCCCCTGTATCAATTCTTATTGTGAATGCTTTTAGCGACTGCATGATGAAAAAGGGTTTTTTAAAAAAAAGGCAGAGAAGATGGCAGAAGAATAAGTGGAGATCACCTTCCTGCCCACAAATACATCAGAAATACATTTACACGTGGAACTGCTCCTATAGAACACCTACTGAACGCTGGCAGAAGATCTCAGACCTCCCAAAAGGCAAGAAACTCCCTACGTACCTGGGTAGGGCAAAAGAAAAAAGAATAAACAGAGAAAAGAAAACGGACGGATCCTGCACCAGTGGGAGGGAGCTGTGAAGGAGGAAAGGTTTCCACACACTAGGAAGCCCTTTCGCGGGCGGAGACTGCGGGTGGCGGAGAGGGAAAGCTTCGGAGCCGCGGAGGAGAGCGCAGCCACAGGGGTGCGGAGGGCAAGGCGGAGAGATTCCCGCACGGAGGATCAGTGCCGACCGGCACTCACCAGCCCGAGAGGCTTGTCTGCTCACCCGCCAGGGCGGGCAGGGCTGGGAGCTGAGGCTCGGGCTTCAGTCGGAGCGCAGGGAGAGGACTGGGGTTGGCGGCGTGAACACAGCCTGAAGGGGTTAGTGTGCCACGGCTAGCCGGGAAGAAGTCTGGGAAAACTCTGGAGGTGCCGAAGAGGCAAGAAACATTTTCTTGCCTCTTTGTTTCTTGGTGCGCGAGGAGAGGGGATTCAGACCGCCGCTTAAAGGAGCTCCAGAGACAGACGCGACCCACGACCATCAGCGCAGACCCCAGACACGGGCATGAGACGCTAAGGCTGCTGCTGCTGCCACCAAGAAGCCTGTGTGCGAGCACAGGTCACTATCCACACCCCTCTACTGGGGAGCCTGTGCAGCCCGCCACTGCCAGGGTCCCAGGATCCAGGGACAACTTCCCCGGGAGAACGCACGGTGCGCCTTAGGCTGGTGCAATGTCACGCCGGCCTCTGCCGCCGTAGGCTCGCCCCGCACTCCGTGCCCCTCCCTCCCCCCGGCCTGAGTGAACCAGAGCCCCCGAAGCAGCTGCTCCTTTAACCCCGTCCTGTCTGAGCGAAGAACAGACGCCCTCAGGCAACCTACACGCAGATGCGGGGCCAAATCCAAAGCTGAGCCCCTGGGAGCTGTGAGAACAAAGAAGAGAAAGGGAAATCTCTCCCAGCAGCCTCAGAAGCAGCGGATTAAATCTCCACAATCAACTTGATGTACCTGCATCTGTGGAATACCTGAATAGACAACGAATCATCCCAAATTGAGGAAGTAGACTTTGGGAGCAACTATATATATTTTTTTCCCTTTTCCTCTTTTTGTGAGTGTGTATGTGTATGCTTCTGTGTGTGATTTTGTCTGTATAGCTTTGCTTTTACCATTTGTCCTAGGGTTCTGTCTGTCCGTTATTTTTGTTTGTTTGTTTTGTTTTGTTTTGTTTTGGTATAGTTTTAGCGCTTGTTATTGGTGGATTTGTCTTTTGGTTTGGTTGCTCTCTTCCTTTCCGTTTTTTAAATTACTTTTTAAATTTTTAACAATTATTTTTACTTTAATAACTTTATTTTATTTTATTTTTTCTTTCTTTCTTTCTTTTTTTTCTCCCTTTTATTCTGAGCCATGTGGATGACAGGGTCTTGGTGTTCTGACTGGGCATCAGGCCTCTGCCTCTGAGGTGGAAGAGCCAAGTTCAGTACATTGGTCGACCACAGACCTCCCAGCTCCATGTAATATGAAATGGTGTAAATCTCCCAGAGATCTCCATCTCAACGCCAAGACCCAGCTCCACTCAACTACCAGCAAGCTACAGTGCTGGACACCCTATGCCAAACAACTAGGAAGACAGGAACACAACCCCACCCATTAGCAGAGAGGCTGCCTAAAATCATAATAAGGCCACAGACACCTGAAAACACACCACCAGACGTGGACCTGCCCACCAGAAAGACAAGATCCAGCCTCATCCACCAGAACACAGGCACTAGTCCCCTCCACCAGGAAGCCTACACAACCCACAGAACCAACCTTAGCCACTGGAGACAGACACCAAAAACAACAGGAACTATGAATCTGCAGCCTGCAAAAAGGAGACCCCAAACACAGTAAGTTAAGCAAAATGAGAAGACACAGAAGCACAGCAGATGAAGGAGCAAGGTAAAAACCCACCAGACCAAACAAATTAAGAAGAAATAGGCAGTCTACCTGAAAAAGATTTCAGAATAATGATAGTAAAGATGATCCAAAATCTTGGAAATAGAATGGAGAAAATACAAGAAACATTAAACTAGGACCTAGAAGAACTAAAGAGCAAAGAAACAATGATGAACAACACAATAAATGAAATTAAAAATTCTCTAGAAGGAATCAGTAGCAGAATAACGGAGGGAGAAGAACGGATAAGTGACCTGGAAGATAAAATAATGGAAATAACTACCATAGAGCAGAATAAAGAAAAAAGAATGAAAAGAATTGAGGACAGTCTCAGAAACCTCTGGGACAATATTAAACGCACCAACCTTAGAATTATAGGGGTCCCAGAAGCAGAAGAGAAAAAAAAAGGGACTGAGAAAATATTAGAAGATATTGTAGTTGAAAACTTCCCTAATATGGGAAAGGAAATAGTTAATCAAGTCCAGGAAGTGCAGAGAGCCCCATACAGAATAAATCCAAGGAGAAACACGCCAAGGCACATATTGATCAAACTATCAAAAATTAAATACAAAGAAAAGATATTAAAAGCAGCAAGGGAGAAATAACATACAACAGAAACCCCATTAGGTTAATAGCTGATCTTTCAGCAGAAACTCTGCAAGCCAGAAGGGAGTGGCAAGACATATTTGAAGTGATGAAAGGGAAAAATCTACAACCAAGATTACTCTACCCAGCAAGGATCTCATTCAGATTCTATAGACAAATTAAAACCTTTACAGATAAGCAAAAGCTAAGAGAATTCAGCGCCACCAAACCAGCTTTACAACAAATGCTAAAGGAACTTCTCTAGGCAAGAAACACAAGAGAAGAAAAAGACCTATGATAACAAACCCAAAACAATTAAGAAAATGGTACTTTGAACATACACATCGATAATTACCTTAAATGTAAATGGATTAAATGCTGCAACCAAAAGACATAGACTGGCTGAATGGATACAAAAACAAAACCCGTATATATGCTGTCTACAAGAGACCCACTTCAGACCTAGGGACACATACAGACTGAAAATGAGTGGATGGAAAAAGATATTCCATGCAAATGGAAATCAAAAGAATGCTGGAGGGCTTCCCTGGTGGCGCAGTGGTTGAGAGTCCACCTGCCAATGCAGGGGACATGGGTTCGTGCCCTGGTCCAGGAAGATCCCACATGCTGTGGAGCAGCTAGGCCCATGAGCCATGGCTGCTGAGCCTGCGCATCTGGAGCCTGTGCTCCACAATGGGAGAGGCCACAACAGTGAGAGGCCTGTGTACCTCAAAAAAAAAAAAAAAAAAAAGAAAGCTGGAGTAGCAATACTCATATCAGACAAAATAGACTTTAAAACAAAGACTATTACAGGAACCAAAGAAGGGCACTATATAATGATAAAGGGATCAAATCCAAGAAGAAGATATAACAATTGTAAATATTTATGCACCCAACATAGGAGCACCTCAATACATATGGCAAATGCTAACAGCCATAAGAGGGGAAATCGACAGTAAAACAATCATACTAGGGGACTTTAACACCCCACCTTCACCAATGGACAGATCATCCAAAATGAAAATAAATAAGGAAACACAAGCTTTAAATGATACATTATACAAGATGTACTTAATTGATATTTATAGGACATTCCATCCAAAAACAACAGAATACACTTTCTTCTCAAGTGCTCATGGAACATTCTCCAGGATAGATCATATCTTGGGTCACAAATCAAGCCTTGGTAAATTTAAGAAAATTGAAATTGTATCAAGTATCTTTTCCGACCACAACGCTATGAGACTAGATATCAATTACAGGAAAAGATCTGTAAAAAATACAAACACATGGAGGCTAAACAATACACTACTTAATAACCAAGAGATCACTGAAGAAATCAAAGAGGAAATCTAAAAATACCTAGAAACAAATGACAGTGAAAACACGATGACCCAAAACCTATGGAATGCAGCAAAAGCAGTTCTAAGAGGGAAGTTTATAGCAACACAATCCTACATTAAGAAACAAGAAACAGGCTTCCCTGGTGGCGCAGTGGTTGAGAGTCCGCCTGCCGTTGCAGGGGACATGGATTTGTGCTCTGCAACGGGAGAGGCCACAACAGTGAGAGGCCTGCGTACCCCCCACCAAAAAATAAGAAACAAGAAACATCTCAAACAACCTAACCTTACACCCAAAGCAATTAGAGAAAGAAGAACAAAAAAACCCCAAAGTTAGCAGAATGAAAGAAATCATAAAGATCAGATCAGAAATAAATGAAAAAGGAATGAAGGAAACAATAGCAAAGATCAATAAAACTAAAAGCTGTTTTTTTGAGAAGATAAACAAAATTGATAAACCATTAGCCAGACTCATCAAGAAAAAAAGAGAGAAGACTCAAATCAGTAGAATTAGAAATGAAAAAGAAGTAACAACTGACACTGCAGAAATATGAAGGATCATGAGAGATTACTAGAAGCAACTATATGCCAATGAAATGGACAACCTAGAAGAAATGGACAAATTCTTAGAAAAGCACAACCTTCTGAGACTGAACCAGGAAGAAATAGAAAATATAAACAGACCAATCACAAGTACTGAAATGGAAACTGTGATTAAAAACCTTCCAACAAACAAAAGCCCAGGACCAGATGGCTTCACAGGAGAATTCTATCAAACATTTAGAACAGAGCTAACACCTATCCTTCTCAAACTCTTCCAAAATATAGCAGAGGACTGTAGCCTGTGCTATAGATGGGAGTGACTGTATGACTGAAATGCAGACTGGATGACTGAAACACTCCCAAACTCATTCTCCGAGGCCACCATAACCCTGATACCAAAAAGAGACAAAGATGTCACAAAGAAAGAAAACTACAGGCCAATATCACTGATGAACATAGATGCAAAAATCCTCAACAAAATACTAGCAAACAGAATCCAACAGCACATTAAAAGGATTATAACACCATGATCAAGTGGGGTTTATCCCAGGAATGCAAGGATTCTTCAATATACGAAAATCAATCAATGTAATACACCACATTAACAAATTGAAGAGTAAAAACCATATGATCATCTCAATAGATGCAGAAAAAGCTTTTGACAAAATTCAACACTCATTTATGATAAAAACCCTCCAGAAAGTAGGCATAGAGGGAACTTACCTCAACATAATAAAGGCCATATATGACAAATCCACAGCCAACATCGTCCTCAATGGTGAAAAACTGAAACCATTTCCACTTAGATCAGGAGCAACACAAGGTTGCCCGCTCTCGCCACTGTTATTCAACATAGTTTTGGAAGTTTTAGCCACAGCAATCAAAGAAGAAAAAGGAATCCAAATTGGAAAAGAAGAAGTAAAGCTGTCACTGTTTGCAGATGACATGATACTATACATAGAGAATCCTAACGATGCTACCAGAAAACTGCTAGAGCTAATCAATGAATCTCGTAAAGTAGCAGGATACAAAGTTAATGCACAGAAATCTCTTGCATTCCTATACACGAATGATGAAAAATCTGAAAGTGAAATTAGGGAAACACACCCATTTACCATTGCAACAAAAAGAATAAAATACCTAGGAATAAACCTACCTAAGGAGGTAAAAGACCTGTATGCAGAAAACTATAAGACACTGATGAAAGAAATTAAAAATGATACAAACAGATGGAGAGATATACTGTGTTCCTGAATTGGAGGAATCAACATTGTGAAAATGACTATATTACCTAAAGCAATCTACAGATTCAGTGTAATCCCTTTCAAACTACCACTGGCATTTTTCATAGAACTAGAACAAAAAATTTCACAATTTGTATGGAAACACAAAAGACCCCGAATATCCAAAGCAATCTTGAGAAAGAAAAACAGAGCTGGAGGAATCAGGCTCCCTGACTTCAGACCATACTACAAAGCTACAGTAATCAAGAGAGTATGGTACTGGCACAAAAAACGAAGTATAGATCAATGGAGCAGATTAGAAAGCCCAGAGATAAACCCACACACATATGGTCACCTTATTTTTGATGAAGGAGGCAAGAATATACAATGGAGAAAAGACTGCCTCTTCAATAAGTGGTGCTGGGAAAACTGGACAGCTACATGTAAAAGAATGAAATTAGGACACTCCCTAACACCATACACAAAAATAAACTCAAAATGGATTAAAGACCTAAATATAAGGCCAGACACTATAAAACTCTTAGAGGAAAACATAGGCAGCACACTCTATGACGTAAATCACAGCAAGATCCTTTTTGACCCACCTCCTAGAGAAATGGAAATAAAAACAAAAATAAACAAATGGGACCTAATGAAACTTCAAAGCTTTTGCACAGCAAAGGAAACCATAAACAAGACAAAAATACAACCCTCAGAATGGAGAAAATATTTGCAAACCAAGCAACTGACAAAGGATTAATCTCCAAAATCTACAAGCAGCTTGTGCAGCTCAATATCAAAAAAATAAACAACCCAATCCAAAAATGGGCAGAAGACCTAAATAGACATTTCTCCAAAGAAGATATACAGATTGCTAACAAACACATGAAAGGATGCTCGCATCACTAATCATTAGAGAAATGCCAATCAAAACTACAATGAGGTATCACCTCACACCAGTCAGAATGGCCATCATGAAAAAATCTACAAACAATAAATGCTGGAGAGGGTGTGGATAAAAGGGAACCCTCTTGCACTGTTGGTGGGAATGTCAATTGATACAGCCACTATGGAGCACAGTATGGAGGTTCTTTAAAAAAGTAAAAATAGGGCTTCCCTGGTGGCACAGTGGTTGAGAATCTGCCTGCTAATGCAGGGGACATGGGTTCGAGCCCTGGTCTGGGAGGATCCCACATGCTGCGGAGCAACTAGGCCTGTGAGCCACAACTACTGAGCGCGCGCGTCTGGAGCCTGTGCTCCGCAACAAGAGAGGCCGCGATAGTGAGAGGCCCGTGCACACCATTTTAAAGCAATTATACTCCAATAAAGATGTTAAAAAAAAAAAAAGGCAGAGAAATCGAATACAGACTTAGTCATTACTGCACAGGTCATGACTTCACAGTCGCCAAATGTTGAATGTTGTATTAGTTAAGGTCATGCTAGTTGCCGTAACAAATAAACGCAAACGTGTACCGTGGTTCAAACATGATGGAAGGTTATTCTCCATTTGCATAAAGCCCCACATGGGTGTGTCACTTTCCTGGTGCGGACCTGGTGGTTCAGTGACCCAGCCTCCTTCCGTCGTGTGGCTCCACTTCATTTAACGTGTGGGTTCCCAGGGCATGATGCTTGTCAGCAAGAAGCTGGTGGAAGCAGAAAGGTCATGGCAGAATGCGCATGGCAGGTCTTGATGGGCCAGGCCTGAGGGCAGCATACATCACTTCCACTCCCGTTTCACTGACGGCATTTCAGTCATACAGTCATATAGCACAGGCTACAGTCCTATCTTTAGAAGAAGAGGAAATGGGTTTGCTGAGTAGGTAGCTATTCTGTCAGATGAAATTTTATCAAAACCACAAAGGGTCATTTTAAAATGGAACACAGTAATACGCTGTGGGGATCGCAGATATATTTTTTACCTATGAGAGCCACTGTGCTGATGCTCTGTGAAGGGCTTCTTATGGCTTAGGATAGACTTTTCCATGGCACTGCCACACGTAGATTTGGAAAGCGCGGTGTCACAGGCAACTTGGAAGAAAAGTGGATAATGTGCTCGGGGAAATCGTTAGACAACACAAAAAGCGATGACAGGCATGTAGAAGATGTCTGGGGAAAATGCTGAACTAAATTGCTTCACAGAAGGTGGCAATGGAAAGAAAGGTTCTATTTCTAGAGTCACATAATATACGTGCTTTCACGTGTTAGTCATAAAGTTTACTTAGTCCTGTGGACCAAACCTTGGGTGGGCTGGGGAGGAGGTGTCAGGATCTTCTTTTTGGGAAGAGGGCTGTCGTTTTGGGGAGATACCATATATTCAAGCACATATTAGAACGTAAAAAATAAAGACTTTCATGATGGAAGAAGGGGCGCCTCTTGCAGCTTGGGAGAGGGTCGTCAGGTGTGCTCAGAGCACCATTCTGCAACCGGGAGCAGAAGGCGAGGCAAAGCTGGGGGATGGGATCAACGCCAATCCTGAGCTCTGACGGGGGGTGGCGGGGTGAGGTAGGTGAAAGAAGACCCGGAAGGATAGGACAAAGGGGGAGGCAGTTGACAGCGTGACGGGCGCATCTCTGCCCTCTCTCTGGAAGAAGCCTCTGGCAACATCCGTCGCGCCGAGGTGGGCATATCCACGTGGTCCTCGCCTCTTTCTTGCTGTGTGAGGCAGATGCCTCAACCTCTCTGCATTTCTGTTACCTCAACGGTATCCCGAGCGGCTCACGTGAGATTTAGTAAGACGCTGTGCTCACAGGGCTGTACACACAGGAAGAGTTTTAGAAACAGCCTCCCGTCTCCTGTGCAGAGACTCTCCGGCTCCACTGTTGGTGAGCATTGTCTCCATAACTGGCCCTGAGAAAAGGGGGAGGCATTCTCCCCCTGCAAACTGTGGCTTCATGACAAAGAGAAGCTCAGCCTCCTATCCCGAAGGATTCCTCAGTGCAGTGCCTTATAGCAGAGGTTAGGCAACGGTGAGAACTTTCATTGTCATTGTTTTTTTTTTTTTTTTTGTATATCTGGTATTGATTCTTCTTTTCCTTTAATTTTATTGGAGTATAGTTGATTTACAGTGCTGTACACCTGAAACTAAAAACTAACGCAACGTTGTAAGTCATTGATTTTTAATTCCTGAAATCCTTTTTCTACCTGAGCTTTGTATAAAGGCCGTTCCTATGAGGAAGAGTTCTGTGGGACCTGAGAGTTGTCATATCGCTTCTCAGGACAGTGTTTCATGTGTGTACCTTCTGAGGTGCAGAATGGGGGAGAGGGGTAATCACTGATTTGACAGATGAGGAAGCTGAGACACAGAGCAGGGATTTATGCTACACAGGCAGGCCTAGGGCTAGACAATCCTATTCCACCATCGTTTCAAAGTGGACACAAGTTAGAGCAACTCCCCTCCCCCTACCAGATCCCTTCGGAAGGCACCAGCGGAGACCTCAGTGAGAAAAATCAAGTCAGGCTAAAGGAAGAACCTTGGTATTTGAGTAACTAAAGCCAAATTTGGAATTGTGCTTCCCATAACTTCAGGTGGTTTCTAAGCTTTGCAGAACTTTGCTGGTTAGATGGTTGCTTGCTGGGAAAAGAAAAACCAAAAACAACAACAACAAAAACATGGAAGTAGAGAGTGGTCATCTTAAATATTCCTTTGGGATTTTATTTGTTTACAAACTCATCTCGCTGTCCTTTTGGGAGATATTCTCTGGGCCACAGAAGTTTGAATGGGTCAAGTCTAGGAGTGTTTGTATTCCTTTTAAATCCATTGCTTTAAAAGTCACTTGGAGCATTGAAAACCTCAGTTCCTAGTGTGAAAACTTAGGCATGGTTGAGGCTCACCAAGCAATGTTGACCTAAGTGTGCAGAGCACTTGGTGACAACGCTTGACTGTACATTGTACAGCAGGGGATGCACGTTGAACTTCCTCCTGGGTGCTTTAACTCATGCATTATATGTGCAGTATTTTCAATTAGCTGCAGAAAAAAGTACCTTCGGTGTGGGTCTATTTTTACAGCTGGGAATTGCCCTGAAAACACAACTATTTCATACATGTGAGATTTATTTAAATGACTCACGGGGCATTTGCAGTTTAACCAATAATTGAAAATATTATTGCAGTGTGGCAGATAAAAGTAGGAAGTCATTTTGCATTCCTCCAAGCTCAATAGGCTTATGTTAGTCCAAGGGGCGGGCAGTGGACAGCGGGTGAGAGCAGTGTTGAGATTCGATCCTTCCCATTTCATTCCCGGGCTACACCATGGAAAGAAAGAGACCGCCTGGCCTAAGGATGCTGTGAGAGGGTGTTCTCAGCAAGGACCCAAAGCACTAAGGTGTTCTCTTGTCTCTCTCTCCTGTTTTCACGTACCAGACACAGATGGAAGGTCCGATCATATGTGAGGAGCCCCATCCTTCCCCTGATTCTTCGCCGACTACCTGTTTCTTCCCTACCATGCTTTTGCCCCCTGTTTCACATCAGCTGTCACCCAACTCACCAAGGCAGAAAGTTAGCTTGAGACTCTCAGGATGGACCAACCAGCCCCTCCGTGGTGGTTCATAAACATTACCAAGGATTTGGGATACGTGTTCCCGCTGAAAGGATGTTGTAAATGGTAGTTAGGTAACGCTGTATTAAAATGCATTCTTGCTCGTGTGATTCAGTCAAAGCATGGGTTACTTAGGCATTCTGTGGGCAGAATTCAAATCCTAACCACCAATTTTTAATTTTTCTCTGGGTCAACAGTTCTTAGCCAGGGGCTATCCCCCTCTTTCCCAGGAACGTTTGTCAATGCCTGCAGACATTTGGTTGTCACACTGGGTGAGTGGTGCTACTGGCATGTAATGGGGAGGCCAGAGATACAGCTAAACATCTCGCAATACACAGGGCAGCCGCTACAACACAGAGCTATCCAGTCCCAAATGTCAATAGTGCCAAGCTGTGAAAGCTTGCTCTAGAAAAAAAGAAATATCTTCCCCAAAGACTTTTCGATCCAACCTGCCTGTAAGATGGTGGCTTCTGCAATCGACATTAGTACGTGAGGTGAATTCAGGTGCTCGCCAAAGGGCTGGCTTCTTCATCGATGCCCTGGTTACATAGAGAATCCCTTGGTATCCCTTGTGCCACGCTGGACACTGGGGAAGCTTGGTGAACAGAACAGAAAATGTCCCGCCCCATCCCCAGTCAGAAGGAGCAGGATTATGGAGGCTGGAGGTGGGAAAGAGCCTGGCAGCTTCTACAAACGGCCAGGGGGAGAGTGTATCTGTCAAAGGAAGCCAAATCCGAGCAGGCTGGCCAGGTCGTAGGCTGTGGGAGGGTAAGAGTTCAGGGAAGCCACTGCAGGTTTGATGCAGGTCTTGGTGCCAGAAGTCAAGGTCAGCCTTCCGTATCAGCAAGGTCACTGGGCAGTGCAGACGGTGGGTTCAGTGCAGGAGACTGATGTCTTCTTCCAGGAATGTCGGTGGCTTGCTTAGCATAAAGAAGGTAGAGAGAGTAGACCATTCAGGAACCGTCTCAGGGGTGGAGAGATAGAGCTTGTTGATGGTTCAGTGGGGTCGGGGAGAGGCTGGAGGATGACTCCCAGACTTTCTGCTTAGATTCTTGAGTGGGTGGGGAGCCGCACTTACGGGGAGGTAGGTCCTGGAGGAACAGCAAGTTTAGGGAGGAGGAATACTCTTTCCTCCCATTACAGAATTTCTATGAAAACCGATAAGGGCCCTTCTCCATCTTTCTACCCAATGTTTCTTTTGAAAAGAAGCATTGGGCTTTAGAGTCAGCTCTGTTAGCTAAAATCTAAGATATTTCTCCTGGATTACCTCTTCTCTCCAGTTCCCATCATAATTGGCTTTCCAATGTAGCTCAGAGTTATTTCTAAATGGCTTCCTTGGGCAATCATCAGGCATTTTCTCTGTGAGATATCCTCTCCATCTAAGCAAATTAAACAGTAATGAGACTCTGCACACCATCCAGGCTTCTGAGATATAGCTTGTCTGGCTTTGCCACACTAAAACTTTTTAAAAATTGTGATAGTCTAATCCTGCCCTATTCCATTTTCAGCTGGTAGGAAACACTTTTCCTTGTTCATGAGTCTGGCAGTCTCGGAAGAAGCACCAGGAAATCATCAGAGCCTGATGCCCGTTTCCTGGGTTCCTCAGTAACCATTGGTCCTTTCCTGACGCCAACGCCGGGGCCATTCAAGGAGGCTGCATGGGGCCCAGCTGCTGCCTCGGGAGGACAAGGCCACTCAGGTCACCTTCCCTGAGGACTTGTGACCAGAGGTGAAACTCTGATAAAGTCACATGGTAGACCCTTGAAGCCCACCTGCAGCAGAAACATGAAGGAAATGGGCCACAGTTGAAAAAAGACCACAAGTAAATAGAAAAGGCAGCTTAAAAATTCCCTTTGACTTTCAGAAATTGGAATTTGGGGAAATTTTGCCTCTGAGGAAGCTGTTAGGATGGGCTGGCGAGTCCACCTTCAGAGGCTGAGGAGAGAGACCCCAGGACTCCTCGACCCTCTGTGATAACGGCAGTCAGGGCAGAGCCATCTTGGTTGAACCCTTGGTGTTCGAGAGCTGTCCAAAGAACCTGAGATGGGGCTTCCCTGGTGGCGCAGTGGTTGAGAGTCCGCCTGCTGATGCAGGGGACACGGGTTCGTGCCCCGGTCCGGGAGGATCCCACATGCCGCGGAGCGGCTGGGCCCGTGAGCCATGGCCACTGAGCCTGCACGTCTGGAGCCTGTGCTCCACAACGGGAGAGGCCACAACAGTGAGAGGCCCGCGTACCGCAAAAAAAAAAAAAAAAGAACCTGAGATGTATCACCCATTTTTATTCCTCACATCAGCCCCTGAGGCAGGGACTACTGTTGTACAGTGGGCACAGTGAAGTGTAGTGCTTGTCGAAAGTCACGCAGTGAGTTGGTGCGGGACCTCGTCTGAACTTGAGGAGTTTGTCTCAGGAGGCTTACAGAGGCCAAGATGCCTAAGAGTTTGTGCTCTCTCAAAGAGTTATTAAAAGGCACAATTATGCAAAAAAATATTTTTGGTATCTTTTTTAGAATATTGACATTTTTAATGTGCCTGCAGTCATTGGGAAAAGAAAGTAAATAATAAAAAGATCTGTCTTAAGGTGTATTTGTTTGCTGACTAAAAGTTTTAAATAAGGGGTTTTATTTTTTACTTTTTATTTGAAGGTAGTTGTAGATTTTTTTTTCACATCTTTATTGGAGTATAAATGCTTTACAGTGTTGTGTTAGTTTCTGCTGTACAACAAAGTGAATCAGCTATATGTATACATATATCCCCATATCCCCTCCCTCCCATCCTCCCTATCCCATCCTTCTAGGTCATCACAAAGCATCGAGTTGATCTCCTTGTGCTATGCATAGGACCCAGCAATCCAACTCCTGGGCATATACCCTGAGAAAACTATAATTCAAAAAGATACATGTACCACAATGTTCATTGCAGCTCTATTCACAATAGCCAGGACGTGGAAGCAACCTAAGTGTCCACAACAGATGAATGGATAAAGAAGATGTGGCACATATGTACAATGGAATATTACTCAGCCATGAAAAGAAATGAAATTGAGTTATTTATAGTGAGGTGGGTGGACCTAGAGTCTGTCATACAGAGTGAAGTAAGTCAGAAAGAGGAAAACAAATACCGTATGCTAACACACATATATGGAATCTAAAAAAAAAAAAAAAAAGGTTCTGATGAACCTAGTGGCAGGGCAGGAATAAAGACGCAGACGTAGAGAACAGACTTGAGGGCACAGGGGGAAAAGGGGAAGCTGGGATGAAGTGGAAGAGTACCATTGACATATACGCTACCAAATGTAAAATGGATGGCTAGTGGGAAGGTAGTTGTAGATTGATATGCAGTAATAAAAAACGGTAGAGGGAGATCCCATATAATCCTTCACCTCGTTCCCCCAAAGGTGTCATCTTGCGCAACCAGTACGCAGCAATAAATACCGCAACTAGGACATTGATATTGTATAATACACCTCGTTCAGATGTCAACAGTTTGACATGTACTCGCGCGTGTGTGTGTGTGTGTGTGTGTGTCTGTGTGTGTACTTATGTCTATGCAATTTTATCATACTGTAGATTTGTGTCACCACCACAGTCAAGACACAGAACAGTTTCATCACCAGGACCCCCTCATGCAAGCTTTCTATAGTCACATCCATCCACCTCCCTCTCAGGCCCCCTAATTCCTGGTTGCCACTAATATGTTCTCCATCTCTATAATTTTGTCATTTTAAAAATACTTTATAAATGGAATCATACAGTATGTAACCTTTTGGGTTTTTGGGGGGAGGGTTTGTTGTTGTTGTGTTTTGTTTTGTTTGGCGGTGCAACAAGGCTTGCGGGGATCTTAGTTCCCTGACCAGGGATGGAACCTGGGCCCCGGCAGTGAAATCGCCAAGTCCTAACCGCTGGAACACCAGGGAATTCCCCAGTATGTTACCTTTGGGAACTGACCTTTTTCACTCAGCATAATTCCCTTGAGACCCATCCCAGTTGATACATATATGAACAGCTCATCCCTTCTTCTTGCTGAGTGTGTTCCGTGTATGGATGTGCTACGGTTTATTTAACCAGTCACTTGTTGAAGGATGTCTGGGTTGTTTCCAGTTTGGGGCTATTACAAATAAAGCTGCTACCAACATTGGTGCAGGTTTTCGTGTGAAGATGAGTTTCCATGTCTCTGAAATAAATGTCTAAGATTGCTGGATCGTATGGTTAAATGCATGGAAGAGACTGCCAAACTGTATCCTGGAGTGGCTGTACCATTTTACATTCCCACCAGCAATGTGTGAGTGATCCAGTTTCTCTGCATCTTCTCCAGCATTTGGTATTATCACTAGTTTTTATCTGAGCCATTCCAGTAGGTGTGTATTGACAGCCAGTTGTGGTTTTAATTTGCATCTCCCTAATGGCTAATGATGTTGGACGTCTTTTCATGGGCATATTTGCCTTCCGTATGTTCTCTTCAATGAAATGTCAGTCTGTGTCTTTGGCCCATTTTCTGATCGACTTGTTTGGTGTTTTTTACTTTATGTTGTGAGAATTGTCTGTATATTCTAGATAGTGTATTAGCCTTGTGTCAGATATGTGGTTTGCAAATATTTTTTCCTAATCTGTAGCTTGTCTTCTCATCCTCTTTGCAGAGTCCTTTGTAGAGCAAATATTTTTAATTTTGAGGAGGTTGATTTATCAGTTTTACCTTTTTGGGGGTCAGACTTTTAGTATCAAGTCTAAGACAAAGTAGGGTTTTGATTCCTGCCTCGTCTAATGTGCAGTGTCTGATCATGAGAAAAAGGCAGTGGGGCAGGATGGACACTGGAGTGTGAAGGGTTGTTCTTCCAGCCTCTATCTAGTTTGGACTCTGGTGTGTGTCCTGTTGAGTTGTTGCTCCAGGTTATGGCCCCAGGGTAGACCTGGTCCTACAAAGACTGTAAGATGATGATGGTGTAAAGCAAAACTTTCAAAATCTCAGTTTCCAGAGCCATACGTGGTACCTTCTAACGCAAGGCCTTTTTGCACATGAGATCATCTGTCTGGAGCACTCTCCCTTGCCCCCAGCCCCCTCCTGCTTTGTCATATAAAGTTCTTCCTCCAAAGCTGGCCTACCAGGCCCTTCCTCAGAGCACCTCATCAACCCCTGCCTGCCCCCATCCCCCCAGGTGTGTCTCGGCTCCCTTTGTTGTAAATTCCACTTGCTGTCCTACCACTTGCAAGCAAATGTGTCAAAATGAATGTAAATATCCATTCAGTATTTGTGATGATTTCATTAAAGTCTGTTTCCCTCTAGACCAAGGTTTCTCAGCCTCAACCCTATTGACCTTTTGGAGGTGACAGGTCCTTGTTGTGCACGGCTGTCCTGAGCCTCGTAGGGTGTTGAGTGGCATCCTTGGCCTCCATCCACTATATGCCAGGAGCACCCTCCCCCTATGCCCAGTTGCGACAACAGAAAACGTCTCCAGATGTTGCCGGATGTTCCCTGAGGGACAAACTGCCCAGGTGGAGAACCATGGCCCTAGACTCTGAGCTCTGGGAGAGTAGGCACCAGCCCCTTTGTCCATGTTCTCTCCCCAGCCCTGTGCCTGACACACTAGTGCTTCATTAATACTTGTGAAATAAATGAATGGACGAACAGTACCTGTTATCCCACAGTTCTTTACATGGCAACCTTGGAAAGACCACCTGATTCTTTCAAAAGAATCAAGCGGGTTTCATTGTGAATCTGAGCCCCAAATTTCCTCTCTTCAGAGTTGAGTACAGTTTCCTTTCCCTCTTCCCGTGCTGCCTGAAATAAAGATGCAGGAGTCTTCGAGTTCCTGCCTGATGAAAGCCCACATCCTCTGTTAACACTGCCAGCGCACCTCCATCATTCACAGGGCTGGGAGGCCTCCCACGATCTCTGAACATCCCTGCCGGCAGAAAGGGAACCTCCTGCAGGTGGCTTTTGGCAGGTAATTTGGCTCTGCTGGAGACGCAATTCAGCATTCGTCTGCTGAGTCTCCTTCCCTCTCTGGCCTCTGCTCCCTTTTCATGAGGAAAGGGAGGAAAAGAGAGATTTGGGCTCGGTTTTGCTTAACTAAGCATGTAACTGAATATAATTAGTTCAGAAAGTTCCCAGGGAGTAAGTACAGTAGTCGTTAAGAATAACTTAGGGATGTGTGAGCATTTTAGGTTTTTCTCTGTACCTGGCAGTTTTGTTCCCTGAATGATAGAGCTGGCTTTGCTTTAGGGGGAAAAAAAAGGGCTGCTGGGCATGGGGGAGCAGGCAGTGGGTGGGGAGGAGAGCCCGATGGGGGTAATGGCTGGGTATGCCAGCCTCGGCTCCCTACTGCTGCTTTATGGGAGGGGTCTCACTGGCGCTCAGAGGTGCCGCAGTAGAGGGAGGCGGGGGCTGGTCCTCCCCACGCCGTGGAGGAACAGCTGGGCCTGCTGTAAACTCCTTCCCTGCCGATCCTTGCAGGAGGCTCTGCATGACGCAGGCATCCTCCACTCCAGCCGCAGAACGTCCGCGGGCTGTAGAAGAGCCTGATTTGATAAGGTGGGCTGACGGGCCAAAGCTTTAACTACTGGTACCACAAACCTTCCCTCCTGGGATTCACAAAAGGGATGGGCTGGATCCCTTCCTCTCTCGTGGGTCAAAAGTTCCAGGGAGGGGGCTTCCCTGGTGGCTCAGTGGTTGAGAGTCCGCCTGCCGATGCAGGGGACGCGGGTTCGTGCCCCGGTCCGGGAGGATCCCACATGCCGCGAAGAGGCTGGGCCCGTGAGCCATGGCCGCTGAGCCTGCGCGTCTGGAGCCTGTGCTCCGCAACGGGAGAGGCCACAGCAGTGAGAAGCCCGCGTACCGCAAAAAAAACACTGTGACGGTGTCAGCACAGTTGTTGCTTTGACAAGAAACGGTCTGTGACTTCAGACTGAATGCTCGATTCTAAGTTAAGGAAAGTCAGTTATGACGCACTGGGGAAGAGTGGAAATGTGTGCTTTTTTGTGCTCTAGAAGAGCCTTCCTTATCCTCAGCACAACTAACGTTTGGGGCTGGATAATTCCTTGAGGTGGTGACGGTCTCCTGCGCTGTAGGATGTCTGGCAGCATCCCTGGCCTCAACCCATGAGAAGCCGGTAGCACTCCATCCCAGGTGTGACAACCCAAAACACCTCCGGATGTTGCCAAATGTCTCTTGGGGGGCAGTGCCGCTCCCCCTTCCAGCTGGAACCACTGCAGTAGAGTAACAAGCTTTCTGTTCAATTCCTGTGCCCTGTAGAGCTGTGGTCACTTGTTTACTCCAAGTATTTGGTGATTTAAGCACAGGACAGAGAGGTAGAAAGAAGGCAGTGTTTCTTTACTTTTTCCTTGGTTGACCCTTTAAACTCCCGCACAAGAGTCAGCATGATATATTGACTAAAAGTGTTGGTTTTCAGACATCTCTTCACCTTGTATGATCTGGGCAGGTCATTTAATTGGGCCTCAGTTTTCATTATCTGTAAAATAAAAGTACTAATGCCTACTTCTTAACTTGAGGATTCAGCTAGACATTGACTATATAAAGCTCCAGGTACAGTGTCTGGCATATGGTAGGCATTCCGTAAGTGATGGCTAGTATTCTTGTGCACTTAAGAATGTATTTTACAAGTTTTAAACAAATCGGATTTGTTTTTGAGTTAGCAATAGCAGTTGCTGCTTCTACCTAAAATAGTAATGGGAACAGTTAATTTCCATAGAATTACAGCTTATTTCAATAACATTATGGAGTTCCAACTATATAGTAGGTACTATGCTATATGCAGGGAATAAAAAAATTAACTGTAATCCCTGCCATTAAATATCTAATATGTAGATTTAGCCACATAAATGGGTCAAATCATGTTCATCAAAATAAAGCCATCGCTTACTGAAAAAACTCAACACGAAATGGTCCATGGGTTGTAATGGGGTGTAGCATTCGTTTAAGTGTAGATAAAAGGATCCCACCATATTTCTCAACTCTCTCATTTTCCAATAAGTACCAATTTTTATTCAAGTTTTATGATCCTGTGATTCAACCACGGTGATTTAATTGTGTTCTGTAACCTTCTCTGCTCCCTCTTAGTACACATCTCAGCTGAGCTATCTGGAATATATTACCATATCTTTAAGCTTTCTTCAAGGATAATTTCCTAGCTTCTGAACGATACTGTGTTGGATGGATGTCATGAACTGTCCTTTACTGTTGGGTGTCGTAAGTTGTGCCCTCCCAGATGTAGTCCCTGAGTCAAGGATAAAGTGTAATTGATTCATTAAGGAAGTGCTCCCAGTGAAACAGTAAGGGAATGGAAGAAGTGGGAATTAGAAAGGGAAGCAGCCTATCAAGGGGCAATATCAGGGGAAGTCCTACCTCAGCCCAATCCCACGGGGAGCTCTAGAGAGTCGATTGCACCTTCAGGTGGTCTGTACCACCTTGAGGCAAAGAAGCTGGGCTTTTGTACTCCTGACCAGTAGTCAGTGGCTGGTGACCTCCCGGATGGCAGAATGCTGTATGTAAACTCCCAGCCACTTAGAACCCACTAAGATCGTGGGCTCCAACTCACAGTAGCAAGCCTCTGAAAATAGCAGGTGCAAATGATTAGCAACAAAGCACACAGACGCTAGAGAAGTGCACAAAGCTGATGAGAGGTCACCCACAGTGTCCCTTCATTGGAAATTTAGGTTGCAGGGATCATTGTTACTGCGATTTATCTATTGCAAAGAATATTGCAGTGATTTTGCTGCTAGAAATAACTCCACAGTGAACATTTTTAGACTCAAATCTTTCTTTTTATTATTACCTTAGAATTGAGAGATAGAAGGAGCATTACTTTTCCAATAGGTATATACATTTTAAAGAACATGCATATGAAAAATTGCCTTCCAGAAATATTTTTATCAATTTACACTTCCAGCACTTACTGTTCATTTTCTTTTTTAGCAACGGTCTAGAGAGCATTGATTTCTCACCTATGAACTGAAGACCTGTAGACAACATCAGAGTTATTCTCAGGGATCAGAAAAGTCATGTTCCTGGTCTAGCTTTGAGTAGAGACTGAATAAATGATATCTCAAAATATGATTGTTTTGAAATGTATCAAGATGCTGTTATGTATAGATAAAAAGCATTTGCATTTTATTAGTGTTTATGAATTCACGGTAGCATTTCATCATGTATTTTCACCAGTACTAAAAATATAACTAGTCATGAAGCATCTGTAGTACATTTTTTTAGGTCTCAAAAATGTGCTACCTTGTTTTAAAGATTGAGAACTACGAGCCAATATCACTAAGATGTCTTAGGACATGTCTTGACTATTGATTAGAAAATCACCCATCTAAACTGTTTTGTCTTAAAGATTTGTCAGTAAGAAAGTCTATACGACTTGGCACCATACATATAAAGCAGATTTAATGACCAAGTCAACAGACTAAAAAGCACATCTCAGAACCTTTAAAGGTTTTTTGGAACATACCTACCTACCTCCACCCCCGCCATAATAGAACCCCTTCTTTCTCTTATAGGGGTAAGGGAACACACCAGCATTGTCTTATTCTGTGTTTTAAATAGTCTAAAGAAATTAGAAAGACACAGACAGGGCTGTATCAAGGTGGAAGTATTGTTTGACCTGTTTTCTTAGCTCGATCCTTGAGGCTTTCTAAACAGCTGTTGAAGTAAAAATCAGAGACTGTTTTGGGTCTTGAGCATCGAGGAAGACAAGGGTGACACTTACTGAGCCCCTACGCTGAGCCAGATACTGTGCTAGTTCCTGTCTGCCTTTCTGTTGTGAATATGGAATTCCCATGACCACCCTTGAAATTTGATTTCTAATACAGTAAAGGAGAAAGCTGAGGTTGATAAAGGGCGTGACTTGCCTTGGTTAGTAGGTGGGAAAATTGGGATTTGAACCTCACATGAATTTCCCCTGACACTTAGAGGAAAATAGAATAAATGACCCATAATCTTGTATTTTAAAAGATGGACAACTCTCAATTTAAAAAAGACCATAAAAAAAAAAGATGGACAACTAACAAAGCCCCAGTTGCCTTCTTCCTCCTAACCTTCCCCTTTCACCTCAAAAGAGGTTTCAGGGCTTCCCTGGTGGCGCAATGGTTGAGAGTCCGCCTGCCGATGCAGGGGACACGGGTTCGTGCCCCAGTCTGGGAAGATCCCACATGCCGCGCAGCGGCTGGGCCCGTGAGCCATGGCCGCTGAGCCTGCGCGTCCGGAGCCTGTGCTCCGCAACGGGAGAGGCCACAACAGTGAGAGGCCCACGTACAGCAAAAAAAAAAAAAAAAGATTTCAGAATGAATGGTATGTGGATGAAAGACACTTGGATGTTAGTTAGAGTGTACTTATATCTCTTTGTTGAAGGAACCTTTTAGACATTGTTGCTATATATTTCAGTAGCTGAACATTTCTTTCCTGGGTATTTTTAGGTTCCTTTCTGGCAAAATTAATTAGTGTCATAGATCAAGCATATACTTTGAAGTCTGATAAAAGTGTAAGAAAAAAGTCCAAAGAGGTCTCTAAGTCTCTCTCCAGTAACCTGAAAGAAGACATTTTAGAACCACCAAGCTACTGTCACTTTGATCAGTTGGCATTTCCTGTTTGTTCTCTTAAGTCTTAGGAATGCTAAGTCATTCAGATAATACTCTGTACACTTCCCAAGGGTATCAAGAGGCCCTTTAGTTTTGCTTGTTCATCTTATTTTCTGGCTTAAGAGAATGTGGTAGATATTTGGAAATGAGGACAGGTTCTGGTGGATGTAGTTCAGTAATGTCTGCAGAGGCTAGAGGGACTAGAGTCCTTCTCTCTCCATTATAGGACCAGACCTGAGGCTTAATCACAGTTATTTGTTCATTAGCAACTGCAGTCACTTTGCAGATACAGCCTTCACTTCCATAGGTCAACTCCTGAAGGTCTCCAGAATGCCTATTGCCAAACACCCTTAACAGTTAGGCCTTTGCCTGTTGGCAGAGTGTCGGTGAGAAACATTTGGCCTGACTGCTGGGCAGCACAGTCCTGCTTAAGGCCACCTAGAAGTCTCAGTTTGGCAGCCTTTCCTTCACATATACTTTTTTGGGAAGCTCTGTCAAGAAAGCTGTTGGGAGAGGCCATGATTCTAATATAATCTGATGTGCTATTTTTCTCCTCCTCCTGTAGCCCCCCCCCCCGAAGAACTGGTTAATCCAGAGGTAGATTAATAAAGGATCTTAGTTTCCAAGAACCAGGATCCTAGGAACACAGAGACCAGAAGGATATCAACAGTTTCCCAGGGCCTGAGAACATGTCAGCTTTCATTGACGGGAGGGAACTGGTTGTCACACCTTGCCCCCCACCAAGATAAACTGGGGTCCTCTCCTTGTCATGCTGTGGGCCAGTTGTTCATTCCAGGAGCTTGCATTGTTAGGACCTCACTCAGGATGGGGTTGATCCAGGAGACTCAGTACCTTCACATGAAGGTGATTCATTGTGATTATCCTAGCCCAACTTTTAATGCCCAGCTCACTCCCCCATATTATCATTATCTAGTGTGCCTCCCCTGTGCCATACAGCCCTGGGAGGCAAACCAATTCACAGGGTAGCAGTCTATCTTCCATAACTTGAATTTCAGTGTTCGACTATAGTCCAGAGAGGGATGTTAAGTGGATTTTGGATTTTTCTACATGTCTGTTGCCCAGTATCCCCACAGTTAACTTAGGGTTTATTTGGTCATGATACTCAGATTGTGGTCTCTAAATACTGTCTCCCACTGAAAGGAACCAGAGTTCCCTAGAGAAGTGTCTGATTCCAACGGGGTATGCAAAATGAGCCTGGAACATCTTGCCAAACCAGAAACAAGGAAGCTATTGAGACTACAGGGTCACATGAAAGGTTCAGGAGCCAACCTGAAGAGGCTCGTTCTGAACATCAATAAAAGTAGTAACATTTTTAGTAGATCAAAACCCTTAAAATATGTTGAAAAACATGAGTTTGTAATTATACTAAGCAAACAAACAAAGAAACCCCCTCTGGTCAACACTAAGAATTCTGGGTAACCAAGTCATTATTTGGAGAATGATACAGGGAATGGATCTTGCCTTTGCTATACAAACTGAACCTCAAGACAACCAAATCGTTGGTTATGGGAAATTTCTTTTTATAGAAATATTCCAGCCAGTAAATGGAGAAAGAAAGGATTACAAAAGCACCATTTGGCAAGCCATAATAAAACAATACACTTAGGCAATGATCATGAGTAACTGCTAACATCACAAAAAAGAGACAGACAGCCGCTGTTTCCTGATTCCAGACCCCTGGGCAGTACCTCTGTGAAATACTCTTGCAAAAAAAGAAATTTGAATCTGATCAGCCTCTAGAGCAGAAGTTGGCAAACTTCCTGTGAAGGGCCAGGTAGTAAATGTTTCCTGGCTTTGCAGCCAACTGGGCAGCTGTCTGTTCAACTCGCTGTAGGAGCCTGAATGCAGCCAGAGACAAAACAAAAAGTGTGGCCAGATCTGGCCCAGGAGTTTGCAGACTGCTGTTCTAGGTCTAACTACCAGTTTACAGGAAGTAAGGAAGACAGATGAGCTTGTTAAACAGCATCACATGAGTGCAATTAGCAAAATCTAGACTGGGAAACTCTGTAGGACAAATAAGCTGGTTTCTTCAGTTAAAAATAAAGCAACTAGGGGAAGATTTTTTAAAAGACAAGAGACATATCAACCAGTTACAATGTTTGGAGCTTATTTAGATCCTGATTCAAATAAACTGTAAAATAGAAGGCAATCAGGAAAAGTTGGACACTGACTAGATATTTAACATAATAAAGAGTTATTAATTTTTGAATGGGATAATGATAGTATGTGTGTGTGTATTCCTTAGGTTTAGAGTATATACTGAAAATATTTTGAATTATATGCTATCTAGAATTTGCTTCAAAATAATCTTTGATTCTGAAAGAAATAAAATAAGCCACAAGTTGATAATTATTTTTTCTGGATGTTGGGTATTGAGGGTTTTTCTTGCATATATTTGAAATCTTTTATGACATAAAATTTTTTTTAATATGTACATTTTACAAAATATATCACTTTAAACTTTTTTTTTTTTTTTTTTTTTTGCGGTACGCGGGCCTCTCACTGCTGTGGCCTCTCCCGTTGCGGAGCATAGGCTCCGGACGCGCAGGCCCAGCGGCCACGGCTCACGGGCCCAGCCGCTCCACGGCATGTGGGATCTTCCCAGACCGGGACGCGAACCCGTGTCTCCTGCATCGGCAGGCAGACTCTCAACCACTGCGCCACCAGGGAAGCCCTAAACATTTTTTAGAGAAGAAGAAGGGATGGAGTATTTTCTGTTAGGCACCCCTGGGTCCTCCTAAAACTGGTGGGAATTATCTGGCTAAGAGTTGGCGCCAGAAGAGTCTTTCCGGTGTTTTTTCCCCCCAAAACTGTTTTCATACATCTTATTTGTCATTCTAAATAGACTCGACAGATATCATATTATTTATCATTTGAGCTGACAGATATCACATTATTTATCATTTGCTCATGTGTTCTATGTAACAGACATTTTGTTTTGTAAAAAAAGAATTTATAAGGTTGAAAATAAGCTTCATCTTTTGTGACCAACTATACTAGGCTCCCATTGTTTAATCGATGAGCGTTTGTTCAGTGCAGGAGTCTGGCCACAGGTGCTTTTCACAGCCTGGGGAGGTAATGTGAGTGATGGCAACTGGTGGGGAGCAGAGGGGGCATGTAGGAAAGCAGGTGCCCACCTCCTGGGGCAGTTGCTATGCAGGATGTCTGCCGTGGGAGTGAGGGCCCTGTGTTACCAGAACACCCATTCATTTTCCTTTTTCCTGAGAAGAACTCTAAATCTAGATTGTATGTGACATTGTCTAACTTTTAGTTGCTTAAAATATTTCTACAATGCCTTGTCTTCCAAACCAAACACTTGCACAGCTGGATTAGACCTCTGATTTAGCGTCTGCCCAATGGCAGGGCCCTAAATGAGAGCCTGTGGGCACCAGGATTCTAAAGTGCCCTGGCCCTGCTTTCTGTGAGCTTCCAGTCTAGTTGGGAGGAAAAAAAACATACTTGAAAAACAAAATGAGAGGTGTAGATAGGAAATGCTATGGGAATTCAGAGAAGGGGGTGGCTAACCCCATCTGGAGAAATTAGGGAAAGCTTCCCATAGGCCACAGAAGGAGTTGGGGGAAGCCCTGGTGTTCTAGGTGGAGAGCCAGGGAGAGAAGCAATGTCATGGACATGGGCAAGAGCAAGGCCCAGCAACAGGAAACCAACCCTTTGGGAAGAGAGTCAGTGGCCCTCCACAGCCCACCCATGAAGGATGTTTCAAGACAAGATTGTGTTCTGTACAATCAGGTGAAAATAGGCAGCAAACAGTGGAAAGCATGGCACTGAAACTCAGCTGAGGATCTGAGCAGCAGATCAGAGTATCATCTGTCTAGAAGTGATGGTTGAAGTCATGGGGCCTGTAGAGAGTGTGTTTCTTTAATGCTTGCCATTGGCAGGTGGTACATTTATATAGGTGGTAGGGATGCTCTCTGAGTCTGGCATTTCAAAACTACCAACCCATTGTTTATAACACTAAATCTTACTTAAAGCTCAAAGCAGCACCCAAATACTTCAAAAACATTCCCCACACTGGAAAGGAAAGGTTTGGAGTAAGAGAAACTAGAAGTCCATGGGGAAAGAGAAGCCCACATATGGAAGGATATGCCTGTGGTAATGGCTTTATTTAAAGGTATATGATCTCCCTCCAAGGATGGCCTAAAGTAGAGACTTTTTCACTGTTAAGAAAAGATTATTCAAGAAATTGAAATATTATATAGATTATGATTGTCCATATTAATGCTATATAATACATTTGAGCAACATCTTTATTCCTTCCCTTATTTGAAAGTTTAAAGTGTAATTTCTCTTAAAAAATAAAACAGGATGTTATCCTGTTCTTCCCATAATGAGAATCTCTTCGTTCTAGAGAATAAGCATTTCAAAGCCTGATAACTCCAACAGTTATATCATGTAAAAGACTATCTATTTGGACATGAATATGTGTTAATATTAGGAATGTTATCAGCCTATAATAATGTATGGATTAATACCCACTTTCCTGGCTACTGAACTTTGGAGAGAAGTGAAAGCTTAGTCTTGGACATGTACGCAAGCCAGGTGAGTTTAGACCACTGAGCATTTAGCCTAGGAAACTGAGACCAAGAAGAAGTTATGCCCAGAACATAAATCAAAAATAGCTCTGATGATTCATTTGGAGATTGGTTCAAGATGGTGGAGTGTAAGTACGTGCACTCACTCCCTCTTGCGAGAGCACCAGAATCACAACTAACTGCTGAACAATCATTGACAGGAAGACACTGGAACTCAGCAAAAAAGATTCCCCACATCCGAAGACAAAGGAGAAGCTGCAATGAGACGGTAGGAGGGGCACAAGCACAATAAAATCAAATCCCATAACTGCTGGGCGGGTGACTCACAAACTGCAGAACAGTTATACCACAGAAGTTCACGCACTGGAGTGAAGGTTGTGAGCCCCACCTGGGGGTCCGGCCACGGGAGGAGGAATTCCCAGAGAATCAGACTTGAAGGCTAGCGGGATTTGATTGCAGGACTTTGATAGGACTGGGGGAAACAGAGACGACACTCCTGGAGGGCACACAAAAAGTAGTGTGCACATCAGGACCCAGGGGAAGGAGCAGTGACCCCATAGAAGACTGAATGAGACCTACCTACCAGTGTTGGAGGGTCTCCTGCAGAGGTGGGGGGCAGCTGTGGCTCACCGCAGGGACAAGGACATGGGCAGCAGAAGTTCTGGGAAGTACTCCTTGGCATGAGCCCTCCCAGAGTCCACCATTAGCCCCACCAAAGAGCCTGTAGCCTCCAGTGTCGGGTTGCCTCAGGCCAAACAACCAACAGGGAGGGAACTCAGCTCCACCTATCAGCAGAGAAGCAGATTAAAATTTTACTGAGCTATGCCCACCAGAGCAATACCCAGCTCTGCCCAACGCCATTCCCTCCCATCAGGAAGCTTGCACAAGATAGCCTCATCCACCAGAGGGCAGACAGCAGAAACAAGAAGAAATACAGTCCTGCAGGCTGTGGAATGAAAACAACATTTACAGAAAGATAGACAAAATAAAAAGGCAGAGGACTATGTACCAGATAAAGGAACAAGATAAAACCCCAGAAAAACAACTAAATGAAGTGGAGATAGGCAACCTTCCAGAAAAAGAATTTAGAATAATGATAGTGAAGATGATCCAGGACCTCAGAAAAAGAATGGAGGCAAAGATCGAGAAGATGCAAGAAATGTTTAACAAAGACCTAGAAGAATTAAAGAACAAATACCTAGAATAATAAAAGAACAAAGAAACAGAGGTGAACCATACAATAACTGAAATGAAAAATACATGAGAAGAAATCAATAGCAGAGTAACTGAGGCAGAAGAACAGATAAGTGACCTGGAAGACAGAATGGTGGAATTCACTGCCATGGAACAGAATAAAGAAAAAAGAATGAAAAGAAAAGAAGACAACCTAAGAGATGTCTGGGACAACATTAAACACACCACCATTTGCATTATAGGGGTCCCAGAAGAAGAGAGAGAAAGGACCCGAGAAAATATTTGAAGAGATTATAGTCGAAAACTTCCTTAACATCGGAAAGGAAGTAGCCACCAAAGTCCAGGAAGTGCAGAGTCCCAGGCAGGATAAACCCAAGGAGAAATATGCTGAGACATGTAGTAATCAAATTGACAAAAATTAAAGACAAAGAAAAAATATTGAAAGCAGTAAAGGAAAAATGACATATAACATACAAGGGAACTCCTGTAAGGTTAACAGCTGATTTCTCAGCAGAAACTCTACAAGCCAGAAGGGAGTGGCATGATATACTTAGAGTGATGAAAGGGAAGAAACTACAACTGAGATTACCCAGCAAGGATGTCATTCAGATTTGACATAGAAATCAAAAGCTTTATAGACAAGCAGAATCTAACAGAATTCAGTACCACCAAACCAGCTCTACAACAAATGCTAAAGGAACTTCTCTAAGTGGGAAACACAAGAGAAGAAAAGGACCTACAGAAACAAGCCCCAAACAATTAAGAAAATGGTAGTAGGAACATACATATCAATAATTACCTTAAATGTGAATGGATTAAATGCTCCAACCAAAAGACTCAGGCTCACCGAATGGATACGAAAACAAGACCCATATATATGCTGTCTACAGGAGACCCACTTCAGACCAAGGGACAAATACAGACTGAAAGTGAGGGGATGGAAAAAGATATTCCATGCAAACAGAAATCAAAAGAAAGCTGGAGTAGCAATACTCATATCAATAAAATAGACTTTAAAATAAAGAAGGTTACAACAGAAGGAAGGACACTACATAATGATCAAGGGAACAATCCAAGAAGAAGAAATAACAATTATAAATGTATATGTATATATGCACCCAACATAGGAGCACCTCAATACATAAGGCAAATGCTAACAGCTATAAAAGAGGAAATAAACAGTAAGACAGTAATACTGGGGGACTGTAACACCTCACTTACACCAATGGACAGATCATTCAGACAGAAAATTAATAAGGAAACACAAGCTTTAAATGACACAATAGACCAGATAGATTCAATTGATATTTATAGGACATTCCATCTGAAAACAACAGATTACACTTTCTTCTCAAGTGCACATGGAACATTCTCCAGGATAGACCACATCTTGGGTCACAAATCAAGCCTTGGTAAATTTAAGAAAATTGAAATCATATCAAGCATCTTTTCAGACCACAACACTATGAGATTAGAAATAAGTTACAGGGAAAAAAATGTATAAAACACAAATACATGGAGACTAAACAATACATTACTAAATAACCAAAAGATCACTGAAGAAATCAAACAGGAAATCAAAAACTACCTGGAGACGAATGACAACGAAAATATGACAATCCAAAACCTATAGGATGCAGCAAAAGCAGTTCTAAGAGGCAACTTTATAGCAATACAATCCTACCTCAAGAAACAAGAAAAATCTCAAATAAACAATCTAACCTTACACCTAAAGGAACTAGAGAAAGAAGAACAAACAAAACCCAAAGTTAGTAGAAGGAAATAAATCATAAATATCAGAGCAGAAATAAATGAAATAGAAACAAAGAAAACAATAAAAATCAATATAACTAAAAGCTCGTTCTTTGAGAAGGTAAACAAAATTGATAAACCTTTAAAACCAGACTCATCACAAAAAAGAGGGAGAGGACTAAAATCAATAAAATGAGAAATGAAAAGGGAGAAGTTACAACGGACACTGCAGAAATACAAAGCATCCTAAGAGACTACAGCAAGCAACTCTATGCCAATAAAATGGGCAACCTGAAAGAAATGGACAAATTCTTAGAATGGTATTACCTTCCAAGACTGAACCAGGAAGAAACAGAAAACATGAACAGACCAATCACAAGTAATGAAATTGAAACTGTGATTAAAAATCTTCCCACAAACAAAAGTCCAGGACCAGATGGCTTCACAGGTGAATACTGTCAAACATTTAGAGAAAAGCTAACACCCATCCTTCTCAAACTCTTCCAAAAAATTACAGAGGAAGGAACACTCCCAAACTCATTCTACAAGGCCACCATCACCCTGATACCAAAACCAGAAAAAGACACTGCCAAAAAAGAAAATTATAGACCATTATCACTGATGAATATAGTTGCAAAATTCCTCAACAAAATACTAGCAAACAGAATCCAACAACACATTAAAAGGATCATACACCATGATCAAGTGGGGTTTATCCCAGGGATGCGAGGATTCTTCAATATATGCAAATCAATCAATGTGATACACCACATTAACAAATTGAAGAATAAAAACCATATGATCATCTCAATAGATGCAGAAAAAGCTTTGGACAACATTCAACACCCATTTATGATAAAAACTCTCCAGAAAGTGGGCATAGAGGGAACCTACCTTAACATAATAAAGGTTATATATGACAAACAAAGGAAACTATAAACAAGATGAAAAGACAACCCTCAGAAAATATTTGCAAACAAATCAAGGACAAAGGATTAATCTCCAAAATATATAAACAGCTCATGCAGCTCAATGTAAAAAAAAAACAAACAACCCAATCAAAAAATGGGCAGAAGACCTAAATAGATATTTCTCCAAAGAAGACATACAAATGGCCAAGAGGCACATGAAAAGCTGTTCAACATCACTAATTATTAGAGAAATGCAAATCAAAACTACGAGGTATCACCTCACACCGATTAGAATGGGCATCATCAGAAAATCTACAAACAATAAATCCTGGAGAGGGTGTGGAGAAAAGGGAACCCTCTTGCACTGTTGGTGGGAATGTAAATTGATACAGCCACTATGGAGCACAGTATGCAGGTTCCTTAAAAAACTAAAAATAGAATTACCAGACTTCCCTGGTGATGCAGTGGTTAAGAATCCGCCTGCCAATGCAGGGGACACGTAACCACAACTACTGAGCCTGCGCTCTAGAGCCCACGAGCCACAACTACTGAGCCCATGTGCCACAACTACTGAAGCCTGTGTGCCTAGAGCCCTTGCTCTGCAACAAGAGAAGCCACTGCAATGAGAAGCCCGTGCACCGCAATGAGAAGTAGCCCCCACTCACCACAACTAGAGAAAGCCCGTGTGCAGCAACGAAGACCCAATGGAGCCAAAAATAAATAAATAAATAATTTTTAAAAGTAAATAAATAAGATAAAAATAGAATTACCATATGACCCAGCAATCCCACTACTGGGCATATACCCAGAGAAAGCCATAATTCAAAAAGACACATGCACCCCGATGTTCATTGCAGCACTATTTACAATAGCCAGGTCATGGAAACAACCTAAATGCCCATCGACAGATGAATGGATAAAGAAGATATGGTACATATATACAATGGAATATTACTCAGTCATAAAAAGAACAAAATTAGGTCATTTGCAGAGATGTGGATGGACCTAGAGACTGTTATACAGAGTGACGTAATTCAGAAAGAGAAAAAGAAATATCGTATATTAACACATATATGTGGAGTCTAGAAAAATGGTACAGACTAACCGTTTTGCAGGGCAGAAGTTGAGACACAGATGTAGAGAACAAACATATGGACACCAAGGGGGGAAAGCCACGGGGGGGTGGGGGGGTGGGATGAACTGGGAGATTGGGATTGACATGTATACACTAATATGTATAAAATAGACAACTAATAAGAACCTGCTGTATAACTAACTAAATAAATAAAATTCAAAAAAATTTAAAGAAAGAAAAACTGCTCTGATTCCGGGTTCTGCACAGCCCCTGACACTGTCCCAATGCACTGTTATGAAACTACACACAGACATCTCACAAAAACTTCCTAAATTCAAGGAGCTAAGAAAAATACCCCTGGCAGCCTTCCCCCACTTTATAATGAAACTGTTCTTTTAGCAAAAAATTCACAACCAAGAAAAATTCTGCTAAATAAGGTGGGTATTTATTTGGGAGACCGTCTTTGCTGATTTCCAAGACCTTGGAACTTAGCTTTCTCTCGTTACTGTTGTTTTCTACCCGTTTTACAATCTTCTACATAAGTCTATAGTATGTGGGTGAATCAACTTTAAGCTGTCAGAGGCAAAACCAATATGATGTCCATTATGAGTATGCAGATTCAAATATTTATTCAAACATTTACTGATCCAGGAGGATTTCTTTGGGAAGCTTGGGGAGAATAGCTAATGGCATACTGAAGGCAGATGCCAGAAGCCATCGTAATGCAAGAGTCAACAGTTCAGAGTGATGAAGTTGGTGCCAGTCACCGAATTTGGCCATTTGTAACAAAGAAGGTACAAATTGTTTTATACTTATGATGCCTTGGTAGTATATTAAATGTTAAAGAGGAAGTTTAGTTCCAGAAAGAAAGAAGCAGGGGAGCGGACACAATGTCTAATTTTTAGACCAAATGAGTAGAACTTCCATTCAGGATTTGGAAGCGCTCCATTATCCAACAGGCTGAAAGTAACTCAGGGGATTGTCGTGGTATTAGAGACAGTCCAAGGTGCCAAAGTCAAAACAGGCCACTCTGGCCATAGGAAAGCCCCAAGGGGGAGTGTATGTAGGTCACTTACATGTTTTGAATTGAGACAGGCTGCGTTTATACAACCATTTTACAGTTAAGCACTGGATAAGTTCTGAATGTTCTAAATTTTTTATAATGTGCTTTTTTCCCAACATATAAGAAAATTGCACCATCACCTTGAACGATGGCCTTAATGGTTCACCTTGGGGCCCTGAGTGTTCTGTAGGGTGCTGGCGGGGAACTCTGCCTCTGCTGACAGGCCTCTTCCCACCCCAGTGAATTTCACTTGCTTGAGAAGTGTTTGGAGCTAAGAGTGCCTGAGGCTCAGGGCTAAATTAGTCACGCTCAGTAAACATTATTTTGATGCAATGAAAAAGAATGAACAAAAATAGAAAGTGTATCAGCCATCAGGTTTGATCCCACACATATTTACTGAACATCTACTTGGGTGGGAAGAAGGACAAGTACATAGAGAGGAAGACAAGGGAACACACGTGCCCGTTTTGCCCGATGCTGTCCTGGTGCCCTTTCTTTCCCTGGAGCACATGGACGTTATTTCCCCTCGCTCCAGGTCTCCTCTCTAAAAGGCTCCCCTCTTTCTTGTTCTCTGCAGACACCCCCAACTTCCCCCATGTAAATGCACATAACAGGAGGACAAATTGTTTCCTGGGGAAACTTGTGCTGATCAGAAGCTTGGGTCTATAAGGGAGGAACCAAATTAGCCACATCTCAAATTCTGCTTTTGTTTTACCAGCTGCCACTTCTAAGTTCTTATTTAATGAAAGTATTTGCTTTTCCATAAACACATGTAAATTTCCTACCTCTTGCTTCTCACAACCAAAGAAAGCTCAGTAAGTGGTAATCAAGGAAGAAAGCATATTTCAAAAAAATCACTGTAATTGAGAATATCAGTGTAAACAACGCCATCTTCACAGCTGATGAATTTGCCAATTGTTCTGCCATCTTGTAGATTTAAGGGTGTCACTTAAATTTATTTTCATTAACAATTCATTAATTAAGAAAGTTATATATATGGTAAGAAAAAGAAAGTGTGTAGTTATAAGATAATCACAGCAACCCAAGGGATTCACTCCCTTATTTCAAACTCTCCAGTGCCTTCTTTCTTTTTTTTTTTTTCTTAATTTATTTGATCGCACTGGGTCTTAGTTGCAGCTCACCAGCTCCTCAGTTGCGGCACATGGACTCCTTAGTTTTCATTCGCGGGCTCCTTAGTTGCGGCTCACCAGCTCCTTAATTGCGGCATGCAGCCTCCTGAGTTGTGGCATGTGAACTCTTAGTTGGGGCATGCATCTGGGATCTAGTTCCCTGACCAGGGATCGAACCCTGGCCCCCTGCATTGGGAGCGTGGAGTATTAACCACTGTGCCGGAGGGGAGCTCCCTCCAGTGGTTTCTCGTGACCCCTAGAATGAAATGCAAGAGCCATACCTGGTGTGACAGGCCCTTCAGGATCTGGCCCCTTTTTCTTCTTCACCTCCTCCCCAACCTCTCCCCTTCATGTCCCTTACATCGCTCCAACAATCCACCTTTGTTCCCACCTCAGGGGCTTCGCCCTGCCGTCCTTCTGCCTGGCACATCCTTCCCCCCTTTCTCGTCACTCAGCTCTCAGCACACGTGTCCCTCTGCAGAGGTGGCCTCCCTGCCTGTCCTGTCCCATGCTCCCCCACTCCATTCACTCACATCACCGTGTCTTATTGCTGTGGCCTGATCCCTCTCTGAAATGACTTTATTGCCTCCTGGTTTATTTTCTGTGTCCCCTCTAGAATATAAACTCCAGGAGGGCAGGGGTCTTGGCCATCTTACTTACATTTCTATGCTCAGCACTTAGACAAGTGCCTGGCACACAGTAGGCTCTCAGTAAATATTGGTGTGATTGGATGAAGGGCGGTAACAAGGATGGAATGATTAGAATTGTGTCTGGCACAGAGTTGGGACCAGCAAGTGGAAGTTTCCTTCCTCTCGCTCCGCATCCCCCTAACAAAATATATATAAAGGAAAACAATCTAATCTACACTGTTGTGTCTTGAATATATTAAAGATATTCAGTTACACTGAGTATAGTAAATCATATCTAGCTGAGTATTCATTAAATGTAGAATGTAAATATTTTCTTGATTTCATTTTTCAGGTTGTCCTTGCCAGAAGGAACCATGAATTGGCATTTTCCCTTTTTCCTCGTGGCCACCGTGACATTGCCCTCTGTGTGCTCCCAGTTCAACCCCCTGTCTCTGGAGGAACTAGGCTCGGACACAGGAATCCAGGTGTTCAATCAGATTGTCAAGTCCCGGCCTCATGACAACATCGTCATTTCCCCCCACGGGATTGCGTCCGTCCTGGGGATGCTTCAGCTGGGAGCCGACGGCAGGACCAAGAAGCAGCTCACCACAGTGATGAGATACGGCGTGAATGGTGCGTGCGCCTGGGCCTGGCTGGCGGGACTTGCAGGAGTCCCAGTCTGGAGGGCCCCTGGCTTGGTCTTTGCTTACCACACAGAGGAGCAGAGCAGCTGGGAGGGGTCTTGCTGGTGCCCCCTGGGCTTGAGGGCCAGTCTCCTCTAAGGCACAGTGGCAATGCTAGGAGTTAGGAGAGCTGGGTTCTGGTCTCCGTTCGGCAGCTGTGGGGCTTTGGGCAGTCACTTGACCCCTTGAATGCCCCTGTTTTCTCATCTCTAACAAGAAAACTTCCCGTCTGCCCCGCCTCTATGTTGCACAGGGCTCAGAATGCATCATGGCTGTGAACGTACTTTTAAATCCGTAATCTGGGGAGGTGGGTGGGTGTGACCACGGAGGGCAGCCCAGGGCAGCCTTCTGCATCTCAGTTGAGGTGGCAGACACACGAATCTCCGTGGGGGGTAAAATTGCGTAGAGCCACACACACACGCACGCACACACACACACATACATATGTAAAACAAGTGAATGAGCTCTGGGGACTGTACCAGTGGCAGTTTTCTCATTGTGGATCTGTACTACCATCATGCAGGAAACTGGGTGAAAAGTGGAAATACACGGGACCACCTTGTATATTGTTTTGCAACTTCCCGTGATTCTATCATTATTTCAAAATAAAAAGCTATAAAGGAAGTTTGTTTAAAAGTAAGGCCCAGGGCTTCCCTGGTGGCTCAGTGGTTAAGAATCCTCCTGCCAATGCAGGGGACACGGGTTCGAGCCCTGGTCTGGGAAGCTCTCACATGCTGCGGAGCAACTAAGCCCGTGAGCCACAACTACTGAGCCCGTGTGCCACAAGTACTGAGCCTGCGCTCTAGAGCCCATGAGCCACAACTACTGAAGCCCACGTGCCTGGCGCCCGCGCTCCGCAACAAGAGAAGCCCCCGCTCGCCACAACTAGAGAAAGCCCGCGCACAGCAAGGAAGCCCCGACACAGCCAAAAATAATTAATTAATTAATTAAATTTAAAAAAAAAAGTAAGGTCCAATAGGAATGGTTTTGTTTTCTTGAAAGAAAGCCCCATTTTAATTACCTGTTTAAGCTTAAGAGCTTACATCTCCTAGTTCTGTCACTCAGCTTTAGCTCCGGTTTCTCACCCGAGTCCCCTTCCACTGCCCCCTCCACAGTGCTGGGCACGGGCCAGCGCCAGCCTTGGAGCCCTTCCTTGGCACCAGCCTGTGCCGTGACCTTGACAAGTCACATCTGACGTCCAGGTTTTAGTTGCTCTATTGGGGAAGCAAGGACGTTCTCCCACCCACGTTCCTCCAGTCCCACTGGCCATAAAGTTCTAGGAATCTTGACCACATTGACGCCTTTGCTGGGAGAGGAGGAGAGATGGGAGTGTGCGTACTTCAGGGCTCCCCTCTGCGCCCCAGTTCGATCCTTCTCAGAGTCACCCCCGGGGGCTGCAAACACGAGATGCCCACCCGCCCCACTCTGTTTACACGGCATTAAACTTTTGCATGAGTTTGCAGTTTGCTTACCTGTTGGAAGCACTGGGGGACTAAATATTTGGAACACACCGTTATGCCCTTGCTTGGAAGCCCACAGAACTCTTGGTGATTTATAACTTCATAGTGAATCACCCACGGGGCTCCTGGCCTCTCCCAGCGCCATCCGGGCCCTGTCGGCCAGCACCATTCCCAAAGAGCAACTGGATTGTCGTCGTTTGTCTTCCCGCTGAACCACATTCATTTTCACTAGTGTTTCTAAAGTTTTGACAATATTGGTCTGTTGGCCACTCCCCTCAACTCCCATCTCTTCTTCCTCCCAAATCACTAGCAGTCGAGTTGTGGAATGACTTCAGTTCACATGACAGACTCATCGGGGGAGCCCGGGTGGGTTTTCAGGCCCTGGTTTGGGCTCAGCCTCTGAGAACTCAAGACAGCGGCACTCTGGTTGAGGGCAGAGGCAGGACAGTCTGGGGCACAGGGGGAGGATCTGCCCTGATCTTTTCTGGGCAGGAGACTGGGGAGCGTGGAGGAGCTGAAAGGGACAAGTGCCGGGATGGGGCTGTGAAGTCTGCTGGTCCCTTCGTTGTATAACGTGCCTGCCCACTCCTGCTGGGCCTGCCCCCACAGAACCCGTGAGGGGCGCAGTCTCCAGAGGCCTCACAAAGGGCCAAACCGTGGGGCTCTTACCTGCCATCATTTAAGAAGGACAGGTCAGCTCTCCAGGGGACCGTCAAGGTGACTCTGCCGGTTGTTTTAGGACAGTGTCATTTTGAAAGGACCCCAAGCGAGTAAGACAGGTCTGTAATTCGAGCTCTCAGTAGGAACACATTTCATCCTTTGCAACTTATTTCCCTCTTTTCCATGCTCTGAAACTAAATGGAGCGTGTATGAATGGCCTGTGGAAAATAAAGCTTACGTTGCCATAGAACGGATTCCCTTACTTTGTGAGCTTCGCATCAGTAAAAATCACCTTGTTCTTGGTTGGTGGCACATGGCCATTTTTTATAGTCTTTCTGATGCTCAACTTTATACCTTTTTTTCCCCAAAATAGAGAAAAATCGTGTTGTTAAATCCTTGGCAAGAAAGGAAATAGCGCTTAAGATTGTTAAGAAAGAGAGACGGCATAGGAAATAGCGCTTAAGATTGTTAAGAAAGAGAGACGGCATTAGGAAGAGTCCTTTGGTTTATTCCCCCACGGCTGCATAACTGAAGAGCTTTCCAGTCTCCCTATTGACCTGGTGCCAGGAAAGTCTTCCAGGAGAGCCAGGTCTACTTGGGGAAGCTGTGGAGAAGGCCTGGAAGATGCCTGCTTTGAGGCCAGAAGCGCAATTGATCTTTAGGGGCTATTAATAGTTATACTTCATTCTACGCCCTCCCTTTTCTTAACAGAAGGCCACTGAGAAAGCAGATGACTTAGTCTCTTGCTACTCGTACTAGTTTTGTTTCTACTGTTCTTATTTGCCATAATATAGAAGATATTAAAAAAAATAATAACCTTCCTACATTCTTGCGGAAATATTGCTGCATTTTCTCCTTTCTCCTTCAGGAGTGGGTAAAGTATTAAAGAAGATCAACAAAGCCATCGTCTCCAAGAAGAATAAAGATATTGTGACGGTGGCCAATGCCGTGTTTGTGAAGAATGGCTTTAAGATGGAAGTGCCTTTCGTCACGAGGAACAAAGACGTGTTTCAGTGTGAAGTCCGGAACGCGAACTTCGAAGACCCCGCCTCCGCCTGCGACTCCATCAACGTGTGGGTTAGGAACGAGACCAGGGGTGAGTGGCCACGGTTCCCAGGAATGAGCGGGCATGGTTTTCCACTTTGTGAATGAAAGCGTGAGTTGGGCTCTGAGACCCTCAGTGGGGCCAGCGTTTCCGGTGGCCCTTCTGTTGTGAAAGGCCTGGACCCACTGACTGCTCCGCCCTTTCTCTCTCAGAGCCCCACGGCTCAGTCCGCCTTCCTACCCTTTTCCTGCCGCCATCACCTGTGCCCCCTGGGGACTTGTCTCCCTGTGATTCTCGGGCAGCAGGGCGGAATACCGCTCTGCAGACTCTCTTCTTTCTTCGCAGCATCTCATCTCCAGAGCCCCTGCCCACAGGCCCTTGTCTGTTTTGAAGGTTTTAGTGCTCATTCCTTCCTACTTCTGTATCCACATTCCCTTTGCCCAGAATGTGCTTCTCAGCCTTTAAGATTCGGGATTGAGCTCTCCCCACGCCTTCCTTGCCTCTTTCTTTTTACATTGAAGTATAATTGATGTACAATATTATATAAGGTACAGGTGTACAGTGCAGTGATTCACAATTTTTAAAGGTTATACTCCATTTATAGTTATTATAGAATGCTGGCTCTATTCCCTGTGTCGTACAATACATTCTTGTAGCTTGTTTTATACCTAATCGTTTGTTCCTCTTAACCCCCTGCCCTTGTGATGCCCCTCCCCCTTCCCTCTCCCCTCCCCTTCCTCACCTCTTGCTTCTGTCCTCCCAGGAAGTAGGTGGCTCCCCCGGTTATGATGGGCATATGCTTATCCACGACTGCACCCTTCGTTAGAGCACATCCACACGATGTGATTACTTGTGTACGTGCATCTCTCCCTCCACGAAACTGAAGAAATGTCTAACATCGGTGTTTTTAGCCTGTTCATTTGTAAACTTCAGGTTCAGGCGGAAACATTCAGAGGGAGAGGTAGGTCCAGAACATCAGAGGAAAGTTAAGGCTAGAAATAGAGATTTGGGAACCGTTTTTCACCGAAGGGGAGAGTTAAAGTCACAGGAGTGGAAGCAAAAGAGACTCAATACGGAGAGTAAGCCCAAAGACAAAACTTGGGGGAACTCTGGCCTTTCGGGTCATGTCTCTCAAAGCGTGGTTCCTGGGGCGTGTGTTTAGAATGCAAATCTCTGAGGAATTCCTTGGTGGTCCAGTGGTTATGTCTAGGCACTTTCACTGCTGAGGCCCCACGTTCAATCCCTGGTCAGGGAACTAAGATCCCAAGCAGAAAAAAAAAAAAAAAGGAATGCAGATCTCTGGACCCCAATCTACTGAGGCAGGGACCTAGCATTCTGCACTAAAGTAAGTCCTCCCCCGGTCTCCCTCCAGACTTGTAGATGTGAATATTTGCAAACCATGTGAGGGGCTAGAGAAGAGCCAGATGGGGAATGCTCTGGAGGGTGGAGGAGAGCCAGCGTGTGGTTTTGGTAAACCTGTGACATCCCTTTTCAACAGGATCCTGCACGGTGCAACCTGGGCTCCCTTCCTGAAACCACGAAATGATCAGGCGGACTGAGCCGTGGGGCTCTGAGAGAGAAAGGGTGGAGCAGTCAGTGGGTCCAGGCCTTTCACAACAGAAATGCAGGAGACCAGCAAATGGGAGGGGGTTGGTGGGCTCTTCTGAGCCTGTAGGGCTAAGAACAGAGGTAGGAAGCTGATGGCCCTCAGATGCTGGTAGCTGTATGATGTGACGTGTCAGCGCCCACCCAGCCTTCTTCTTTGCTGTGTCCTGGGAGCAGTAAGTCCCTCAGGATGCCACCCGACCATTTCAAACCACTTGAACACACACTGACTCAATGCATTTCTCACAGTAACCGGGGAAGGGAAAGCGATGAGGCTAGAAAAGTGATTTTCAACCCTGCAGACCTAACTCCCTCTGTTAAACAAAGATTTTCACTCTGTTTACTCTCTTGAAATGAAACTCGTAGCTCATATAACCTATGCACATGTACACAAATTTTTAAAAAAATTAATATAATGCCAAACTGTAATACCAGGAAAAACAAAAGTTATTTATAGATGTAGTTCAGTAGGTAAACCCTTGGGTACAGCCACCCCTGAATACGTAACAGTCAGATTCTTAGAATAAGAATTGACATTCACATTGACTGTGAATTGACAGCCACAAAAGCAGACCAAGACAAGCACACTGCACTGGCGACACAAAAACCACGGGCTGTGTTACCATCGTTGAGGCAGTTTTTTATAAAACGCTGCAAAACTCTTGGTAAATTTCCGAGCAAAACAAGTACAGACTCTATTTGGTTTGCGTGGTAGTCACATTCCTGACAAATTCAGCATACATTAAAAGTATGCAAAAGAAAAGATACTTTGTGTTTACACCGGAAAAAGAATAAGGTTCTGGGCTCAGATGACAAGGAGCAGGTTTCTCAAGAACGTGACTGTGCAGCGGCGTGTTTGAAAGCAGGATAGTTCATCGTTTGGGCTGTTTTGAACACTGCAGGATGTGTAGCATCTCTGGCCACTGTCTTTGCAACCAGAAACACTCCCACAAATTTCCAAACTGCCCGCTCAGAGGCGCTTGTGTATATGTGAGGTGTCAGAAGGATCCTGGTGATCAAACTGTCCACGTGTGGAAGACTGCTGCGTGATGACATATCCTGCCCCGCAGAGAGTGGGGGAGCCTTTCCAGTGTGCTAGGGATGTGGTGATGGCCTGGCTGGGGCTGCCCTGCCACCTCTCTGTGGCCTCAGCCCCAACCATGCGGGCTTCCTCCCAACTCGCATACTCGCCATCCTCTCTCCACAGAACCCGCCCCCCGCCCCCACCCCGGTGCATCCTGCTACCTGGAATGCTTTCCTTCCCTGTTGCCCTTTGCCTATTCATTTCACACTATCTCATGAATGGAATAATAGTTACAAGCATGAGTGCCCAGTTTGAACCTCAGTTCTGCCACCTGCTGGCTGTGTACCATTAGGCAGGTTACTTAACCTCCCTGTGCCTCAGCATTCTCCTCTGTAAAATGGAGCTATAGTAGTGGTACCTACTAGAATTGTTGTAATAACATTAAGGTTGTTATGGGACTCTAAATAATAAGCATAAGTCATTTAGCAAGGTGGTTGGCACTTTGCAAAGGTTCAACGAATGTGAGCTATTTTTATAGCCATTGACTCAAGTAATAATTCCTCAAGGAATCCATCCATCCCTGACCTCATCCACCAGATCAGATCCCCCTCTTATTTGCCTTCACATCCTTAAGTACTTTCACTTGAAGATATTTATTACAATTGCATTTCTAAGTCACTTATATCAGCCTCCACTTGCCTCTAATCTATAGCTTTCGGAAGGGTGGGTTTTATTTTTATTTTGTTTTGTTTTCTCAGGTAGACATCAAAGACTGGATACCTGGATGGATGGATGGTGGATGGATGGATGGGTGGATGGGTGATAGATGCATGTTTATGGTAGTTATTGATGGCAGGTCCCCCATGTGCCTCCTTGCCTCTGAACCATGCATTTCTTACACTTCTCTTTTAGCCTTTCTTTTCATTTCTTTGTGCCCCTTATTATATCTTAGTTCTACCAGTGGCAATAAGAGGCTTTATTTACCTTAGGAAAAAAGGGCAGAAGAGATTCCTTCAGACTCTCGGTGTGCAACAACAGAATAGTGAACACAGAATCTTAGGTGTGATTTTTAAAAAATGAATGACAGCGTTCTTGCTCTTGTGCAGCTCACAGTTTAGTTGAGGGAGACAGATGCTACATTTGGCTAGAATAAAATACCGCAGTGTAACTAACGGTGGTGCTGAGCATTGGGCTTTATGGAAACTCCAGGAGATAGGGAGGAGTGACAGAGAAGAGATATAAGAAGAGGGGACCACTGAGCTATGTCTCAAAGGCAAGTAGGAATTGGACTGGGTAATGGTCCCAGCAAAGGCAAAACACAGCCTTCGCTATTGGGAAAGCAACTCTCAAGAGCTTGCTATCACTGGAGCACAGAGTTCTCACTTCCTTCCCACAGGACAGAGTCTGTTCACAGATGCCGCTTTGCTTTGAGCGATGGCTATTTATATCACATGTATTTTCCTTCCAGATCCTGATGTAAGGTGGCTTTGGTGCCCCCTTGTGTAAGTAATGAGCAATGACGACACTGACTTGCCCGGCGCCCTGTGGGTCAGGGAATCCTCCAAGTGTGCTTCTTTCCCGTGACTGACGTAAACCTCTGTTTATTGTACCTCCAAATCTTCTTGAGTTTCATTTCAAAGAACTTAAAGCTCTCTCTGCTGAATCAGATATTCTTGCTTCTTCAGAAGCTGTTGGTTTTATTCTCACCATTTAATGTATTGTAACTTGCATTTACATTATGAACATTTTTTAAAAGTTGGACTAAAAGCTACACTGAACTAATTTTTAATAGCTTTAGTGTTAGTGATCTCTCTTAAACCCATACACACACACACACACACACACACACACACACACACACACACACACACACAGTTGAATCTTCAAAAACCAAGCAAAAGGAACCTAAATGAAAATTCAAAGCTTCAAGCACAGGTGGCACTTTAGAAGGACCTTTGTGACTTCACAAGAACAGCCTGAAATTGCAACTGTTGTGTGTGCTACATTCCTGCACAAACAAGCTGGACCATCCTGATATCTTGTGAAGAGCATCTTCCTTAACAAATAATTATTCTAAGAGAGACCCCGTTTCTTTTTATCTCTATAATATGAGCCTAAATGGACCCCTGACCCATAAATATAGATACCAATTTTAGTCTCAACTCTTCTTTAAGTAGCTATATAATAATCAGGGATTCCAAACTAATGCTCAACATTCCTAAAATCTTAAGAGAAATGAAGCATTTGCCTTTGATAACATTACACAGACTGAAGTGTTCCTTTATTTTTAACTGGGATTAAATCAACCCAGTGGTTACAACAAAGCAACACGACAACTGTCTATCTTGTGTCGACCAAAAGCCCTCACTGGCAGTCATATGTGTCAGTTATTATCAAAAACAGAGAAATTAATTATGAATTAAGTATAGCTTATGCAGATGAGCAAAATGTTCTTAAAATATGGGGTTTATGGGGAATTAGTTATAAAAGAATTTTTTTTTTTTTTTGCTGTACGCGGGCCTCTCACTGCTGTGGCCTCTCCCGTTGCGGAGCACAGGCTCCGGACGCGTAGGCTCAGCGGCCATGGCTCACGGGCGCAGCCACTCCGCGGCATGTGGGATCTTCCCGGACCGGGGCACGAACCCGTGTTCCCTGCATCGGCAGGCGGACTCTCAACCACTGCGCCACCAGGGAAGCCCCTATAAAAGAAATTCTGGATGAAAAGTTTGGTAACCCTAAATAGAGGGTCTCTGAAGTCTTTTCTGGTTCTCTGATTTTTAGCTTGTTTTCAGCTTTTAATTTTTAGTGAGGAAAAAAATTAGAAGGGACAACAGGATATTGTAAAAGTTCTTTTATAAATCTTTGAAATTTTAAATTTTACAAATCTTTGAATTTTTAAATTTTACAAATCTTTGAATCTTAAAATTTCTCAGATTTTTCATTCCTCCCGATCCTGCAGCTGCCTTTTGCCCCCAAACGGACTGCCCGTCCTGAGTGTCCTCTGTGTCTGTTCTCTGACTGCACAGGTATGATCGACAATCTGCTGTCCCCGGATCTTCTCGACGGTGTCCTCACCAGACTGGTCCTGGTCAATGCAGTGTATTTTAAGGGTTTATGGAAATCACGGTTTCAGCCTGAGAACACAAAGAAGCGCACGTTTGTGGCAGCTGATGGGAAATCCTACCAAGTGCCGATGCTGGCCCAGCTCTCCGTGTTCCGGTGTGGTAAGTTCACACTCAGTGGGGCTCTGTCCTAGAATGTGCCAGCCGCAGAAAGGCCCTCGGGTGCTGTCACTTAGCTCAAGAGCAAACCTGCCTTTTTATGTTCTATAAAGGGCAGGGAGGAGACGGCAGGATTTTTTAAAAGCTCATGGTAAGTCTCTGCATTACTTACAAAGGTTATGTATTAATGTATAATACATGTAACGCTTTTGAAATTTAAAGATGACACAGGACAATTCACAAAATGAGAAGTATAAATGGACATGAAACATACTGCATGCGTTATCAAGTCATCATGAGCAATCTTACATTACCAAATCAAAACTAAAAGTAAAACTTAGATTTCTTTTTCACTGATCAGATTAGCAAAAATTACGAAGATTGACAAAGCCCAGTCGTGGCTCTGGCGTGGGGGCCACGTGGGCACCCTTGGGTGCTGTTGGTGGTGGGGAACCGTGGTCTGGAGGACTTTCTAGCAGCCCCGCCTCAGCAGTCTCACGCCAAGGAATTTATAATATGAAGATAATCATACACTAGCAAATAAATAGAAGCCATATATGTACATGTAGTGGAACACACATGATAATTAGATTTATATAAGCAGAAAGTTATATAATATGTGGTTGATTTCAGAAAACAAGTTACAGAACAGCAGATGCTGTTTCATCTCATTTATGTAAAATACTTTCTATATATTCATGCAGACATGTCTTGGAGGATGTTCAATAAAATGTTAAGTGGTAGTACTTCAAATGATTATTTTTCTTTGAGTTTGAAATTTTTTTTAAGGAACATGTGTCAGTTTTACAGTTGGGGGAGAAAGAAAATGACCCATCTCTGTAGTCATTACCACACATAGGTAACTAAGGCTGGTGACTGTTTTTTAAACCTACTTTCGTTGAAGTATCAGTGGTCCAGTTTAAGTTAAACTTCTTTTTCCTCTATAAGTTAGCCTTTATGTCTCCAATCTATATGTGGACCTGTGGATCCCAAGTATGCCCTTTGCATATACAGTATATGTTAGATCAAGCATTGCTCAACGTTTCTCCAGCTGCCTAATTCTTTAAATTAAGAAATGACTCATGCTAGAGACACAATAAAGTCACTTTCCTTCCCCCATGTCTTTCATCAAACTTCCAGGTAGAATTTTGTCATTCACTCAATAAATTTTTTCAAGATAATATGTATTTAAAAGCCCTGCAGAGGGACTTCCCTGACAGTCCAGTGGTTAAGACTCTGCACTCCCGATGCAGGGGGCCCTGGTTTGATCCCTGGTCAGGGAACTAGATCCCGCATGCTGCAACTAAGACCCAGCACAGCCAAATAAATAAATAAATATTAAAAAAAAAAAAAAAAGTCCTGTAGAAAGGTAGCATGCTAAACAACTGAGACCAATGAAAGGCTCTTTTTGTCCAGAACTCATTCTCAGGTTATGTTGCCCAGGAAGACGTCATGGAATGCTATCATGGCCACCAGCTCCTATCCGAAGCACAGTTATTTTATTTTGGGTCAATCTTTGTACACATTCTAATAAAACAAAATGCGAGAAGGCCTCATTTACTGTATGTTTCTGTTGCTGAAAAATAATGAATAAGTCAGTAAAGAATAAATCAGCAAGGCTTCTATAGGCATTCCCACGAAAGATTAAAATGTTTGTATTTGTAGGAATGGAAGATGTTTTTCTTGAGTATATAGGATGTTCCCAGAGAGGGAGTTACATATCCAGGTGGCTTTTCTATTAAGAACTGGTTTGTCTAAGAATTTGTGGTGTGCCTTATGGAAAGTAAGACACAAATACATTCTTATGGTCCAAGATTCAAACTCCACAGCTCCACAGTGTGGGAGATCTCTTCCCCCACCTTCCCTGATTCATGCCCTCCCTTCTCCACCCTCTTCTGAGCCCCCAGGAGACTGCATCAGTGGGCTCCCTTTTCCCCTGGCTTCCTGTTGGTTGGCTAGTGGTGTGAACCAGCAGGTGATGGGTAAGGGAGGAGAGCGGGCTTGGACATTGGCTTCCCAGCCCTCTCCTTGCATCGCCAGGGCCGCAGCATCCCTCCACCCAAGGTCTCCTGCCATCAGGACCTGCCCAAGGGCTCATTCTCTCTGGGCCACCAGCCCCTACCCTTGGCCCTCCAAGGCTAAGGCTGGTAATGGTGCCCCACTGTTTGTAGCCCAGGGTACCATCCTTATTGGCTCCTCTGTACCCTATCCTTGCCTTATAAGTGGTCCCTTCATTAAACTCTGCTGAATTGACCCAGTTTGGTGTCCTGTCTGTTAGCTGTCAGACCTTGATTGATCTCTACTGAATTCAGAACAGAACATGAAAGTCCCCTTGCTCTCATTCCCTGCCAAGTAAACGCTGTAAGTGGTCTGGGACCATCCTTCCTGCCCCCACTTTCTATGGTGTCATGGGTTTTTACTGAGTAACTTGGGATTGGAACCCAGCTCCTTCGTGGGCCAGGAGACAGAGTCCAGTGGTGTCATCTGCTCCCAGGTTTCCCTCTTTGGCCGGCAGAGCAGTTTTTCATGGAAAGACGAGGCAGGTTTGTCTTGTGGAGAAAGCTCAGCCGTCTGTGGTGGCCCCCAGTCATTTGTTTTCATGACCATAGACCACACAGCCGGTCACCCATTTTCGTCCTGTCTCATCGCAGTCTGGCCCACTCGACCAGCCAGGGATGGGAGGCAGGTGGTCCTGATAGCTGAGCCAGGCCAGGCTGCCTGAACTCACTCACTCAGCCTCTGGTGCCACCTGCCCAGCGCCGCGTGGGGCCCCAGCCAAGCCTCGCCACCTTTGGTCACTTTGCTGAAACACTATCCTTCCATTTACTGTTTTTCAGCCTTCCTGACTTTTCCTTCAACATATCATCAAGGTCTCTGAGAGGATTTCCTTAATAACATTAGGGAGAGGGTAGAAAATAGGAGGGGAAAACTCTTCTGACTTAAGCCCCATAAAGTGTAAGCACTTTGAGGGCAGAGACATTTTCCATTAAAAAAAAAAGCCTTAAAGATTAGTAGAAATGTATTTCATATTCATTGCAAAGTCCTCAAATACAACAGTATATAAGGCAGAAAGTAAATGTTACTCTATATTCCCATTTCCCATCATAAAAAGCCCTATTAAGTGCTAGGCGTTTTGAGGCTTTTTCTATGCATATCATTTGAGGCTTTTTCTATGGATATGTAAAATTTGTCTGTCCAACTTTTTTGCATACATAGGATTACACCATAATTTCTATTCTGTAATCTGTGTATTCATTAGTCTATCTTGGAAAACCTTTTATTGTCAATCCTCGTGGAACTACTCGATCCTTTATCAGCTGCATAACACTCCATAATGTTATAAACGTATCATAATACCTTAGGGATTGCCATTTACTTTTTTTCCTATAACAACACTACAGTGAGCGTTCTTGTACATAAATCTTTAGATATTTGCGTCAGAACTTCTAAAGGTAATGTCCTTGGGTAGGAATTGCTGAATCAAAGTTGTTACAAATTTTCTGTTTTTATGGTTATGGATTTAGATTTAAGAGACTTTTCTGCTTTGACAAAGACCACAAAGAATTCCAAACATACATACGTATGTGTATACACATGTGTGTCTGTGAATATACAGTATGTTTCTAGCTTCCGCTCTTCTCTGAGTTTCCAACTCATACCTACACATCCATATTATGTCTCTAATTAGTTGTCTATTAAGTTCTGGTTCCACAGATAAATATACTCTTGCCCTTGCCATCTAGTTCTCCCCGCAGTGTTCCTTCACCCAGCAAATGGCACCAACACTCACCCAGTTGCTTAAATCACTCCTCCTTCCCCATCAACTCTCCCCAAACTCCCTTTCCACTGAAGCCTGAATACAGACTACTATATACAGTGGGTCTACTTGTTGTGGTTCTTTTTTTCAAATGTATATTTCAATTTCTACTTAAGTATAGCCTGAACAGTTCCTTAAGACTCAGACATCCACAAAACTGCTTGTAGTAGAAGGTAATTAAAGGGACTTTCATGCTGTCATGCCCCGGAGCAGTCATTTATTAACAACTTCCCACATTTCGCAGTTTTTTTTTTTAATTAATTAATTTATTTTGGCTGCATTGGGTCTTCGTTGTGGTGCGCGGGCTTCTCATTGTGGTGGCTTCTCTTGTTGTGGAGCGCGGGCTCTGGAGCGCAGGTTCAGTGGTTGTGGTGCACAGGCTTAGCTCCTCCGTGGCATGTGGGATCTTCCCAGACCAGGGCTCGAACCTGTGTCCCCTGCATTTGCAGGTGGATTCTTAATTAATTTATTTTTGCTGTGTTGGGTCTTGGTTTCTGTGCGAGGGCTTTCTCTAGTTATGGCAAGCGGGGGCCGCTCTTCATCGCGGTGCACGGGCCTCTCACTATCGCGGCCTCTCTTGTTGCGGAGCACAGGCTCCAGACGCGCAGGCTCAGTAGCTGTGGCTCACGGGCCTGGTTGCTCCGCGGCATGTGGGATCCTCCCAGACCAAGGCTCGAACCCGTGTCCCCTGCATTAGCAGGCAGATTCTCAACCGCTGCGCCACCAGGGAAGCCCGGCAGGTGGATTCTTAACCATTGCGCCACCAAGGAAGTCCCTTTTTCGCAGTTTCTAAAAATGAGCTCTACCAGTGTAGGAACCTAATGTTTTCTTTGAAGATTAAAGGGCTTATTAGGAAGTGGGTTTTTTCCTCACTTTCCAATCAATTTTTCAGTTCCTGCTGAGACCGTTTTATCACGCAGGGTAATAGTAAAGGTGAAGACTCCCATCTTGGACTCTCAGGCAGCCCCAAGACGGGACCCGGGCAAGAAGGAGAGTCCACGTGTGTCCGGAGCTGGGGCCAGTCACCCTGGGTACCTGAGCAGCCCTGCAGGCGAGGGCGGCACATGGGGACCTGAGTCACCGAGCACCCCCATGAATTGCCCGCATATTTCTTCCTCAAGGAGAAGCTGTCATGTCATCCTGTAGTGTCGTGTATTCTAAGAGCTTCACCATTCTTACCATATTTTACAGCTAAAAGTGTTTGTTGCATAACGAAGACACAGTACGCTGTCTCTCTCTCTCTCCATCGGTGCCTCTGTCCCAACCCCTGTCTATGGACAACTGGCTTACTGAAGTTCCTTGTCTCAGTTGCAGTGATTAGCAAAGTCATCCCCAAAGAAAAGACAAGTGACAATCATGAGAGAAACTCACTTTCTCTTTTCTCTCGTTCTTAAATATGTTGTCCTTCTGGGTCATTCAGGGGAGGAGGGAGAGGGAGCCAGTGTTCACTGGGCACCCACCGTGGGCCAGGCCCTGCTGAGTACCTTATATGCATATGTCTTCTAATCTCATCATCACAACAATCCTGTGAGCTACACACTGCAATATCCCTGGTCTCTCCATGCTCCAAACCAGGAGGCACACAGAGGTTAAGTAACCTCAGCAAGATCACCGAGGTCTTCTTCAAAAGTTGGAAGTGTTTCAGAAAACATTTCAGACATCCACCGTCATCTAGAAATGCTGGTTTTCCATTCACCCGGTTAATTCTTACAACTTTCCCATCGCATGTCTAATGTAAAGGTTCTGTGGGCTCCTAAGGCATGCTCTGTGGAAGGCTTTTTCTCCCGGGAGTTCATGGCCCCTCTGGGCCCCATGCTCATGCCCTGGGCTTCTCTCCAGCGCCTCTCATGTCTGTACTTGCGTCCACTCGGATGGGCAGTGCTCAGCTGTGCTGCTCAGTTGCTAAATGTTTTGAACATTTTACGTGGGGATAAAAGGGTTCTAAGATCAAATTAGTTTTGGAAACCTGAGAATAACTAGAGTTAAACAGTTTTCTTCGGGATATCTCAGAGCCTTTCTAGCATTGGTGTATATTTTGAATCTGCAGGAAGAATCGAGTGTCTGGGGCTTCCTCAACTTCCTGGGATGTGGAATCTGTTTTGTCTACCGGACGTCTTGCAGGGATGTGTGTTCTCTAGACGACATTCTGAGAAATGCTGGTTTAAATCCTTCTTGTGTTTTCATCAGTAAGCACAAGTACCATAAAGTATCAAAAAGCCCTAATGGTAGTTACTGGAATGAATGAAGAGTGAGTAGGAAGTAGGAAGTAGGAAGTGAGTAGGCAGTGAAGGAGAATCATCTTTGCCATTAGACGTACTGAATCCTGGTCCACCTTTTAGCCATGTGTCCCTTGGTAAGTTACTTAATTTCTCTAATTGTAGCCTCCCCAGCTGTAAAATAGGACTGCGTATACCTACCTCGTGGGGCGCTATAGAGGCTAATTGCGTTGGGGTGGTTGGTGTGGGCCCGGCACAGAGTGGGCCCTAAACAGTGGAAGCTGTTTACCCCCACCCTTCCTCCCTCCTCTTCACGTGCATTCAGAGACACCACCAAAAGAATCATTCTTAGGCAGCTCAGATTCATTCCTTCATCCACATGATAAGGGTCAACTTGCAAAACACTGTATGCTAAGTGCCTTGTGATCTAGTTAAATTCTACTCAACAGAATTAGTATGACTTTAGTGATAGCCAAAGGTATTCTGTTAAGACATGTATAGACTAAAGAATTCTTTACCAGGGAAGGAAGAAATAATTGCCCTTATCTTTGACTTTGTAAGCAAGCTATTTTTATTTATTTTCTTTGAATTTTTGAATTTTATTTTTTTTATACAGCAGGTTCTTATTAGTCATCCATTTTATACACATCAGTGTATACATGTCAATCCCAATCGCCCAATTCATCACACCCCCACCCCCACCCCCCACTGCTTTCCCCCCTTGGTGTCCATACCTTTGTTCTCTACATCTGTGTCTCTATTTCTGCCCTGCAAACCAGTTCATCTGTACCATTTTTCTAGGTTCCACATATATGCGTTAATATACGATATTTGTTTTTCTCTTTCTGACTTACTTCACTCTGTATGACAGTCTCTAGATTCATCCATGTCTCTACAAATGACCCAATTTCGTTCCTCTTTATGGCTGAGTAATATTCCATTGTATATATGTACGACATCTTCTTTATCCATTCGTCTGTTGATGGGCATTTAGGTCGCTTCCATGACCTGGCTCTTGTAAATAGTGCTGCAATGAACATTGGGGTGCATGTGTCTTTTTGAATTATGGTTTTCCCTGGGTATATGCTCAGTAGTGGGATTGCTGGGTCATATGGTAATTCTATCTTTATTTTTTTTAAGGAACCTCCATGCTGTTCTCCAAAGTGGCTGTATCAATTTACATTCCCACCAACAGTGCAAAAAGGTTCCTTTTTAGCCACACCCTCTCCAGCATTTGTTGTTTGTAGATTTTCTGATGATGCCCATTCTAACTGGTGTGACGTGATACCTCATTGTAGTTTTGATTTGCATTTCTCTAATAATTAGTGATGTTGAGCAGATTTTCATGTGCTTCTTGGCCATCTGTATGTCTTCTCTGGAGAAATGTCTATTTAGGTCTTCTGCCCATTTTTGGATCCAGTTGTTTGTTTTTTTAATATTGAGGTGCATGAGCTGTTTATATATTTTGGAGATTAATCCTTTGTCCGTTGATTCATTTGCAGATATTTTCTCCCATTCTGAGGGTTGTCTTTTTCATCTTGTTTGTAGTTTCCTTTGCTGTGCAAAAGCTTTTAAGTTTCATTAGGTCCCATTTGTTTATTTTTGTTTTCGTTTCCATTACTCTAGGAGGTGGATCAAAAAAGATCTTGCTGTGATTTATGTCAAAGAGTGTTCTTCCTGTGTTTTCCTCTAAGAGTTTTATAGTGTCTGGTCTTACATTAGGTCTTTAATCCATTTTGAGTTTGTTTTTGTGTATGGTGTTAGGGAGTGTTCTAATTTCATTCTTTTACATGTAGCTGTCCATTTTTCCCACCACCACTTATTGAAGAGACTGTCTTTTCTCCATTGTATATCCTTGCCTCCTTTGTCATAGACTAGTTGACCATAGGTGTGTGGGTTTATCTCTGGGCTTTCTATCCTGTTCCATTGATCTATATTTCTGTTTTTGTGCCAGTACCATATTGTCTTGATTACTGTAGCTTTGTAGTATAGTCTGAAGTCAGGGACTCTGATTCCTCCAGCTCTGTTTTTTTTCCCTCAAGATTGTGTTGGCTACTTGGGGTCTTTTGTGTCTCCATACAAATTTTAAGATTTTTTGTTCTAGTTCTGTAAAAAATGCCATTGGTAATTTGATAGAGATTGCATTGAATCTGTAGATTGCTTTGGGTAGCATTTTCACAGTATTGATTCTTCCAATCCAAGAACATGGTGTATCTCTCCATCTGTTTGTATCATCTTTAATTTCTTTCATCAGTGTATTATAGTGTTCTGCATACAGGTCTTTTGTCTCCCTAGGTAGGTTTATTCCTAGGTATTTTATTCTTTTTGTTGCAATGCTAAATGGGAGTGTTTCCTTAATTTCTCTTTCTGATCTTTCATTGTTACTCTATAGGAATGCAAGAGATTTCTGTGCATTAATTTTGTATCCTGCAACTTTACCAGATTCATTGATTAGCTCTAGTAGTTTTCTGGTGGCATCTTTAGGATTCTCTATGTATAGTATCATACCATCTGCAAACAGTGACACTTTTACTTCTTCTTTTCCAATTTGTATTCCTTTTATTTCATTTTCTTCTCTGATTGCCTTGGCTAGGACTTCCAAAACTATGTCAAATAATAGTGGTGAGAGTGGACATCCTTGTCTTGTTCCTGATCTTAGAGGAAATGCTTTCAGTTTTTCACCATTGAGAACAATGCTTGCTGTGAGTTTGTCGTATATGGCCTTTATTATGTTGAGGTAGGTTCATTCTATGCCCACTTTCTGGAGAGTTTTTATCATAAATGGGTGTTGAATTTTTTCAAAAGCTTTTTCTGCATCTATTGAGATGATCATATGGTTTTTATTCTTCAATTTGTTAATATGGTTTATCACATTGATTGACTTGTGTATATTGAAGAATCCTTGCATCCCTGGGTAAATCCCACTTGATCATGGTGTATGATCCTTTTAATGTGTTGTTTGCTAGTATTTTGTTGAGGATTTTTTAAGCAAGCTATTTTTAGAATAGGGAAGTTCTCAACCCAAATTGCTCTCTTCCCTCTGAAGCTACCCTGGTGATCAGCAACCATTCATGCCCCTTCTGGAAGTCACCAAGGATGCACTGAACCTGCCTCTGATTTCTTTAGGGTCTACAAGCACCCCCAGTGACTTATGGTACAACTTTATCGAGCTGCCCTACCACGGGGAAAGCATCAGCATGCTGATCGCGCTGCCGACAGAGAGCTCCACCCCACTCTCGGCCATCATCCCGCACATCAGCACCAAGACCATAGACAGCTGGATGAGCACCATGGTGCCCAAGAGGGTGCAGGTCATCCTGCCCAAGTAAGTAGCCCCTTTCCCTAAAAGAGAAAACAGCAGGACTACTCGATCCCTGGGAGTGATTGTGTCAGTTCCTGGACAACTGAAGGCTGAAATAGACATATCATGAAACCTGCCGTATTTTGCAGAAATTGCATGGTGGGACTACAAGGCTGTGCTTTTGTAAAAGTTGGTTTTCAATCCCTGTGCCTCTTATATGGCAGGATAGTGATGATGGGGAAGGAAAGAAGGCAGCCTGGTCTCTAAGCCTCCACAAGACTACAGCTCTTGTGCCACTACAAGGCCTTTTAATATAGGTCACTGTTCAAAAGACTGAAAAGCAGATGCATATCATCATCTGATAGTATGCTGAAAATACAGTGAAGTTTAGTAGTGCTCCGTGTGTTTTGATAAGGAGTTTCATCTTAGGTACTTAAGTTTTAGCTGCAAGTTGCTAAAGGCCAAGGTCCAAAAGATAGGTAATAAGGAAATATTTTGAAGCCACCCAGGCAGAGTTCTTACATTAGTATCTAGGGCAGTTTTTCTATTATACCCTAAAAGTATAATATAAATGAAACCTGAACTGTTAGGACTTGAAACCAAGGGGAAAGGAATCCCAAATTCTGTCTGATTCCTAAATTTCTAACAGGTCAGAGAATACTTTGCCCAGATCTGTGAAGCAGGCAGTGAATGTCCCCTTTTTACAAACTTTTCAACATTACTGTTTTGTCAGTACCCAGGGCTTTAAACCACCCAGGCCTCAGTGGTAGTGGCAATACTTTCCAGTTCTAATAGCTTTTAATTCTCTAGCCACTGAGTTAAGTAATCAGAAGAGTACATGCATAATAAGTATTAGTAATTCTTATTAGTATTAGTAATTCTCCCAAGAATATTTCTTTTTTTTTAATTAATTTATTTATTTTTGGCTGTGTTGGGTCTTCATTTCTGTGCGAGGGCTTTCTCTAGTTGTGGCAAGCGGGGGCCACTCTTCATCGCGGTGCGCGGGCCTCTCACTATCGCGGCCTCTCTTGTTGCGGAGCACAGGCTCCAGACGTGCAGGCTCAGTAGTTGTGGCTCACGGGCTTAGTTGCTCCGCGGCACGTGGGATCTTCCCAGACCAGGGCTCGAACCCGTGTCCCCTGCATTAGCAGGCAGATTCTCAACCACTGCGCCACCAGGGAAGCCCGAGTATTTCTTTTTGTTGTAAAATAAGCCTTCACATAGGCAGTGCTTGCCATAAATGAAGAAGCTGGTGATGTAAATAAATTATAGTTATAATGGTAAATTACCATATAAATTACCATAATAGCCCATCTGTGATGAGAATCTGCTCACTTAGCCTTGCTGCTTTCCCACAGGATGTGATAAAATCTGGTAAAACGTCCTCTGATGCTAGATTCAATAACTGACATTTACATATCTATAGCTATAACGCCAGATAGTCCACAAATGTCCAAGAAATCCATATCACACCCAAATGAATACCATTCCTAATGTTTGCCCCTGTTTTAATGGTAAAATGCTTCCAGAATCCCAACACGAACTAGCAGCAATGTATTTCCTCTCTTTTGACCATCCCCAATCCCAGTAAGTATGGTGGCTCTTACAGCAGCCAAGATCATGGCTCTGTTGTTGGGTATGGGGAAGAACAGTAGATATTCCAGAATACCAGACACTCATCAACACCCTGTTACCGAATCCAAGCTTGTATTTCTCGCCACATGACAGACCAGGAAATCAAGAAATATCAAGGAATAGCAACTTTATTCAGAAAGCCAGCAGACTGAGAAGATGGTGGACTAGTGTCCCAAAGAACCATCTTGCCTGAGTTAGAATTCAGGCTTCTTTTATACTAAAAGGGGAGGGAGTAAAGTCAAACATTTCCTGGTTCCCATCAGCCTCCAGAGGGGATGTGTTCATTTCTTCCTTCCTGCAGTCATTCACAAGTGGGCCTGGTCAAGATAGTTACTGTGAGCTAAACAGAAGTATTTTAGCTTAATGCTTATTACCTGGGAGGCAGGGTTCCCAGAGATGGGCAATTTATGTGTAATTTAAGCTTATAGGCAACATCCCTTTAATGATTAACTTGCAATAGCATACAAAGTTTCTTCCCTATTGCAACGCTGCATCTCCTCATCAGCATAAGAGAAAGTGCTTCTGTAGATCTTCCTAGGACTGGAATGGGGAGCCTGTTGCCCATGAGGGTAAGGACACCCCTACTTGCTGATACTGTGCCATTTTGCCAGGTATGTGTTTGAGAGATGAGTTGTTCTCTACTTACCTGGTACTTAAATCTTGGGATTAAAATTAAAGTTATAGGTGTTCAGAGTGTACTTTAAAGAGGATCTGTTTGTACACCTTTTTTCCACTGGCACTGACTATATCATTTTATATCATGTATAGTGTATTGATTTTCCCCCTATTTTCTGCTTTCGTGCTAGGTTCACAGCTGTAGCACAAACAGATTTGAAGGAGCCGCTGAAGGTCCTTGGCATCACCGATATGTTTGATCCATCAAAGGCAAATTTTGCAAAAATAACAAGTATGTTCAATTTAAAACTTGCTCTTAAACTTGTGGAATATGTTACTAATTGAGTCTCTGATTTGTTTAGAAAGAAAAGGTCAAAATTAGGAATTACTGCCATAAAACTCTCCAAGGCTTAATCTGATATATCACCCAATGATGCTGTTGAACCTTCATCACTTAAATCAGCATGTCATCCATCCCTACATTTCACATGTACATTTCAAGTGAAGCCCACACGATCCCACACATTTAAAGAAGCATTTCAGTGGCTCACGGGCCCAGCCGCTGCGGCATGTGGGATCTTCCCAGACCGGGGCATGAACCCGTGTCCCCTGCATCGGCAGGCAGACCCTCAACCACTGCGCCACCAGGGAAGCCCTCTGCTCCTCCTCTTCACTAATATGCCCGTAAGATGAGTGACTTTTGTTATGAAAAGACAGCACTTACCACGCCACTAATTAGCCATGTGATTGGGGCAGATTTCTTAACACTCTGGTCCTCGCTTTCCCCATCTGTAAGTGCCTTTTTTTTCTGGATCTGACATTCTGTGATTGAAAAATAATACTGTTGGCTTGCTTCTTCTGGAAAACTAGGCTACCTTTTTAAAGCCCTGCTCTTTTCATTTTTTAATAAAATTCTTAGTGATCAGAGTTGAATTGATAGAGTCACTAACACATTTGGGATCCGGGACTCCCTCCTCTGAAGTGATGTCACAGTTCACTTAGCAGAGACTGAAATTAACCATGGGTGACCCTCACCCTACATGCAGCCTTCAGTCACTAGGACTGTAAGAGGTCACTTCTTCTGACACCTTTTAAGAATTGGAGCTTGCCATGGCGTTGAGGTTACTTCCGCCACTAACCCGATGGCCTGCATATCAAATAAGTGCTGTTTTTGTTTTATTTTCTGGAAACAGGGTCCGAAAACCTTCATGTTTCTCACATCTTGCAAAAAGCGAAAATTGAAGTCAGTGAAGATGGAACCAAAGCTTCAGCAGCAACAAGTAAGTAAGCCCTGGGTCCGCAAGTAAGTAAGCCCTGGGCAGGACAGGTCCTGGTGAAGGGAGCAAGTGTACCCTGGTCCACTCATCAACTTAACGAATGTGTCCTGAGCCCTATTTCTAGCCAAGCACTGTGGATTGACCCTCGGGAGACAGTGGTGACTTTAGGAGGGTCTGCATCCACGAAGCTCAGAGTCTGTTACATTAAGGAAAGCACTTCAGTAGAAATTCCTCTAGGACAGGAGTTGGCAAACTTCTTCTATAAAGAGCTGGATAGTATATAGTTTCTGCTTTGTGAGCTATACAGGGTCGCTCACAACTTCTCAACTCTACCCCTGCAGTGTGAAAGCAGCAATAGACTGTACAGGCAAATGGGCGTGGCTGTGTTCCAATAAGTCTTTCTTCACAAAAGCAGGGCCCCTCAGACTTGGCCTAAGGATGGCAGTTTACTGATCCCGCTCTCAGAAGGATGAAACATATTGTGGGTTCTTATCGACAGAAAAGACCCATCTTCACATTAAAACATAAAATAATAGCAACTACTAATAGGAAAATAGCCAGTTGGGTCTGGACGAAGGACGAAGTGAAGAATTAACAAGCAGCTATTGTTGCTATACAAGATTGCTCTGCAGCCTTCCTCGATAATTAGAACATCCACATTTGCTTTCTCCTCAATAGCTTATATAATTAAGCTAGAGAAAATAGAACAATTTTAGGTTGGTTTTTGTACCCCCTAATTATCCACATGAGATTGGATGAATAGATCTGGCCAAACTCTGTCAATTCATAAAGTGAAGGTTTTAGCTATACCTGTAACTAGGTCAAATATTTCTGGTCATTAAGAGGCATCATTTATACTCAAAATAGACATTTTATTGCCTTTCTAGAATAAACATTTATTTTTTATTCCTTTAAAATAGGGTTTAAAACAAAGACCTAGAAAGTGATATCTAAATTTTGCCAAAGTTGTTGAGCAATTTTGCCAATTGGCATAACTATCGGAACTGACTACTTAAGATGCAGGACCCTATGCAAAATGAAAATATGGAGCCCTTTGTTCAAAACTTATTAAGAATTTCAACACAGCAATAGCAGAGCACTAAACCAAGTGCAGGGCCATTGTGAGCATGGGGCTCTTGTGACTGCCCAGGTCACATGCGCTTGAAGCCAGCCCTGCTGTATTAGTCTGCTAGGGCTGCCACAGCAAGGTACCACAGACTAGAAGGCCTAAGCAACAGAAATTTATTTCTCACAGTTCTGGAGAATAGAAGTCCAAGATCAAGGTGTTGGCAGGGTTCCTTTCTCCTGAGGCCTCTCTCCTTGGCTTGCAGACGGCCACCTTCTCACTGTGTCCTCACATGGCCTTCTCTCTGTGTGCTCACATCCCTGGCATCTCCCTCTCTTCTTATAAGGACACCAGTCCTATTGGATTAGGTCCCTACCTTCATGGCCTCATTTAAGCTTAAACAGTTCCTTAAAGGCCCTGTCTCCAAATACAGTCACATTTGGGGTTAGGGATTCAGTATACAGGTTTTGAGGGGGTACTATTCAGTCCATAACTACCCTCCTGCAAGGCCTTATCACTGGCTTATACATCAAAGCTACCATTGGTAAACAGCAGAGTAAACATGTGTAAGACCGTAAGCCGAAATAAGTTTGCTTTCTAAGTCCCATGTCTACACCAGATGAGTTGAACAGCAGTATAAGGTAGTAGGTCCCAGATGAGCAGTCTACACTGCCAGTGAGAGGACAGTCTAGATGATGTGCTCAAAGAAGGCACAGACAAAATGGATGAGAAGTCAGTGGGTCCTTGATACAGGATTTGGATAAGCTAAAAGGTCCAGGGACCAGGCATCAGCTAGGAAGATGGTATGAATGAAAAACAGCTAATAATAATGGTGAATATGCATTGGGTGTTTATTAAGTGACAAACACTGTTCTAAGAGCTGTAATATGTTTCATTTAATCCTAATAAAAACCCTACAAGGAGTAAGTACGTTTATTAAAGGAGATGGGGCTTGTGTGGACTCAATGTGGAAGGATGGAAAGGGCCTGGCCAATGGCAGGTGTGCAATCAGTGGTGACCACTGGACCTGTTATTACATGGCTAGCCTGTGGGACAGGAATCATGTCCTGCCTTGAATTACGTGCTGCCTTGCTGGCCTCATGCTGGGCGTACAATGTATTTTCCTTTTCCTCCCACAGCTGCGATTCTGATTGCAAGGTCATCGCCTCCCTGGTTCATAGTAGACAGACCTTTTCTATTTTTCATCCGACATAATCCTACAGGTAAGTGATTCTCCTCCTCGTTTTTCGCTAGCTGTTAGTTAACTCCAGCAGCGCTGCTTTTAATCCTTGTCCCATGTGTCAACAAGTGCCAGCGCTTTCAGTAATGTACCCACGCCCCTCGCAGAGAGAGGAAAATCAGGCTGTTTTTACAGAGTGTGATGGCATTTTTCAAACACAGGATTTTAGGTTTTGTTTTGTTTTGTTAACATCTCGAGAGCTCTGCAGCCCTCGAGACGTCTACTGATTTTTTTTATAAATGCAGTAGGTAAATTTTGCAGGAAGCTACCTGTCTTCAACCTTTATAAGGGCACCCTGCGGTTATGACCTGAGATTTGTTCATTCAGTCTATCTTAGCTCCATGAGTCATGGGTTCAAAGTTGGCTCTGTCCTTTAGCTTCATCTTTAAAATTAGAATAACAATAAGTCCTACCTCTTAATACAGTTAGGAAGAATACTTAAGACTGTCTTTGTGGAGACGTTGTCGTCATGTTGGTACAGAGTAGAAACTAACACAGTCTAACTTTTACTCTGCTTTTAATCAATAACGTAAGCTAATTCCTTATCCTTTTATCTCATTGCATCTTCATTGTTATAATTCGTGTGCTCCCGAGCCAAACAGTCCAATATGGGAGCCTCTAGCCACATGTGGATACTTAGCTCTTTAACTTTAATTAATTAAAATGAAATGTAATTAAAAATTCAGTGTCTTAATCACACTAGCCACATTCCAAGGGCTCAGTAGGCACATGTGACCACCATATTGGACGATGAAGATACACACATTCCCATCACTGCAGAAAGTTCTATTGGACAGCACTGCTTACGAGCAGTGGGTTAAACACAGCCCAGAAACCTCCCCTTAAATATACCTTCCATCTTATTTGAAGGATCGTTTTTTATAGAGTTCTGTGTTGTTTCCTTTTAATTCTCTAGGTGCTGTTTTATTCATGGGACAGATAAACAAACCCTGAAGAGTTATACAAAAGGAACCATGCAAAGCAAAGACTACTTTGCTATGAAGAAAAGACTCCTTTCCTACATCTTTCATAGTTCTGTTAAATATTTTTGTACATTACTTTCTTTTTAAAAACTAGTTCTTAGGAACAGAGACTCAATGATGCAGTGTTTCTGTTCTGGGAGGCGTTAAGGGAAAAAAGGGCAAGACGGCTGGAACACTGTACTGAGAAATGAACAGAAGGCTTCAAAATGTCTAAAAGAGTCTTTAAACTACTGAGTGGTTACCTAGGTCAACAACCCTCTTGAGTATTTACTGTCCAGTTCAGGATCTTTGTTTTGTTTTGTTTATATGTGTGGCTTTTCAGAAAAAAAAATTAATCAGTGTGATGGGAGGGAAAAAAGGACATTTTATGGTAGCTCTTACTTTTATATGAAAAAATATTATTGGCCTTTTAAATTTTTTTTTTTGTCTCATCCAAAGTCTTGATAGTAAGAATTACTTTGGGGATAGAAATAGCGAAATCTCTAGGCTCTCTGTGTGTTCTTGTTGTTGTTGTTGTTTTATATAATGCATGTATTCACTAAAATAAAATTTAAAAAACTAATGTCTTGCTAGACAAGGTTTGCTGTTGTGCAGTGTGCCTGTCACTACTGTTCTGTACTCTGGATTTGCATTTTTGTATTTTGTACAAAGTAAAAATAAAGTGTTATGAGTAGTAGAAGAAAAAAAAAAGCCATTTCTCTGCTATTTGAAAATACAACAGAAGAAATAGCCTTTAAAAGCACCTCAGCCTCTTCTAGTAAACCTTTGCACTTAGGCAAACAGCAAGAAACCCCTGGCCTTCCCTTCCCTTCCCTCTAAACCTAGCAATCAGACACTGTTCCCTGCCCCCGCACTCGCCAGGTTACAGATCACTCCGGAGAGCCACTGTCCCAGTAAATGCATCTCTGATGTCAGCTGCGGTTCCTCAGGTGCGGGCTGAGGCTTCTCAGCAGAGGTAGGGATTTTGTAGCAAGAGTAGAAAGAAGTTACCTAGTGAACAGTGATTGTTTCTTTTTTTTTTTTTTTTTTTTTTTTGCGGTACGCGGGCCTCTCACTGTTGTGGCCTCTCCCGTTGCGGAGCACAGGCTCCGGACACGCAGGCTCAGCGGCCATGGCTCACGGGCCCAGCCGCTCTGCGGCACATGGGATCCTCCCGGACAGGGGCACAAACCCGTGTCCCCTGCATCGGCAGGCGGACCCTCAACCACCGCGCCACCAGGGAAGCCCTGACTGTTTCATTTTTGATGATAGGCCGGAGCTTTTGTTTTTTGAAATGACAAGCTTTTGGTCTTTTGTGTTTTTGGAGAACTCATCACAATTCTAATGTTACCATTTTTTATTTGCCTGGTTTTTTTTGTTTGTTTTTTTACTAATTTCCTAAAGATTGGGGTAGTCTTATCTAAATCAGAATGCTTTTAAAAATATTTCTTATCAAAACTTTGAACTTTTTTTTTTTAACCTTCGAGCTCTGTTCGTCTCTCTTTATACATTTAAACCTCACGTTCAACTCTCCACCAGTTTGCCATTTGTAAGTTTTATTCATCAAGTGGACTGAGTTTTGCTGTTTGCAACTATTTAAGTGTGGATACCTTGGTTAACCAAGAGAGAATGGAGAAAGGGGGCAATTATTTTCCTGATTTAAGAGTAAATGCCAAAAAATTATTTTGAAGGGTTACCTGAGGCCACTTGCATTCTAGCAAACATGCTAGTATAGTTATTAATGCCTCCAAAGTAGTTTTACTGGTTTTTCCAGTTTTCTGATCCCATTCAGTTATATTATTTTGAATAGTTTAAAAAAGGCATAGCGTTAGCGGTAATTTGAGAATTATACATTCATTCATTCGTTTATATACCTATTGGGGTACCAAGTACCAGGCGGTACAAAGACAAATATGTCCTTTCCTTAAGTGACTTGATTTTGGAAGGGAAAGAGAGAATCCTAGCCCAGCAAAGTATCTAACTATTGCAAGTGTATTTATAAGATGTGGAAGTGGGATCAAGCGGTCATTAGTCCAGGAGAGAGGATATAAAAGTGGCTGCAGGGTCAAGACTAGATCCCTGGGCTCTTGACTCCAGCACTGCTCATTCCAGAAAGGACCGGAAGAGTTTGCCTTTCAATATAGTGGCCCTGTTACATGATACAGGTAGTCTGCTCCCCAGTAAAATAATTAGTCAAATTTTACTGGCCACATTAAATTTTGAGGTATCTGGTCCCATTTCTGAATGCCTCTTCAATAGATTATAGCATTTCAAATTTATGATATACAAAACTTGGAAACATCTCATGGAAAATTCATAATATGAAGGTTCTCAGACTATATGTGTGTATATATATATATATATATATATATATATATATATATGCCCTATTTTTCATTTGATCCTCCCAACCTACTCATCTTTAGCCTTTCCTCATGTTGACCTAAAACACGTAGAATGCCAGGTGTTTCTCCAGCAAAGATGGGTTTATTTGGGATCAGCAGAGAATTACAATTCGGGGTCTGCAACTTTGGGGAGCCTCGTACAATCCACCCCCATGGCAAGAGAAGGAAATGCTTTTATAGAGGAGAAAAGAAAGTTGAGCGGCTGTGATAAACAAAGGGTTCATGGCTTCCCATTGGCTGAGTCCTTGCGGGGAAAGAAGAGGAGTCTGTCTTTTCCCTGTTGGACACAGGGCGTGAGCGCTCTCCCTTCTGGTCTCCAGACTCTATAGCAGTTTCTGTTTATTAACTTTTTACACTTACCAGTCAACACCCAGATTCTGACCCTGGCTGACTCTTAGACCCTGTTTATAATCTCTGGACTTGGGGAAAAATTTCCTCTCAAATTATTATTTTTCTAAAATTCAACTTTTATCTTTTGATATACTTAGTGGGTCTGTCGGCCTTGTCTTCAAAATGATAAATTTTATGAAAACTCCTTTACTTGAGGGAAACGAATACATTTACAATATGGAGACTGCCACAGAAATGACATACCTGGGGTAAAAGACCATGTTTGCTGTGCTGCTGCGATCTATAGTAAGAAATATATCTTTGGTCTTCATCCTCATTTCTGGCACAGAACTCCCAAAACCTTTGGAAGTTCTTAAGCGAGGAACACAAAAAAGGGGTCTTTTGTTATGTTAATAAGGTAACTTTTCCTGCTCCTAAGGATGGGGGTTGGTCGCCAGGAGACCCAACCACGTGATTGGAGGGGGTTGGAACTTTTAGTCCCACCCCCCTGACCTCCTGGGACAGGGGGAGGGGCTAGGGGTTCACACCAATGGCCAAAGGTCTAATCAGTCGTATTTATGAAATGAAGGCTTTGAGAAAATCCAAAATGACGATTTGCAGAGCTTCTGGGTTGGTGAACTGAACACATGGAGATACAGGGAAAGCGGCATGCTCATTGAGAGCTCCTTGCCCTTGCCCTTCCCCCAGACCTTGCCCTATTTGGCTCTTCCATTTGGCTGTTCCTGAGTTATATCCTTTTGTAAGAAACCAGTAATCTAGTAAACAAGATGTTCCTCTGCATTGTATGAGCTGCTCTAGCCAATTCATCGAACCCAAGGAGGGGGTCATGGAAACCTCTGATTTATAGCCAGTGGGTCAGAAGCCCAGGTAACCACCTGGGCTTGCAATTGGCATCCGAGGTGGGAGGCAGTCCTACCGGCCTGAGCCCTTAACCTATGGAATCTGATGATACTCTCTCCGGGTAGATAGTGTCGGAATCGAGTTGAATTGTAGGACACCCAGCTGGTGTAGGGAAAACCCACACACACTGGAATTGGGTGTCAGAATCTTTATTTGCTATGTAGATACTTGAGCAAACAATCTACACGTGGATTAGATGTCATACTGAGTTCGGACAGGAGACAGGCTGCAATTTCCCTAAAGTAACGAAATGGTAGACTTCTGGAAAAGCTGAAGACATCGGCCAGTAAACTCACTCCTCTGACACTTAATGAGATGGGGACTTTCAGTTCTTTTTTTAAAATTTATTTTTATTTACTTACTTATTTGGGCTGCACCAGGTCTTAGTTGTGGCACACAGGCTTCTTAAGTTGCAGCATGCGAACTTTTAGTTGCGGCATGCATTTGGGATCTAGTTTCCCGACCAGGGATCGAACACTGGGCCCCCTGCATCGGGAGTGCAGAGTCTTACCCACTGGACCACCAGGGAAGTGCTGGGACTTTCAATTCTGCCTGAGACACAATGAAAACAAAGAGTAGGCACTGACCCAAATAAGTTGAAAGCGCTATGTCTTGTTGGCCTTCTAGTCTTTGTTCTAAAAAGGAAATGATGACGGGTGACCTGAAAAAAATGCCAATCATAAGAGAACTTTACAGAAAGACACAAGGGAGTGGCTTTTGTACCCGCAGCTCTTTGTTTTCCTGAAAATAAAAAACTGAAGGACACATGTGCTCCACATTAAGGGACTTAAGAAACTGAAGGAGGAAGGGCAGGGATTTGCTCAGAGCCGGCAGAGTAAATGTGGTCGGCGGTGACTGCCCGGTAGAGGTGAGGTTTGGGTGAGCTGCTGGACGACCTCTATGTCCTTGACCTCCCGTGAATGCTGAAACACACTGTGTCCTACCAAGAGTCCACTTCGGGCGGCCAAAGAGTGGACAACACCACTGGCTCCAAAGCCCTGTTTCTTTCAAGAGTCCCCAAACTGCCCCTTTGACCCTCTTCCAAACCTTGAAGAAAAAAGGATGCAGATGTTGTGATTTAAAGGAGAAATTTGCTAAATGAGAAACCACTGCTCTACACGATATCAGGTATGTTGTTTGCAGATTAAATTGTTGTATACGAGGTAGTAAAATGGAAATGAGTTGTTTAATCCCTTAACGTTATACCTCTACCGTCTGCAGTTTAAAATCCCAGCTACCAAAGGTAAAGGGAAGGGTGGCAGACTTTTGTGCTTGTCCTTTCTAGACAAAAAACAATCCCAGGACCAAAACCTGAGTCCTAGTGGCAGGTTGTCTGGGGCCTAACTAATGGTCACCATTGCCAAGTTTATCTGTGGATGGTCAGCTAATTTTTGACTGTATGTGTCTTGTTAACTGTAACGTCTGCTGGTAAGTTTCTCCTGGCCCTTGCTGACATGTTTTCTTGCTGTGGAGGCGCTGATATCAATAATTTATGTAGAGGAAGTGTTATCAGAAAGTCAAGTAAACCCTTCCTCTGACTAGAAATGTCCTTCTCTAGCTGACAATGACCTGATTACTCATCTCTCCTGCAAAACTCATTAAAACAAACTCACTAGTTCACTGTGCAATTTTAATGTACAACAGATATGGTAAAACGGTGTTCTGTGAATCATCAAATTAATGGGGTTCTTCCTCAGTTGAAGGGGGAATAAGCTAATGTATTTAATTTTCTCAATCATTTTTCTCTCAGAAAATTTTCTTAAAACCCTTAGTCTTCTGGTATCGGTGAGCACTAACAGGCAGCCGGACCATTGAACAGGAGCAAATGAGCGTTGAGTGGAAAGCACAGACAGCTTTCTTTTTTCAGGAGCGTGTGTGCTTGTGATTATGATTTTTGACTGCATGAATTTTCTCCTGGAAAAATTGTTCTGTGTTTGCAAGATGCGATTCAATCTAGCCATCAGTCTTGGTATCCTACAGAGAGAACTGTGGCTTTCAAGTGCTCTGATAGTCAACCAAAGTTGCGAACCATAGCTCTAGGGCCTAGCAACAATGGTGGAGGGCTTTACCAACTGAGAGAAGACTCAGGGGTCTGCTGAGGGGAAGAGAAAAAGCGGGCTTAAGGATGCAGACGTGGGCAGCATGGGGCCACCCTCAGCTGGGGAAAGTTGTGAGCTGGACCACCCCCCCATGAGAAGAATGTCCACATCTGGTTTTATGAAGTGTCAAGATGGACAGTGAGATTCCCTTGCCTCTGCAGTGCATTTTCTGCCATCATAAAAAGAGGGGGAAAAAAGTCTTTTCAAAGTTTTATCCATGGCAGCCCTGCAATTCTCCCTTTCCAGTAAAGATAAAAGAGCTCAAACATCCATACCTTGGCATCAGAAATGAATTGTTCATACATGAAACTCTTAACTTTACGTCCTGAGGGGAGAGGTAAACTAGCTTCTGCAGAAATAGTCATAAAATATTATAGCCATAAGGGGCCTAGAAAAGTCATGTTTCACTGTAATCAAATGTAATCAGTCTTTCCTGTATAGGGAGAAAATGGTGTTCCCCATAATAGCGCTTTATATATTACTTCACTGAAAGTAGGGTTAGAGCACCACCTTGTGGCCAACATCTAACACATGCTGAACACAAAAAGCTGCATTTGTTCCATTCTTACTTGGGATAATAGTTTACTAGTTTCTAGTAATACTTTCTCATGGCCATATAAAACACTTTTGAGAATAATATGCCCTATTTTACATATGTATATAATAAAAACATAATATGAACTAAAAAGAATAAGCCTTGTATAATTGAGTCTGTAGATATCAATCTTAACATTTTTGGCTAAGGAAGCTTTTTGGAGCAATTGTATTTTGGGCTTAGGAAACTGGAGGGTGGGAAAGTGTCAGAATTTCAAAGCAAATGACTTTAAATGTCTGTCTCTGCTGCCAAGGTTAAGCATCAGTGCTTTTATATCCCACCAACTTCCTATGGTCATAACGACTGTCTTCTCAACATGGATTAGACTTTAGTCAAACAGGAGTTCTCCGAATGGTCACTGAATGCTCTGGGGTACAAACCCCCTTTGGCAACACCCTCAGACCCACGTGTTCCTCTTGCCCACACATCAAACTTATGCAGTATTTATTCTCATACAGCAAATTAAGTAATTGTCCAGGTTGGTTCCAAGTTTCAAGCTATTTCACACAGAAGTGTTTCAAAAGCGTATTATGTGTTTTCTGTGTTCTAGTCCCTCATGTTTTAATGGGTGCTTTTTAAGAGGTGTAACTTAATTTAGGTTCTAAGACTTTAGAATTGTGTTGAAATCATTCTTTTTCAAGGCATTTGGATCTCTTGCGAAGCAGTTTTCATGAACTAGAGCTAGATTTGCTCCACATGTTAATCTAAAAGCATTCAAGTTTAGAAGCTTGAAAACCTCCAACCTTGTAGATTAAGGTCCTACAAACTACCCTCAACAGGAGAAATATCAGCACAAATTTATGGGGGAAAAAAAAGGATTTTACTGAGTTTGCTACTGAGTTCTCCAGACTTTTCAAAAAAATATTCAACTAAAATAAAATTAGAACACTGCTCTAGCTGGAATCTGACATTTTGCACATGCTGGATGACTAAGTGGTTGGAGGACATGTACCATCTTTTGCGTCCCAGAAACTTTCTATAATCTCTTTCCTCCTATGGTGTCAATGAGATGCTTATCAAGTCAGGTTTACTTGTCATGGATGATACGCATAAGAGTAGCATTTTACTACTGGATTTGGTCCTCTATCCCTGTGTTGAATTATTAGGAGTTGCAGTTACTCTCAAAAGAAAGGTGAAATAGTTTACATTTAGCCTACTAATTCTGCCAACTAGGTCATTCTCAAACGTCCCTCCAAATGCAGTCTCTGTGTTAACTGTCATAGCTGTGAGCCTTCTTACATATAATATTAAGTCCACTTTCCTAACCAGTCTCAGGAAAGGAGTTGCAAAGATCCTTCATCTTCCCTTATAAAAAAGATTTCATGGCAAAAGTGCTGTCAGTTTAAACATTTTACCACTTTTCTATTCTCAACTCCCACTTTTCTTGTTAACCTCTGGGAGTGACTACTGGCAGACTGAAACTAAAAATTATTACTGTTGCCAAAAAGTTGAAAAGAAATAAATCAAAGGGAATTTGCAGGATTACTGAATTGAACACAAAGGATTAAAGAACCAGAAGGACACACTCTTAAGATTTGTCCTCTACTGAATTAAACGTGTTATAATAAAATACTTAGAAGAGTGCTTGGTACATGGTAGGTATGATGATGATTATGGAATACTAATTGATAAATACATACCCTATTTTTCCATTAGCTTCAACATTTTAAGCTGCTTTTGATTTCTGTTTTATTTTAAAAGCATAAAACGTATGTTCCCTGCCATTCGTTTTATAGCTATTGAATAACTATGAAATTAATTAGTATACAGAATTTTAAACCTAGACAGAATCTACAGTTCATGTAAATGCCTAATTATTATAATCAGCCCCTTACATTTCTAAAGGTTAAGAGTTGTAACATTACTTTTTAGCTAAAGTCATACTAGGGAGGCAAAGTTCACTAACCTGGGTATAGCAAATTAAGCTACAATGAAACACTTAAAGAGTAACTTTTTTATTGACATTACAGCAAACTTCACATAAAACATATATTCAAATTATGATACTTCAAAGCTAGAAGGGAATAAAATACACCTAACTGTACAAGTTAAATATTTACAATAATAAAATCAAGAACTTTAGTTAAAATTTATCAGAAAAATAACAAAAAAGACCTTTGACAAAACAAAAGTGATTAAAAAGAAAAGAAAAGTGACCTGATAAATATCAATACTTGTTTAATTTTAGGAACTCAGTATGAGGAATAAGATATATTTCTTTACAATTTAAAAAATGTCCAGCTTTGGATGTCTTTTGACATTTGTCTCGCTGTTTTGCTTACAAATTTCAGGCTGCCACATCTCTGGCTGGCTAGCTGGCAGTGATGGTCTTTTCTGCTCTCACATGTTCTTTGGGCTTGGAATAGTCCCAGGGCCGGCGATTCTCGGTGAACCCGTAGAGCTTCCTAAGTGCCACTCGAGCAGCTTCTTCTTCTGCAACTATTACTGTCTCCCCAGGTCCTTCTGCGATCAACTTTTTATCACTAGGAAAAAAAACCCAACAGTAGCCTAAAATTACATGGTGCATCATAAAACAAAGTGCACAAATCAGTTTTGCCTGATCTAATTTTGGCAACAATATTCACCAGAAGTAACAGAAATACTGCGCTTTTTTTTCTTTCTACCATCAGTGTATGAACTGCTGATAAAGGATGTGTTTAAAGCTCGCCAATCTGATAAGCAAGAGTATCTCATTTTGCTTTGCACTTCAATTAAAACTAAAGAAGAAACTTCTTAAAACATTATCAGTTTTCTCCTTTGTGATGTCTTCCATTGCTTTCTACCTATAAAGTCCTACATCACATAAAGATCAGAAAAATATTTACCTAAATTTTAGTTACCTTAGATATTCACAGTTTACATTTAACACTTCAATCCACCTGAAATCAATTTGAGGCAGGTCAACTGTTACTAAGAAACCAAAAATGTTCTCAGCATGGGTGAATTATACATTTTTGGTGGACAACGTTTAGTTTCTTTTCTTTCCCAGTTCTAGGCTCAATTGAAGCTGTTACAAGTGTGGATTGCGGTTAAATCTGTAATACTTATGAGTCAACATTTTTTTACAGAAACATTTATATTAGCAGATACTCCATGAAATTCTACAGTGAATAGTTGGTTAACAAAAGCTACTATGCAGGAAAGGAAGTAGTGACTAGATAACCATGGGAATGAGATTTTTAAAAAATCTTTTAATGCAATTAGAGGTTATAATAAGAAATTGTGAAAAGCCAGTTTTTAAGGCTTCTGATCAATATTATGAAGGTAAGATTAAAAGTTTACTAACCAGTATAAGCCAACAAAATACACAGGCAAAGCTGTGGTGCTTCCAGACTGCCGAGTAAGTCTAGATTCGGGAGCTGAAATATTCCTTTTCTTCAATTCTTCTACCAGTAGCCCCATGGGGTTTATTATCTTCCAAATCTCAAAGAGTTCTTTTCCAGTCATTTGAGTAATTAAGAAGTCCTGCATATAAAAAATACAATTGATACATTTAAATTAGTATAAAGAAAATAAGGACCATAATTCAAAGTACATTTTTTATAGAAATTTAAAAATTTAACAGGATTAAGAGATAAGAACTACTATGTATAAAATAAATAAACCACAAGGATATATTGTATGGCACAGGGAATATAGTCAATATTTTATAATAACTTTAAGTGGAGTATAATCTATAAAAATATTGAATCACCATATTGCACACCTGAAATTAATACTGTAAATCAAAATAAACAAGTAAATGCACATTTGATCATGAAGATCTCCTACCTAGAGCTTCTCCAGCTGTCTCCACATTAGCCTTTACTAGACCATCAAATACAGACTCCTCAGCATGGCTAAAAATAGTGCTGCTCAAATTCAAATTCTGGGGTGCTTAAGGATCAGCTGGAGACCTAGTTAAAGCAGATTCCTAGGCCACACTCCCAGGGATACGCATTAGCAGTCCGAGGTGTTGCCTGAGAGTCTGCATTTCGAGCACGTTCTCAGTGATGGTAATACTGATGCACAGTTTCAAAAGATCTTCCCCACACTGGCTCTAAAAGGTCCAGACCCATCTCCCATTTCCCCAGATACAAAATGATCTGACCACACAAAATTACTTGCAGGTCCTAGAGCAGAAGCTCATCCTCAAGGTTTCTTCCTGGAATGACCTTCTTGGGGCAGGTGTCAGTTCCGTAAAGCTTCCCCAGCCCTGCTAGAGTTAGCTGTTGCCTCCTGAGCTCCCTCTCCTCCTTACAATAAGTGGGAGCACCGCCCACATTCCACTCTACCTCTAATGAGCTGTGAGTCGGACCCTGAAGGCAAGGATCGAATGCTACTAAGCTCGGGCTTCAGTGCTCAGCACAGTGCCCGGCACACAGCAGACAATAAATATTAGGTGGACACATGAATGAAATAAGACAACTCAAACCTGTCAGTTCTACTATGGAAGGCAGCTACACTCACCACTGTATCACCAATGCAGTCAGTTCTCCTATGGGAGATATCAAAGCTCTTGACTTAGACATGGCTATCTGAATTATCTGACTCTACTAGGATCTACAATTGGAACTGTCAACAGAGGCACTAAAATATGGTAAACAAGTATTTCCAAAATGGTCTCATGACTACCCTGTGAAAATTTCAAAAAGGTGACTGAAAACTAGGCAGTTCTAGCCTCTACATAAGCTATAGTGATAGGGAGAGAATGGAAATCAAGGGAAGATTTTGTCAGAATTTCTTTAGGAAAAGCTATTTAATTGCAGGGGGAGGAAGGGGCAGGAGAGGCTCCCCTTTTCACCTTAAGCCTAGAGGGCTTCAAAGGGTCCACTGGCTTCTGAATCTGAGGCAAGTGATGTTCAATCAACGGGCAGCCAACACACATGCCTGCTCAACAGGGGGGCAGAAGCTGCCTGCCGTGGTGGGGTGAAGTCTGCACCTGATCTCAGAGGGACACAAATCCTTAAGGCCTGACGTGGAACTCACAGAAGGGATGTCATTTTGGGAGGAATCCCACCCAGGAAACTAGAAGCTGACAGCCAACACCCATGTAAAGGAACCTGGTTACGAGGTTCCAGCAGGGAACAAAATGCTCACTAGAGTCTGTTTTAAACACTGATCAGGCTCAGAAAGCACTAAACCAGTTTACAGACATCAAGTAAATATCTTCTGCTTTCCTTCTTTCCCTCAGCTCCCACTCCAGAGGGGTCACTTAACATACCTGCTTCCCAAAGGCAAACAGGTAGCCTACCTATTATAAGCCCTGGTTGGGGAAGGAGGAAGACAGGTCTCATCTATGAATGAAGTCTGAGTGTTGGTCAACACAGGTATCCTTCTTGATCAAAATGATCAGTGTCAAAACTAAATAAATAGATTCCAACAGTAAGGGATGCTGGTTTAAAACACGTGAGGTTCAAAGGTCTGAATCAAGACTGTTTTTGTGAATTGAAGTGACTGCCTGGACTATGCATTATGTAAGAAAGACCAAAAACTCATGTTTTCATCCAAAAGCAAAGGATGAAACTTCTCCCAGTTAACAATTCTAAAAGGACAGTGGAGTTAAGTCATACCAATTATTAATTATTTTAATTAGCCAAGCTACTGGCTAACAAGGAGTTAGGTATACATCATAGGGACTCAGAAATCCAAGATTTTATCACTTTAGAAGAACAGAACAGCAGCTAGTACTTAAGCATGGAGCTCCCTAACCATACTAGCCCCTCCAATAGTGTTCTTTGGACTCATTCATTCACTAAACATCTACTGAGCATCTACCATGTAGGCACTACCCTTGTACCTGAGGATGTAAAGCTAAAGACATGGCTTGCAGTGCTTACGAACTCACAACCCAGAATTTAGTATTCACCTCTGATGCTGTCCTCAGTAAGAGACAACTGGAATAATTAAGACACTACCATAAAAAAGCTTTAGGTCTTTCTCAGTTTGGGCAGGGAGAAAAACTCACACGTAACCTGCCAAGGTCACAGAGCAAGGACATTAAGTATAAAAAGAAACTTTTCTTTCTGTCTACCTCAAGCATGTCCCAGAGTGTGCAATTAACAATCACCTACCCTGATGAAAAGTGCAGTCCTCTCAGGTCCGCTGCTCTGTAACAGGACTCCAATCACTGCAAAGAAAGTCTGCCTTAACACAGCTGGGGGGACTGGGAATTCTGCACTCAACGTTAACTGCTCCACTGCCAAGTTTCTAGCTACATGACACACAACTTCCTCACTGGTGAGAAAGTCAACTAGACTTTTAACGCCTTCAGTGGGTAAGTCTGAGAATGCGTCCTCAAAAAATTGTGTGAGGCAAGTTTGTGAAAAAGATGTCCCTTGTTCAGATAGTTCTTGATTATCTTTAAGGTTCAGAAGAACAGCTTCTTTCTCTATTCCAAGTTTTTGGCGTTTGGCCTCCTCACTTTTAATATAGCAGCTATTAACAAATGCAGTTTTGAGAAGATCTAAGGAAAAGGTTTCCTGTAACCGATGGCCAAATGCTTGCATTTCAGCATGGTAATCCCAGTTGGGCTTCTCTGAACTGAAAATGTAAAACAGAAGATAGATGGTAAAGAGAACAACAAGATGTTACTATGATGCAAACATTTTTCATTGTGATGCAATTTTATTAATTATATAAAGGAGATTTAAAAATACTGAGTTTCATTCAAATTCCAGACTCTGATTTTCTGAAAATTAAAACTTATGTCACGTGATTACTTGTGGTTCTTTGCCAGATTAATTTTCCCTTTGAGTCAAATGCCACATCAAAGTGGTTCTTCAACATCAGAGACTAAGCCATTATCCTAACTTTTAGGTTCTTTACTTCTGCTCTAAATGGGACTACGCTTCATACTTAGATATGAAATACAAATTATAATTTCATAGGGTCAACCCATAAACAGTAAGTATATTATATTTATCTTGTATTTTATTATTTTAAGTTTTGAAAACAACCATTTAAATTAGCAATTAAATAATCTAGTATCAATATTACAAATAGGTTAAAAGTTCATAATCATTCTCAAGAATTATTAATAGGTCTTTTTAAAAATAAAGACTAAATCGAAAATAAAACTCTTTTAAGTAAAAAAGTGCAGCAAAGTATAAAGATATGGACTGTAAGTCATACGATGTATATAATCTATACAATCCATAAAGTTTCTTCCAACTATAAAAGCCTAAAGTGACTAACCTCACAATAATCAAATGTGAATTAAGAAGAAACATTTTATTTTTCTTTTTAGAAAGAACTTAATATTCTGTGTGGAAAGTATACAGGACTATGAACACGTATACACCTCCTAGTAGGTGTATAAACCGGATCAACCTTTTTTTTTGGAGGGCAACATTAAAGTACCTATCAAATTTTCATACTAAATTTCCAAAACAGTAATAACTTCAAAGCTGTTACATCGATGTAACTAACAGATGTACACTGTTTCATCGGTTGTAATAGCAACAGTATGGAAATCAAACAACCATAAATGGAGTCATATAAGAGTGCGGTGCATCAACCTGTACAGCCACAACTACATGTCAAAGACACATTATTAAAGAGAAAAAGGTGCAAAACCTCATGCATAGTAGGGTCTTTTTTGAAGCTATAAAGATCTGCGTCTATTCCTACCAGATTTTCTACTACTGGAACAAGGTTAATTTCGGCAGAAACCTAAAGCCAAACCGTTTTCCTTTTTCTCTGGACAGTGGACTTGTGATTGTGTAATTTTTTCTTGCCCTAAATCGCAATACTGTAGAGTGCTTTCTTCCCTCTTGTCCGTACCCAAAGAATTCGCAGAGCATCATCACAAAGCAGGGGCTACAACATCCAAGCCCAGATAAAGATTACCCTCCAGCCGGCCTCATTTCTCACAACTTTTCCACAACTTTCGGATTCTAAATGGGAGTTCCGAAAGCGTCGGGGGCAGCCACGCGCCCAACCCCTTAGCAGAAATCCACCATTCCCTTTGCCTCGGCCACGCGTCCACGTCCCGCGGGTGTCCCTATCGCACAACTAGGGTCAAGCCAGGAGCGCAACAGCAGTGAGCAATCCTTCCCGCCGCCTGGCCGAAGCTGCGGGGAGGGGAGGCCAAGGTACCCAACCGCCACCCCTACCCCGTCCTGAGGCGGCTCCTACCGGCGCACGGGCGGCGGCGGGCACCGAAGCAGGCGCCACCGCTCTAACTCCTTCTGGAAGCGGAAGGCGGCGCGGAATGCCTTCTTCACTCCCCGAATCGGCGGGGCGAGAACAGGTACGGCCGGTGCCAGGAGGCAGCGAGGCCTCCACAACAGCAGCCTCACAAGCCCGGACGCCATCGCGCAGAAGAAAGCAATGGACGGCGGAAGGAAGAAGGCCGGCCCAGCGTCGCGGTAACACAGTTCCCCGGGAACCGGGGTCGGAGAGCGAGGTCGGGGCGGAGCCAGCGCGCGGCGGGTGGGGCGACTGGGCTGCTTTAGTGCGCATGCGCAAACGTTTGTGTGTTTGCGCGCCTGAGAATTTATCTTGGGGGAGCAGGGCCTGCTGGGTATTTGGGTGCAGGAATTTCTGGAAAAGTTTCTTCATCCTGTCAGTTGCTCTCGTTCCTTCCGTTCTAATTAAAGTAAAACAAAAAAGTTGTTCCCGTTTAAAGAAAACACTTAAATTCTCAAAAAAAGAAAACACTTCTTACCAACCTGTCTTAGCCACTATTTATGAGAAAATATTTACCTGGCATGTCTCCAGAAGCCTTCGTTTTAGGACCCCTATACTAAAACATATTGATTTATCCAAAATAAACATTTTTATTTAAAAACTAAGTACAAACTTTTTTACAGCAAAAAAAAAAAAGGGAAAGAATGGAAAAAACTACATCAAGATGGGAACAGTGGACTTACGTCTTTTTTTAATCTTTCACTTTTTAGCAATATCATCATATTGCTTTCTTACCAAACTGTAAATATATATTTTAAATTTAATATTAAATCACAAGGGAAATCTTGTCTGAATTATCAAATTTTGAGTTGGGTGCAGAACATCTAGATGTTGAAAGGGGCACCTCTTTCTGTGGTCTCTCTACTTGTTAATGGCGTTAAAATCCCTCCTCACCCAGATTGGGCTCCTATGTCTTCAGTTGTTCCTTTTTCCACAAACACCCTCTTTTGTCTAGTTGCCAAGTCTTTTTTCAGTTTAGACTGAAAGCAGCTACCTGATGGCTTAGGCTACCTCTCTCCCAGGTTATTGTAATCAGCCTTCATTGTAATCCGTCTTTTACCTTCCTCTCTTCCCTTGCACATCTCACCTACACATCTCACCTACATTCATCTCCCTGAAACACAGACCCAAACATGTTACTACTTAGCTCAAGAATCTCTGATGTTAGGATCTGGCAAAGATTCTCCCTTGACCAAAGTTCAGTCAGGCTGCTGTAAGCCCTCTCCTCAACAAGGCTTTGATCTTAGGTTCCAGTGTCCCCCCCCTTGACAGGCCTGCATCACCCAGTTTCAGCAAGAATCCTGTTAAGTCAGTCTAGAGAGGCTCCCCCATCTTCATTATCTCATCACCCTTGATATCCAATCAAATTTATAAGCCTCTCTATCCTCCAGTCATGTCTGATCACGCTGGCCTGCCTTCTGCAAGAGTTCTGTCAACTTGGTTTAGCCAGGCTCCTCCTTTACCCCTGATGTTTCCTCTTAGTACTTTTCCACCCACTGACCACCCACCCTGCTCCTTGGCTTCAAATCCCCACTTGTCCATGCTATATGGGGAATTGATCCCAGTTGTACGCTGGGGTCCCTTTTCCCTCATTACAATAGTTCCTAAATAAAATCTGTTATTAACTACTGTCTAGCTGTTATTTTTCTTTGACAGGTCATACAACAGTTTAGGTCTCTTAGCTTAACTTTTCAAGAGGAAGAATCTGAACTGTTCATTCCAGCTTGTAAAAAGGTTCCCTATAGGGAGGGAGAGAAGAAAAGAGGGATTTGGTACATATCACAAAACAAGCTGATGAATTTCTGGATGAAGCAAGTTCTCTAAGAAAAGGTGAGAGGGGATTGTGATTGGTCTTTTTATTACACTGCAATGTGAAGTATTGAAAATTCATGGAATATCAATCAAATAAATGGAATGGAAGAAAGCACAGGGAACTGTATTTTTGCAATATCCCATTACTTGAGAGAAATAATCTAATAAATGATCTAATAATCTAGTTGGAGCACAATAATGTTAAATGAAGTGTCTCTGTATTGAAAGTTTCTCATTGAGGAGTATTAAAGAAAAGGGGGGGATTGAAACCAAGCAGGACAAAAAAGCCCTTCCATGTCCCCAGTTTCTTGTTGGTAGAAAAAGGCTTTAGTCACTAGGTGTTCTCTGAGTTCCAAAGAGCAGACTCAGCTACTGATTAGGGGAGTGAAGGAACATAGAAACAAAGGAATAGCAGTCAAGCAAGGAAAGTAATGATAGCTTAAACAATAGTTTAGCCATAAAACAGAGTCCTTGTTCCTCCTCAAGGAAGAGACTAGCAGTCTGATGCATATCTCTGAGCTATTCTGCAGAAACTAAGACACCCCTCCCCCCATCCAGGTGGAGGATGGTGACTACAGGCTGACCAAAAAAGCACATAGACTTCAGACCAGTTGGAACCAGAGGTTGATGTTTAAGATTCTGAAACATAACTCGTAACCTCACCACTAACCAACCAGAAGAAAGTCCACAAACTGCAACCCGCACCCCAAATGTTGCCTTTAAAAACCCTTCCCTGAAAGCCATCAGGGAGTTGGGTCTTTTGAGCACGCTGCCTGTTCTCCTTGCTTGATGCCCTGAAAATAAACGCTGTACTTTCCTTCACCACCTTGTGTCAGTAGGTTGGCTTTGCTGCGCTGCGGCCTAATGGACCCAAGTTCGGTTCAGTGACATTTATGTTCCACAGGAACCAGCTGTGAGCACCCAGCCAGCTCTTAGCAACACCCAAGTCTGGCTGACAGTACCAGGCCAGCTCCTAGAGGTCTAGGGCTGCTTTTCTCTTTCTCATAGCTTTGTGACCTTAAGCAAGTGATTTAACTTCTCCATGGTTCAGTTTTCTCATCTCCAAAATGAGATTAAAAGAGCACTTACCTCTCCACCTCTTATGGTTGTTATCAGTATTGAGATAACCCGTGTAAAGATTTTGGGATAGTGCTTGGTATATAGTCACCCCTCAATGAGTGCCTTTCAAAGATTCTAAATTGCACTCATTTTTTTCACACTTTATCATGTCTGAAATGGAGCTGTGGTCCAAACAAAGGCTTCTTAGAATGGATACAATGTAGTAGTATTATTTTCCCAAGGCTCTGGTTTGGGGGACAATTCCTCTTCGCCGCCAACTGCTCAATCCACTCCTGGGTGAATGACTTTACTTTTCAACCTTTGTGAGTTTCACCACGTCTCTGGCAAATCCCTAAGGGCCTCCCTCTCTCCGCCAAGTAATTTTAGTTGCGCGTCTTCCCCAGACAATACGATCGTTGGCGGCAGCACTCGGGAGCTTACGGCGGTGCGGCAGCCTCACCGCCGAGGAGCCAAAGCGAAACCTGCAGGTCCCCGCCCGGCCATCAGCTGATGGGCCGCCCGCCGCGAAGACCGCTGCCGCCGCCGCCGCCGCCGCCGCCGCTGTGCGAACATGGCGGCCGAGATCCACTCCAGGCCGCAGAGCAGCCGCCCGGTGCTGCTGAGCAAGATCGAGGGGCACCAGGACGCCGTCACGGCCGCGCTGCTCATCCCCAAGGAGGACGGCGTGATCACAGCCAGCGAGGACAGGTAGGGCCGGCGGGTCGAGCGCGGGGCCGAGGCGCGACGGGGGCGGCCCGGACTCCCACCGGCGACTGGGTGTAGGGACCGTGGGGTCGGCGGCCTCGTCGCTTTTCTCGTGGGGACGTCCACGGCCCCCGGGTCCCGCGGCCTGTCGCCCCCGCCAACCTTTCTGGCCTCTGGGCCCCACCCCCGTCCAGGGTTCCCGCTTTTGGGTTCCCTAGTCTCGACCCCCACCGCGCCCCTCCCGCCCGGTATGCCGTACCTGGTTCGTACCTTCAGTCCGGGACACCTGTCCCTCCCGCGTCCACTGCGCTCTGCCAGCCCGAGACCCGCATCTCCGCCACGTCCCTCCAGTCTGGGACTCCCGCCCCGCCTCGCACTCTCCTTTGTGGGATTTCTCCCAGAGCTGGATGCGTCCCCTCCTCGGTCAGTTCCGAGCCGCTTTCTCTGGGAGCCGGGACTGGTGGCCGGTTACCGCGCGACCCGGTGCCAGTGATTCCCTTCTTGCAACAAACCTCCCGGGGCTTCAACGGTCTTCCTTCTGCTTTACGCCGGAGTTTACACCTCTGTGTCGCGCACACCAGGTCCCTAGATCAGTTATTTTATCACAGCAGCTCGGACCACCTGAATTGTTATTTACAAAATAGTTTCTTTTTTTTCTAAAAGTGACTCTCTTAAGAAAAAACTTAATAAGAATAATGAAAGATACTTTTATTTTTAAGATAACTTGATATTTGCACTATTAATGGAAAACCGGTTATCACTTGCCATAAGAAATTAAACTAAAAGCTAAAACATGTTCATCTGTGTCACCTAAAGTCAAATGTATCTTGTAACAAGACGTCTTGCCCACCGTATTTTGGGAAACACTGATCTGATGCGATTTTCTCATTCTATCCAAGAGGAAACTGAGGCCCATGGAGAGGCACAGAAATACTGGTGATGCCACAAATGCACCCCAGGATTCCCCAGCTTCCCCAGAAGCTCTCTGGTCTTCCCAGGGCTGTGTGATTGGATTGGAGAGAGGTTTATTTGTTTTAAAACTTTGGCATTCTTTTAAACCCTAAAAGTTTAAAAGGTTAGTGGCTTTACTGTGGGAATTTGGAGGAAACGACTGATGTTATTGAGAGAAACTGCGTTTCCTTGCTGCAAGGAGTGGTCTTAAATGGTGATATTGCAAAAGTGGAAAGGCTTTCTGGAAGAAGGAAGGTACTGCTGTTCTCTTAAAGCTGGAGGCCTTTTGTAATCTACATTTGAAGTAAGTACGTTTGGGGGGCCTGTCCCAAATGGAAAGAGGAAACCTGAAGCTCTCAGGGCCTCTTTGACCTTTGCATTTTGCTTTTGACTGAGTTTATTGTGACCTGGCAATTTACATGTAGCTGACCTTGGTGGGACCTGGGTGTGGGTGCGTCACCAGGATGGGAATGGGAGAGAGAGGGATGCGTGAGCCACAGGGAGAAGAGGGGAATGTAAAAACAGGCAAAGGACAGAATAATGATATTTGCATGATATGAACATAGATGCAGGCAACGCTTTATACAAGTTATCTGTCTTTATTCGGTAAAATATTTTATTCATGATTCGTGTGTTGGGTCAGTCGCCGAATATTTGAGATTATTGGCCAGGAGCAGTGCTGATTAATGTTTTATGGAAAGTGATTACTTAGCTGCTCTGGGACTGAAGTGTTCTGGGGGAGCCTTAGATCAGCTCATTTTGTCACTGGGGCACAGCAGGGTCCTGGCAGATGACTGGACCAGGCGAGGGTAGGGGCCTCAGGTTTCTAATTTGTGTTTCAGGCCCATGGACCGTCCTGGAAGGTAGGACACTCTTTTCAGGAGGTGCTACACTTCATGAGATTTACGAAAGCACATGGCTATGGGGTTTTTGTTGTTGTTGGATGTGGTGGTTTGTTTTTACATTGTCATAAATGTGTCATATTCTTCAGTCATTTACTTATTCACTCATTTCTATATTTAGCAATACTGTACTTACTGAGTGCCAGGCCCTAGAGATAGAACAAGGATCAAAAGTCATAGCACCTGCCCTTATATAACTTTGGAATCATTGATTTTATGGCCTCTGACCTGATAGAACCAGCCTGTTGAGGAAATAGAACACTGACCACCCTAATTCATCAAACAAGCATTTATTGGACACTTACTGTGTGCTGGGCCCATGCTAGACCGGTGGGTAGAAAAAACTGATGCTGAAATTGTTTTTTCCAAAGGGCTGGGTGGTGTGGTGAAGAGATGGCCATGTGCTCTCAGCTTCCTGGGTGCTGGGGAGACACCGAGGAAGGAGTATCCTTGGGTGAGGGCTGGGTTTCAAGGAAAGCCTCCCCGAGGAGAAATCACTGGAGAGAGGAGTGGTCTCTGTGACCCTCGTCCAGGCAGAGGGAAAGGACAGGAGAATTTGGACTTTAGTTTGCAAGCAGTGGGGGACCATCAAAGAGTTCAAAGCAAGCAAATGACATGATCAGAATTTGTACTTGAGAAATAACAATAGTTAACCTTTTAAAAGTCCCTTTCCTCTCTCAGTACAGAAGTGGACCAATGTACGAGACTGCATCCGATCCTCACATCTCCCTGTGAGGTGAGTTCGGTCACCTAGTCTTATCAGCAGTTCCAAAATTCAAAGTATTTAAAAAGTCAGATGTGCTTTTGTTTGTTTTTTTGTGTGAGTTAGGCCTGAAAACTCATCGTGCTAAAACTTGACCTATATAGTTGAGACTATTTGTAATCTTTATTTGTCCCATGTGGTGTGAATATTCATTTGTTTCACTGCAGAAATAGCAATGCATTTAATTGCAGGCGCTGCCCCAGGCCCCGCTGGGAGTTTTATGGAACATTTGGTGTAAGCATCTTATTGTAACGGGCATTTGATCACGCAGAAAACTGGGGCACAAAGGACATTGAGTAAGTACCCAAGGTCACGTAGCTAGTAAATGATAGGACTGCGATTTGAACCCAGGTCTGACTCTGAGGCCCCAGTTCTTCGTGCCATGGCCCTATTCTACACACTTGGGAGACCTGAGTCCAGGCAGCGTCAGTGATTGTCTGCTCTGACAGCAAGTGTAAAATGCTAGGATTCTGCCTTCCACCCGCTCCCCGCTCCCCCTGGGGACATTTGGCAATATCTGGAGACATTTTGGTTGTCATAACTGGGGGAGGGTACTCCTGGCATCTAGTGAGTAGAGGGCGCTCAACATCCTTTGACGCACAGGACAGACCCTCATGAAAAGGATTATGCAGCCCCAAATGTCAGTAATGCCCAGGTTGAGAAACCCTGCTCCAGGCTTAATGTACTTGTTCATCTGGTCTCTCTAGACAGTGGTTCTCAAACTTGAGTGTGCGTCAGAGTCGCATGGAGATAAATCTTGTTAAAACACAGAGATTCTGGTTCAGTAAGTCTGGGGCGGGGCCTGAGAGTTTGTGGAGAGTTTACTTGTCATGACGCTTGCCTGTGGAAACCCACGGGGAGAGAATACTCTTTATATTTTGTCCTCTTTTTTGTCAGCTTCTGGGATGTATTTGCCTGGAGTCATTTAGATATACCCACCTATTTCCCAGTAAAACCAAACTATATATATGATAGAGCTACATACAGAGAATCCCCCCCCCCCAGGGAGTAATAAACCATTGTGGGGTATTCAGCTTAATTCCATCGGACCTGGTGTCACTGGTAATGGTTTGGGCGGTGAGCTTAGGGGTCTAATCAGAAACCTTCAGGGGTTACTGTGCCATGAAGGGTTAACAGAGAATGGCACCACTCTCACATGCATTCATTTCTATTTTGTTGAAGTAGTAAGTACCCTACGCTCTTTTGCTTAAACTTCATTCTTCATGAAACCTTCATTAGTATTTTTAAATTTTAGTTTTCAGTTGCTTGCACTTTGGAACTAGAATATTTGAGCATGCAAAGTAGCATGATACATTTGTAAAGTGAAAAAAAATATTCTTGAGTCACTGGAGTATGACTGTCTTTCTGGTCAGGAGACCGTGAACATAAAAGTAATAACCTCAGTATTACGTTTCAGAATTTGAACCGCAGCAGTCATTTTCCTGGTAAGGGAAACAGAAAATGAGACTCTGCTTTCAGGACAGAACTGAAATGTGGTGAGGCAGCAGGAATTGATTCCCTAGACGCGTTTGCTTTTTGAACTTCTTTGCTGTGAACTGCACCAAAAAATTAGACAGTCAGTTGGTTGAAAAGGATAGATAGCATTTTTTAAAGATAAAAACTTTATTAAAAGCCTTATCAATAAGTTAAGGCTGTGGGCCTGCTGTCTTCATTTTTTGGAAAATAGAGTTTGGAGAAAAGCGTGCTAATACTATTGCTTCAGGGGCCTGTAGGCCAAGGTTGATTTCTGCAAGAAACTCAATTTTGTCTGGCCCAAGTCAAACAAAGAGATATCTCATATGTTTTAAGATATTTTAGGATGTTGCTGTTAGGCTGGTAAATAACAGAAATTATAGAAAATCAACTTTTAAAGTATTTTTGGTGGCATCTTCCTTTTTTTTTTGTTACACCAGCTATTTAATTTTTCGTTTCCTTTTAGACATTTCTAAGTATATTAAGACGGTTTAAAGGAAAAATTAGGTATTTAGTACTGTTCACATGGAAACAATCTTAAATAAACAACTTGATTTTTAAGTGTTATGCTTAGGAGGAAACCTGGCATAGCTGGAAGTTTTTAGTTTACATAGAAAACCAGAATGTTAACTGCTGTATTTTTGTTGTCATGCAGTGCCTAAAAGTAGACTCTTTCGTTTGTGTTATAAAATAAAGTGAAGAAGTGAGAAAGGGGAAGCCTGGGTGGGAGAGCATTTATTCCTCTGTCGTTAGAGTAGTTTTCTTTAGCTAGCTCATCTAAAGACGAGCTATCGTTTTAGATAGATCATTTTCTTTTAGTTAGATCATTTTCTTTTTATAGCATAGTTTAGAACAGATTCTGGGTCCAGAATGCCAGAGTTTGAATCCCAGCCGTGTGGCCCTGGGCAGGTTACTTATTCTCTCTGTATCATAGTTTTCTCATCTGCAAAATGGAGATAATAAAGGCACCTACCTCATAGGGTTTTGTGGGAATTAGATGAATTCATATGCAAAGCACTTTGAACTGTGCCTGGCACAGATAAAAGCGCTTTTTGTGTGTTGGCTGTTACTGTTTTCGTTCCCATTTATTTTCCATTTAATTGCTTTAATCTCATCAGAAGCTAAAGATGTCTCTGCTTACTGTGTCTGTGGGTATGTATGTGTGTGTGTGTAAATAAAATGAAATTTCTCCTGTCTGAATAGAATAATACCGTTTGGGGGGTCACTTACACACCTAAGTTCTTATAACTGTCTTCGAGTTATGCCTTTTCATCATTTCCATATTTGGTCACTTACAAGTCACGTCAGTCATAAGTTTTCCCTTATAAAAATCTTTGCCCTGCTGTGTTAGGGGGCGCCAAGGCCACCGCCAATTTCCTTGACTCACTAGGACTGTCATTATACAGTCATGCTTACGGTCCTGATTTATTATTACGGTGGGACAACCCACGACAAAATCCATGAAGGGAAAGGCGTGGGGTGAAGTCTAGAGGAAAGCAGGCATGAGCTTCCAAGAGTCCTGGCCCTGTGGAGGCAGCTCAGGAGGTGCTCTCTTCCTCCAGCAGAGAGTTACATCACATGTGTGAAATACCTTCTACCAGCAAGGTGGCTGGAGACTCAATACCCAAGGCTTTCACTAGGGGTTGGTCATGAAGGCAGCCTCTGCCTCACACGTGCTGCAATTCCAGACTCCCAGAAGGAAAGCATGTGGTCAGCGGTCTCTCAAATGTTAGTCTGAGTGAATCAATAAACAAATAAACCTGGTAGGAATGAAGAAGCATGGACCAGAATTGAAAACCAGGCTTCTCCCTTACGGCCCCCAACGGTGCTTCTTTTAGGTTAGTTTAACCTTGCATTTCAAGACTTCTAGGCTGTGAACAGAGTTTGAAACTTTTTATTTTTAATTCAAGAAACAGTGTTGCGTGGACCCTACATTGACTGACTCCATCCTATCCTCCTGCCCCGGCTCCTCAAAGGTTGTGATAGCTTTTACCCTCCTGGGTGGCGCAGAGGTCGCAAAAAATAATTTTGATGCTAACAAAAGCCTAACAGCAGGAAAAGATAACAGCAAGAGTGGTTCCTCAAGTAAAAAAGAAAACATCTGCAGGTGGAAAACCCAGCCATCAGGCTTCTGGAGCAGCGCTATTCATTTAGGGGCTGGCGCAAGCACCGCACAAGTCAAGTGGCCTTCCCTCCAGGATAAAAGTCTGCCTGTGACACGGGCTGCAGTCTGAGAGTCACCATTGTCGTGGACCCTTGAAGCTGCCCCGGATTCCTTCCCTGGACTGTAGAAGGGGGTGGAAATTTTAATTTTTTTAAACCAGTCTGATTCTCCTCTGTAGAAAGAGGCTAGTTTGCCTGCCTTTCAGTTTAGATAATCAATTCAATAAAAATCTAGTGTTTCCCCCCTTTGTTATCAAAGGAGAAAGGCTGCTTTCTGCCGCAGTAATGAAGAGGGCAGAGTTCAGGAGACTTGGCTGGAAGGAAACTGCTGTTTATTTGATAAAAGCAGATTGTACCATATCCTTTCCTCTCCCTCTTAGGCTAACATTTTAATGTTATAGAAACCAGCCAGGCTACCAGAATTACACATTTTTGTAGGTAACCCTGGAGGTACTGTCACACTAGGAAAAAATATCCTTTGTAGTAGGTAACACAAATGTTTGGTGATTTACCAAGATATAAAATAGCATCAGTGATCCTAAGAGTGACTGGAAAATCAGATTTCCCCAAACTTACTATTTGTTCAGAGTTTAAAAGAAATCAGGCCTGGGGCTTAATTAATTTGTAGCATATGCTATACTCTGTATTCTTTTAAATCATTTTGTTGAATAACCCCTGTATATCAGTTTACAATTTAAAGATGGTTAAATTGCTTTAATTTAGCTATTTTGGAATGATTAGGGTGTTTTTTTGAGAACTTTTTTTTTTAAGTTTAAAAAAATATTTAGTTATTTAGGCTGTGCCGGGTCTTAGTTGCAGCACATGGGATCTTTAGTTGTGGCATGCATGTGGGACCTAGTTCCCTGAACAGGGATCGAACCTGGGCCCCCTGCACTGGGAGTGTGGAGTCTTACCCACTGGACCACCAGGGAAGTCCCCTGAGAACTTTTTTAAAAGAGCTGGTTTTAATCATCAAAAAATCTACAAACAATAAATGCTGGAGAGGGTGTGGAGAAGAGGGAACCCTCTTGCACTGTTGGTGGGAATATACATTGATGCAGCCACTACGGAGAACAGTATGGCAGTTCCTTGAAAAACTAAAAATAGAACTACCATATGACCCAGCAATCGCACTACTGGGCATATACCCTGAGAAAACCATAATTCAAAAAGAGTCATGTACCACAATGTTCATTGCAGCTCTATTTACAATAGCCAGGACATGGAAGCAACCTAAGTGTCCATCGACAGATGAATGAATAAAGAAGATGTGGCACATATATACAATGGAATATTACTCAGCCATAAAAAGAAACGAGATTGAGTTATTTGTAGTGAGGTGGACGGACCTAGAGTCTGTCATACAGAGTGAAGTAAGTCAGAAAGAGAAAAACAAATACTTTATGCTAACACATATGTATGGAATCCAAAAAAAAAATGGTTCTGAAGAACCTAGGGGCAGGACAGGAGTAAAGACGCAGACGTAGAGAATGGACTTGAGGGCACGGGGAGGGGGAAGGGTAAGCTGGGACGAAGTGAGAGAGTGGCATGGACATATATACACTACCAAATGTAAAATAGCTAGCTAGTGGGAAGCAGCCGCATAGCACAGGGAGATCAGCTCGGTGCTTTGTGACCACCTAGAGGGGTGGGATAGGGAGGGTGGGAGGGAGAGGCAAGAGGGAGGAGATATGGGGATATATGTATATGTATAGCTGATTCACTATGTTATAAAGCAGAAACTAACACACCATTGTAAAGCAATTCTACTCCAATAAAGATGCTAAAAAAAGAAAGTCATACCAATAAAAAAAAAAAAAGGGCTGGTTTTAGAAATGCTGATGTGTCGGGGCGAGGTGGAACTTGGCCTTGTGATTTTACAGAAACACTTGTGTGCTATTTGCATCTGTTTATCAAAGTGTGGGCATGACTTTCAAGGTAAGCATACCAGAAAATAATATGTATTGAACCAAATGTATGCTCTCATGGAGTGACAGGTTTGAAAATGGTATTAATCATGACTTAACACGAGATGCCTCCTGTTTTGAGAGCCAGTGATTTTTAGAAGAAAAATCATGCTTTGAATCTGTCTTTGCTCTAGTATGTTGTAGCTTAAGCAGATGAGGCTTTATAGACTTGGTGATTTCCTGAAGTATATTTTTAACTTGCTTTCAATCAGCTCTTTGAAAGAGTCAAACAAAGGGACTAGAAGAAATAAAAGGGGCCTCTCTGCTCCTCATCAGGAATGTCTTTGAGCAGATCAGATTAATCTCCCTGGAATAAGTACTTCTTTTCTTAATCAAACTTTTGGTTTTTAGTCTGCTTTTTATGTAGCTACTGTAGTAAGGTAAAAGAACATACAGAACTACTATCCTTGATAGACAGGATGAAAATATTGAATAATATTTAATTAAGAGTAATGACTTCATTCATGCTTTTACAGTAATGTCTTCAGTTTCTTGGGAATCAAATTAGCATCTGAGCAAAGTGAGGATCCTACAGCTCAGTTAAAAGTTAAAGTGGACTTATGTGTTCACTAAGTACTTTGAAATTCTTGACACTTTGTCAACGCCAAATGCTGTTTTTATTTCCAGTTTTAAGGTCAGATTCCTAACTATTCTTAAAGATACACTGCTTGGGACAGATGGCATTGTATCAGTTAGCTATTGCTATGTCGCAAACCAACCGAAAATTCAGTGGCTTAAAACAACAAGTGTTATCATTGATCATGAGCCTGTGGGTTACCTAGACAGTCCATCTAGTCACGGCTAGGCTCACTTATACACGTGTTGGCCCTGCTCATCTTAGCCGCAGCCCTGTGGAGGACGGCTTCACCTGGCACAGTGGGGCTCTCTTCTGTGCGATCTCTCATCCTCCAGCAGGCTAGGCCCTCTTGTTCATGTAACCATGGTAGGCTTCCAAGAGAGGGCCTCTTTACTTAGAGCTGGCACTGCATTGCTACAACCACGTTCTTCTGGCCAAAGCAAGTCACAAGGTAGCCCATTTTCAAGATCAGAGAAGTAGTTTCCACCTCCTGATGGGAAGAGCTACAGAGTCACATTGTAAAGGGCATGGATGCAGGGAGGGGTAAAGAATTGGGCCCAGTTTTGCAACTTGCTACCTCAAGCACTTACATATTGAATCGTATACTGTAGTTGATCTTGAGGTAGTGAGAGATTTTGTTAGAATCACTGTACGTATTGAGCACAGAAGTCAGGATTTTTTTGAGCTAAGTGAGAATTTTGGAGTTAGACCTGGACTTTTCCACATTCTGCATTTATTTGGAGAAAAAAAGGAATTTAATGCTTCATGTTTCCTTATTGTTTAGGAGTTACTGCTTTGGAGGATAAAATGTAGAGTTTTCTGAATGGCCTTTAAAAAATTGTTCTCTATATTAATTAATTACCATATAAAGCTTCTTTGCTTTGAATGATTTACTTTGGTATTGTTTTGAAATGTGGATTTTCATCACCTTCTGGCAGAATAAGTAGACAGAGTTGGAAAATCTGATCCAGGCTGCTGTTGGTTTGTTTGATTTTAGGACTTTCTCCCTCCTGACCTCTGCCTCCCTAAGTATAAAATGGAGGTCTTGGCTGTCATCTTTGCCTTGAGGGTGTGGCATCATGTTCTCAACAGACTTTTCTAGATTCGCAGTGCATATGTAGAAGGCAGGAGGTAGCGTCTGTGCCACTGGAGCTCTTCTCTGGGAACTTTGAGAAGTTAAGCGGGGACACGTTTGTGAAGAGGCACGGTTTATTGCCCTGTATCTTTCAGGCCATCGAGTCCTGGGCCTTTTGGTGTCTGCTCTTTCCTGCCTTTCTGCACTGGACTTCTTTGCCCAGCTCTGCCCATTCTGCCTCTCGGCTCACTGCTCCCGGGGCGTAATTGATGCTCTCGAGGCCCCGTCCACCCAGCACCTCTAGCCCTTGTGTCCAGGCCCTCGTCACTCCTCTGCACTGACCTCCGTGGGTGCAGCGGATCCCCTGACAGACTCCATGGGGGCACAGGGCCTCTTAGACTCTGCTGCACTGAAAAAAGGAAAGTGGCCGAGCCCTATTTGAAACTGCCTCTGATTCTAGTGCCCGCAGCCGCGCCGGAGCTTCAGTCTGACCCCTGCTTTACTACTCAGCCTCCCTTGCTCTCAGTGGTTAATGATTTAACGGGCACACTCCCAGGGGGTGGACGGTTTTTACATTTAGAATTTGAGATAGGTACACTTGAAAATCAGACAAGGTAAGTCCTTATGTGCCTCAAGGCTTATGAGGAGGTGTTCAATTGTTGGTGGCCCCGCTGTTTCCCTGCTTCTCAGCTGCTCTACATCTTTTCTCTGGGAACCCCCCCCCCCGCCCCCCAGGAACCAGAGTCCTTGTCTGCCCCGGGGGCGTGTTCCCTTCTCTCCTTCTTTCTGCCCTTCATCAGCCGCCTTGTCCTCCCTGCCCAGCCTGACTCAGCATAGTTATGGAATTTAGTTCTATCATCTTATATTAAGCTTAAAAAAAAAACAAACCAAAAACGGGCTTCCCTGGTGGCGCAGTGGTTGAGAGTCCGCCTGCCGATGCAGGGGACATGGGTTCGTGCCCCGGTCCGGGAAGATCCCGCATGCCGGGGAGCGGCTGGGCCCGTGAGCCATGGCTGCTGAGCCTGCGCGTCCGGAGCCTGTGCTCCGCAACGCGAGAGGCCACAGCGGTGAGAGGCCCACGTACTGCAAAAAAAAACACCAAAAAACCTTAATATATTATAAACATTTTTTCATGGTTCTATGGTCTTCATAACTAATTTTACTGACTATATAGGCAATTAAATTCATGTGTCATTAATCCATTTCATTATTTAACATTTTCCCCTAACTTTACTCCTTTGAATAATGCTCATATGAACTTTTTAAAATATGTAGTTCTTTTTTGCATCTATTAAAAAATTTCTTCAGGATCAATTGCCGAGCCTGGAATTCCTAAATCAGTTTATTGTTGTCGTTATCATCATCATCATTGTTATTATTGTTATCATTATGATTAGGCAGGAAACGTGTCTCTCACTATATGGAGCAAAATTCTTTGGCCAAAGAATTAGCTCTAGTGCGCAGTGCTGACAGAAAATCATGAGAGCCCTAGAAACAGCATGTTGTTATTGTTTTCAGCTGTTCCTTTGCTTGGCCCTGCCCGGCAATACATTTTAAACACATTTCAGTCTGAAATATTTAAAATAAAGAAATACAATCCAACTTTGGCATTTCATTTATTTAGAGAATAAATAGATGATGATCCACCGCGCTGAACAACGAGACCAATAAGATGATGGTTTGATGTGCATACAGTGGGGCTATAGTCTTACAGAGAGACTTCCTCTCATGTCTCTATGGAAATCGCTGCAGCCCTACATGAGTTCATGCTTCTCAAACGAGGAGGGCAAAGGAGACTAATGGTGCAGCCCTCCACAGGGACAGCAGGAGCGTGGGGAAGATTGAAAAGCACTTACAGTAGTGTAGGCTCTGAAAGAAATGACACATTTCCTTTCTAAGTACCTTTTGGAAAAATATCAGACTGTTGTTTTCAAAAGAACTTAAAAATAGATCTTGGCAAAGATGAACATGTTTCTAAGGTTCTGGTGTAAAGAAAAGATTTTTTTTCCAGATTGACGCAGTCTTGGAACATCAAACAAGATCCCTCTACTAGAAAAATGGGTAGAATAAGCAGCAGGCAAAACATAAAATGAGTTTAGGTGAGCGGGTGTAGGTTGTCAGAATAGTGAAGGAAAAGTTAAGCTGTTTTACTTCAGTCAGAGAGGGACTTAGACATTCATCTAGGCAGAAAATACTGTGCTTTTTGGAAAAATAAAGCCATCTGATCCTGACACTTTGGTGATTATATCGTTCATTAGTATCATCCTAGAGGGTTTTTTTTGTTGTTTTTTTGGTTTTTTTGCAGTACGCGGGCCTCTCACCACCGTGGCCTCTCCCGTTGCGGAGCACAGACTCCAGACGCGCAGGCTCAGTGGCCATGGCTCACGGGCCCAGCCGCTCCGCGGCATGTGGGATCTTCCCGGACCGGGGCACGAACCCGCGTCCCCTGCATCGGCAGGCGGACTCTCTACCACTGCGCCACCAGGGAAGCCCATCCTAGAGTTTTTAATAGTTTGCTTCTGTAAAATGTTACTAAACTGTTTAATTGTGACTAGTAGATTTTGTTTCCAGTTTTCTGAATAGTAAATTTTTTTAGTTTGTGGAATTTGTTGATTTTTTTAAATAAACAGCCCAACTTAAGCCTGTTTTTTAACCATTTTTTTAAACCAATGAGGCATGTCTGACTACAATACAAAACAAATTTCTATATTACCTAGTAGAAATTATACACCTTTGTTTAATATCATAGTTTCTTGAGAGTACTGGAGTATTAGGAGTTAAATTTAATATCATTTTGATTTTTATCTCAGAAGTGGGAGATTTTAATGCGTCCCCCAAGGAAGGGAAAGAGTTTGGCTCGAAAAGAGAAGGAAGGGAATTCCAGATGGAAAGTGTGAGTACAGAGGTAGAGCCAACTCTCAAGGTCAGTTGCCTGATTCCCAAGCAAGGATGATGGTCTTCTCTCAGCCTGGATGTGATAAATAATTTCCAAATGAAACACCCCAAGAGATCATTTGTCTTGCCAATTTCCTAGTGTGTCAGCTGGGTGCAGACCAAATGGTAGTAACTGATGTTTGTCCTCCAAAGGAAATAATACTGTTTCAAAGATGCTGGGGTCTAGGTAGGTCCCGTTTTGACCTTGGACTAAGCTGCATGAAGTTAAAATTTGACTTTTCCAGGTTAGATGATTGGCTGGAAGAGACAACCTTTAAGGTTTCCCACTCACAGTGACTTCTGTGCTGTCTGAAATCACTCTTCTTTCAAGAGGACACAGGGAAAAGCATGTGCCTCTGAGGCCTCCATTGAGCTACCAGTGCATTCATGACCCACAACTTTTGGGGGTGATCTGGGGGCTTTTAGGCTACATCAGCATTCTGATCTTTAGACCCTTAAAAAACCAGACAGATAGGTTTAATCCCTTTGAGTGAATGAAGGCGCTGTATGGTGCTCTCATCTTCAAGTACCTTGGCCTTTGCTGTCCTGTCTTTGCAAGTGGAGTAGAATCCTTGAACAGATTTAATGCTTAGAGGTGAGTTGGCCTTTGACTTCTTATAACTCCTGTTTCATCCCCTATGTTGAACATAAGTAATGAAACGTATCCATAAACATTCTGTACTAAGTAACATAAAATATAGTAAACAGAATGTAATATTGTGTTAGTAGTTCAGGCCTAAGGATCATCATTATAAGCTTTTATTGATTAATTTAGGTGAGGGAGGTCATGCTGAAATGGTACCCATCCTGCGGGTACTGCCCAGATGAACTACTGCCTAGCGAGAAAAGTCCTTGGTGGAGTGGTGAGGGAGGAGGGATTAGGACATAACCTGAGCTCAGCATATTTGGGGCATCTGAGGTTGAAAGCTTGCTGGGATGTAGGATCTGGGTCTGGGAATCATAATTACGTCAGTTGAACCCCTGATTTGAGACAACAATTGGTGGGCTCTGAACACAGGGGCAGTGGGATGCATGGTTCCTTGGGAGATGTAGCCAGTCGTCGACATGCCCGAGGTGGACCAGGGGGATGAGCCCACCACATAACCTGAAAGGAGGCTGCACTGAGGCATGAGTGATGAGGGCTGGACGGTGGTGAGCATGCTGAGAACAGAGACAAGGGCCAGTGTCCCAGGTAGGCATTACTGCTTACTTCTTTAAAAAACAAGCAAAAACCTGCAACACCGTTATCACACCTAAAGAAATAAGCAGTATTTTCTTTTAATATATTTATTTATTTATTTATGGCTGCACTGGGTCTTCGTTGTTGGGTCTTAGTTGCTGCGCGCAGGCTTTCTCTAGTTGCTGTGAGCGGAGGCTACTCTTCGTTGCGGCTTCTCATTGCGGTGGCTTCTCTTGTTGCGGAGCATGGGCTCTAGGTGTACAGGCTTCAGTAGTTGCGGCGCATGGGCTCAGTAGTTGTGGCGCACAGGCTTAGTTGCTCCGCAGCATGTGGGATCTTCCCGGGCCAGGGCTTGAACCTGTGTCACCTGCATTAGCAGGCAGAGTCTTAACCAGTGCGCCACCAGGGAAATCCCCATTAAATATTTTTCATCGCTTCATTTAAATGGTTTCAAACTAGAAAGATCTGTTCCATGAAAAAGTCTTAACCTCTGAGGTTTGTGGAAGAAGAAAACTAAATAATCATGAACAGTAACCAAGAACCCACAAATAATAACAGTGGTTTAAAACATTACCTCAGAGAGTGTCAAATTTTGATTTAAGATGTCGACTACAAACAGTAAAAAGTATAGGTCTGTTCACAGATGGTTTAGTCTGATCTTTCTCTCTCTTTCCCTTTTAATTTTGGTTGTGAACTTGAACTTTCTAGGACTTCCTATCACAATATAGGTACTCCTGAAGGAGTCTGCCTGAGTGCCTTGCCTTGTGAACTTCGTCACGTAGGATCTTGTTTAATGGTGCTTGAACGAAGAGACAGTGTCTGAGAGTCTTCATGGTGTCCCACGCAGACACAGTGTATGAGTACCTGTTTGCTTGCAAATAGCAAAGGTTACTCAGATTCGCTTAAGCCGCTGAGGGTGTTTATGGTGAGGATGCTGGGGCATCTGCCTCATGGAACCCAAGTCTAGGGAAATAGCGGCCTCAGGAGCAGCTGGCATGGGGGACTCTCCACCTGGACTGTCTCCAGCTCGCTACTGCTTCTCCTCTTCGGTCGGCTTCATTCTTTCCCTTTTATTAACGTACAAAATTCTCCAGTCCAACTTGCAAAATGTGTGACGAGAAGCAGTCATTTCAACTACTGGAGACATACTGATCTATTTCTGTCTCTCCTGGTTTCTGAGTTCCCGGGGAAGGAACTGACTGATCCCATTTCTGGTCTGGCCAGTCGCGATCAGAGGTGGGATGTAGAGAAAAATTCTGAGGGATTCAACTTGGCCGAAGGTTCCATCATGACCAGTTAGCAGTGGCTGGAAGATGGGTCGTGTTTTACAAATGACTGTTCCTACACGAAGGCCTGTATGGCCAGTTCACCTTTAGAATAGCATGATTCCCGCTGTGCTGCCAGGTCGTCTTATTTATTTGGATGAGTGAAAGTCAACATCTAGCCTTTATTTTCTTTTATTTAGCTCTCATCATTTACAGTAATCTGTAAGATCTTAAGTACAGCTGGGCAGGTTCTGAAAGATGCATACACCCACGTCACCTACTCCCCAGAGCCTTACCGTGGCCCTAGAAGGTTCCTTCACATCCCTTCACTGCATTCTGTCCTCACCCCCAGAAGTAACCACTATTCTGCTTTTTATCCCATGGACCTGTCTTACTTGTCTTGAACTTCAAGCAGAATGGAAGCACAGTGTCCACATTTAGCCTCACTGTATTTTAGTTCAAGGCTGCAACCATTAATTCAGTGCTGGCTGTGGGCCAGAATCTGTGTTGCCGTTAGAAATACAAGAGTGTGACAGAGCTGACGATAAGGGACTGAGACAGGAGTCATGGCGAAGGCAGAGCACAGCTGTGCCGGAAAAGGCAGTGAGTGTCCTACTCTGAAGAGGAAGGGGCCCGGAGCTTCCTGGAGGTTCCATGAGTGCTGGAGAAATATTCCATAGTGTTCTTCTGAGGTGATAAGCCAAAGGATTAAACTTTGGCTGTTTTGGTCGTGTGTCATTTTCCTGCCTGTGTCCAGGATTTCCTCATCTCTCTGTGTGCGTTCTGGTGAAAGGGGAGGCTCAGAGACGGGTGTGGAAGGATTTCCTCCCGGGGCCGAGACGACTGGGAATTATCTGCGAACGAGCAGTGGTGTGGGCTCTGCTTTGTACGCACGTCTCTCCCAGTTCTCCAGGAACGTTTTCTTTCCACTTACGTCTACGACTCTCATTTGGCTGAGACAGCCAGGCGACCCAGTTTGCAGTTTGTTGCCAAGAAAAGTAGTTAATAGTTCTCAGCTTTCTTTGTATATCACTATATATATAATGAACATTTTCCATATTGTTAAAGTTATTTAGAATCCTGACTCCTAGTTACTGCATAACTCGCCATGTATGGACGTACTGTCGGTAACTATATAATATGTGTGCGTGTATATACACATATATACTAGTGTAAAGTATACCATGATGCTCTGTGTGTGTATTTGTCTAATTTTTCCAGTTGATTAATGTTATAAGGTCAATGGGAAACAATACTGAAAATAAAATAAAAAATTTGCCTGGAGCAGAAAAGAAGGTAAAATTACTAAAGACTACTCGTTTTTTTCTTTGCTTTTCTCCACAGAACTATCCGCGTATGGCTGAAAAGAGACAGCGGTCAGTACTGGCCCAGCATTTACCACACAATGGCCTGTGAGTAGCGGTCTTTGAGGATTTAAATTTCAAAATTCCTGATTAAAAAAAATGCCGCTAGATTTCAAAATGAGCTTCTTAGTTGCCTAATACCTCTGGTAGGCTGTGTTAAACCACAGGGAGACTCCCTTTCTCTTGCGAATGAAGCTGGGTCTGCCGGCTTAAGTGAAGTGGACTTGAACAGAAGTGGAAAGAATAAAAGGAAGAGGAAAGCCTCCCACCTCCTCCATTTTCCTTTGTCTTCCTTTTGCCAACTTATATTAGTAGTAACTTTCTTCTTAGTAATAGCTGATATTGACACTAAAACAGGGCTCTGAACACTCTGCCTTCTTAACTGGCCTTTTGTCCAACTTTTTCATAAACTCTGGGTACTGTTGAGAGATTTGGTCCAGGGCACAACGCATTCTAAATGGAGATTTTTCTCAGTAGTCAAATATGTTCTAAAAATAAACCCTGACCATAAAGCTTTTGCATTGAGATTTTAGAACAGCCCTGAGATGTAGTGATATAAAATTACATTTAAATCCAGCCCTTCCTGCAGATCTAAGCAGCTTTGCATCCTTCTTTCCCACTTCTCCATCCTTTCTTGAAAAAAGTGCCTGGAAACCACCCAGGTCCAAGCTGGGGTTGTGTCCTGCCCACCCCCCCCAGTGGCCACACGGAAGGCATCCGTAGCTGCTTATTTCCTGGTGGTTTTGGTCCTTAATGAGGGCTTTTCCTCAGTTAAGGTTTCAATAATCAGAGGATCCCCTAGGAAAAGACAAAAGGCTCTGGAGCAGGCTTGACGGTTTGCTAGTGACGACTGTTACGAAGTTCTCCAAAGAAAAGTGTTTGCTAGTTCCAGACGCTGTGGACACTGTTCATAGCTCCCTTAAGAGTTATTCCAGGGGCCGTGGAGTTTCTTACAAACACAGAGCTGCCAGTTATTCAGCAAATTCCTTATATCAGCTTGAGTCATCCTTCCAAGCACCTCCTTTCTTGGCTAGCACTTTCTCATTTGCACATTTATCGCAGGGTACGTGCAGGGTTTAGATCCTATAAGCATTACCACAAATAATTAGTAGTTTATCAGGATTTTCATTTGTTCTGCCTTCTACCGACAGCTTGGGCAGGCTGGTTATCTTCTCTATCTTGATAACCATTCAGTGAAAATGAAGTGGACTTTTTGGAATACTGGTATAAAGCTAACTATTATAAAAGGAACCAGAAAACTTTACCATATGCAGTGTGTTAAGACTACCTGAAACCCTAATCATGATTTACTATGCCAGGCAGTAGTACCTCCTGTCCTGTGTCCGTGTGTGTCTGTGGATTTGTCACCTTGGTTACTCAGTGTGAAATAGGAAGCGGCTGATGTCTTGTGAAGGTGCTTATGGAGCCCATGTGATAAATTTACTTTGGGATTTTGAGGGAGCAGGGCAGAGGTAGGTGGGATATTCTGGGCCTCTGAGCCTATCCTTTACCCAACTGAAAAATAAAAGGCTTCTCTTAGACAGTTAACTCCTTACTTCCAGTGACCCAGTGATAGATCTGATAGCTGGGAATAGCAACAGCCTGGGTGGGGACCTGCTACCTGTGCTGGGGGATGTTTTGCTGTCTTTGTGGACAGTCCTGCTAATGCTCTTGCTGTTATCTCTCCCTCCTCTCCATTACCCCGCACTTCATAATCTGGCCACAGCTCAATCTCCTGAGACCTCAACCTTGGAGTTCATGCTCTTAAGAACAGAGAGAGACTGAGGTAGATTTTTGTCCAGTGTTCAGTTCAGTGACTCCTTGGCTTGTATTTCCCCCAGATATTTAGTTCACTTTGTAATTGATTTCTCCCCCAGGGCACCAGAACCTAGCAGTAGCAGTGCACACTCTTCCTTGGCTTTTGGGTCTTGGGCACATGGCTTTGCTTTCTCTGTTGCCATCCCTTGCTACCTTGGCCTAACTGTGCCCTCCAGAAGCAGCTTCCGGCGCTGTGGCTGGAAAGACTAGTAAAAACACACCTCTGCTGTGGGTGACTGACACTTTCATGTTTGTATCTACATGTATGCAGCCTGTTGCTTCCAGATGCCTCTTTATCACCTCCATCTGGAACAATGTCTACTGATGAAATTGCAAGAACATTGCCAGAAGAAAACGGAATGAATGAATTTTGAGAAATAACTGCTTGTCTGTTTTATTTTAAAATTAAATGTGAAGTCTGAGAAGAGAAGGGCCATGTTGGTTTTAAAAACTGTCTGCAGATTCCCCAGCTGAGGCCATTTTAGTGGTCATCCACCAGTTTGTTTCCTGTGACCTAACAGAGGTGATCAGTAAGCAAACCTTAGAATGTTGCTGTACGTGGACCAATTAGGATTCAGAACATTACCTCACATAACAAAACTAACTTTCAGAATCTGCTTTAGCTGAAGAAAAATGTAACTCTTAGTTTCTGTATCTACTATGTGCCTCATGCATTTTTGTCTTTTGGTACTATGTTATGAAATCATCACAACAGCTATATAAGGTAGATGATATTTGCACCATTTAGTAGACAAGGAAACTGAGGCCAGAGGTTGGAATTCCAGTTCATGCCCACCTGACTCCAAAACTGTGCTGCTCACCGCAATATGGGGTGGGTCCACAAACTTTTTCTGCAAAGGGCCAGACATAAATATAGGCTTTATGGGCCAAACAATCTCTGTGGCAACTTCTCAACTCTGCCATCGTAATGTGAAAGCAGCCATAAGGAATACAGAAATGAAAGAGCCTGACGATATTCCAGAAAACCCTTTGTTTACAAAACTAAAGTTTTAAGCATATGATTTTGGACTGCAATGGTGCCTTTTTAAAAGGTCACTGAGTTGAAAGATGATTTGTGTTTTGCTTATTTATAAAACTATGTGGGGCTTCCCTGGTGGCGCAGTGGTTGAGAGTCCGCCTGCCGATGCAGGGGACACGGGTTCGTGCCCCGGTCCGGGAGGATCCCACGTGCCGCGGAGCGGCTGGGCCCGTGAGCCATGGCCGCTGAGCCTGCGCGTCCGGAGCCTGTGCTCCGCAGCGGGAGAGGCCACAACGGTGAGAGGCCCGCGTACCGCAAAAACAAACAAACAAACAAACAAAAGAAAACTATGTGAACATTCACATTAAAAAATATATATATATAGTTTATCTCAGTAGAAGCTTCCCTTCTAGGAAAAAAGCCAGGACATTTTTAGATACACAGCAAACTAGCGAGGCTTTTTTAAAAAAATATGTGAGAATTCTCTAGTCTTATAAAATTACTCAGCACATTGTAATTTTTACGCAAAAGATTTTAACATGTTTATGTACAGTTAGTTATAGGATTGGGCATAAAAAGAATTGAAAAGAAGCTTAAAACTAAAGCATTAAGATTTAGTACCAACTGAAAAGCAAGCAAAAATGATGACAGTGAATCTTTAAAATCATCAAAGAGATTTGATTTCTCAAAGATAATTTTATGTGCGGTTATTAAAAAGCACTTTTTATGAAGATACATATATCTTTGTGGTTATAATTCTTAAACATGATCGTTCTTTGCAGCTTGAAACATCAGTATGGTGGATAAGGGTGTACAGACTTGTAGTCAGCTCTGATTGTTTTGTGTGTAGACAGTTTTGGTCTCTACATTTCAACGAGATAGTTTTTTGAACGCACCTGAAATGGTCTGATCACACAGCTGTGTTTCTGCCTTTGCGTACGACTCAGTGTTGTAGTTTATTTTCTTCCTTTGGTGGAGAATATCAGCCATTGTAGTTAGAGAACTTTAAACTGTTTGCAAATGGTAACTTCATTTATAAGATTTTTCTCTTTTACTTTTTTTAAGAAGTTTTATTTCAAAATAAACTCGTTTGTTTGTTTATTTCCTAGCATGCATTTCTTTCCACAGTCAATTAAAATTCTTAAGCCTGAAGTGAACCCAAACATTTCTTTTTCCAAATGTTCCATATTCTAAATCACTTTAATTCTGATTTTTAGCAGAGGAGACGATTTAGAGTTTCTCCTTCGTGAAACTCATTCTCTGGCCCATGCTTTCTGGCAGAAGACTATGTAGAAGCTGGAAGAGGGGTGCATACCTGGGAAGAGTCGGGGCTGTCCTAGTCACGTGACATGCTGTGGGCAAAGAGACATGTGTACCCCTCACAACGCGTTACCACAAACTGGGGTTGTATGAGTCATCGCAAAACGGAACATTTTTTTCATCATTGGGAAAAAAACCCAAGTAATCCCAAAGTGGCTTTCCCAGCTTGCTCACATGCCACGGAAAGGGAATTGTGGTGCCGGGAACCCTTCTTTCCACAGATGCCAGGTGCTGTTTTACCTGTGATGGGGAAGCGGGAGGGGCAGGATGACCTGCGGAATTTGGGTAGCAGATCACCTACTCTAAGCACTGGACCCCAGACCTTTCCAGAAACAGGTGGGAGTTTCAAGCAGATGAAACTTCATGGAGCTCGCTTCACCCAAAGTTATAAAAGTAACTTGGAAGATTGTTAAAACTTTACACTAAGACAACAGAATTTTAGTAATATTTCTTTTTATAAAGTGTTTCTGCCCTCTTCCTTTGAACCTAAGTTTTATGGCTCTTTTTAATAATGTCCCTGGAACAATGACTCACCATGCTTAGCTTTGCGCGTAACGTGGTTTTTGTCTTTCTGGCAGCTCCTTGCTCGGCCATGGCTTACCATCATGACAGCAGACGAATATTTGTGGGCCAGGATAACGGAGCCGTGATGGTAGGTAGCCTCCAGGCTGTATTCATTATACTGACCTCCTGTGTTCACTCCTGTTGGACAGTGTACATAAAGCTAACAATGAACGCCTGCTTGTTTGGCATTAGAAAATGTTTCATCCAGTACAGACGTTAGGCCTAAAAATGGATTAATTTTAGTTAGTGCTTAATTGTAAACTACAGATCTTCCTCAACTTACTGATAAACCCTGATAAATCCATTGTAAGTTGAAAATATCATAAGTTGAAAATACATTTGGGACTTCCCTTGTGGAGCCGTGGTTAGGAATCCTCCTGCCAATTCAGGGGACACGGGTTCAATCCCTGGTCCGGGAAGATCCCACGTGCTGCAGAGGAGCTAAGCCCGTGCGCCACAACTACTGAGCCCGCGAGCAACAACTACTGAAGCCTGCGTGCCTAGAGCTCGTGCTTCGCAACAAGAGAGCCCACAGTAATGAGAAGCCCGTGCACCGCAACGAAGAGTAGCCCCTGCTCGCCACAACTAGAGAAAGCCCGCGCGCAGCGACGAAGACCCAACGCAGCCAAAACTTAAAAAAAAAAAAATTAATTAATTAATAAAAAAAAGAAAATGTATTTAATACACTTAATCTACTGAATATCACAGCTTAGCCTAGCTTACCTTAAACGTGCTCAGAACACTTACATTAGCCTACAGTTGGGCAAAATCACCTAACACAAAGCCTATTTTATAATAAAGTATTGAATATCTCATGTAATTATTGAATACCATACTGAGAGTGAAGAACAGAATGATTGTGTGAGTCCAGAATGATGGTACGTGTGTTGGTTGTTAACCTTCATGGTCACATGGCTGAGCAGGGCTGCGGCTGCCCCTCCCCAGCATCATGAGAGAGGATCGTATGGCATCTCAGTCACCTGGGAAAAGATCAACATTAATCGAAGCGTGGTTTCTACTGAAGGTGCGTTGCTTTAGCACCATCGTAAAACTGAAAAATCATAAGTTGAACCATCGTAAGTCAGGGACCATCTGGAGTTCCATGGAGCTCTGGATGCTGTCATGATTGATGGTTTGGTGCTCAGTCTAGCCCACAAAGTACAACCTTCGTACAGGGGACGTGAGTCCTGTAGCAGCCCTGATCCCTGAACCCATGAAGGAGGAGGCTGGGGCAAGGAAAGTGTGGGAGAGAGCGCACGCGCGCGCGTGTGTGTGTGTGTGTGTGTGTGTGTGTATAAGGTGAGAAGGAAGGAAAATAAGACTAGGGACTAGTCATTCAGCCAACAGCTCATATAACTCTTTGAGTCTCTACATCTCAAACTGTCTTTGGTGAAGGACCAGATAGTTAAATTTTCAGTTTATTATAGATTAGTATTTTTGTGGGTCTAACTGTGTGTGTATGCATATATTTAATGGAGATGTAATTCATATACCATAAAAGTCACCAGTTTAAAGTGTGCAATTCATTGGTCTTATAGTATAGTTACAAGATCATGCAACCGTTAATACTCTAATTCTACAACATTTTTATCAGCTCCTCCAACCCCCGAAAAAAAGAAATCCCGCACCCATTAGCAGTCACACTACAGTCCCCTTTCCTTCAGCTCCTGGCAGTAACTAATCTACTTTCTGAATTCAGAGATTTGCTTATTATAAACATTTTATGTAAATAGAATCATATAAGGTGTATATCCTTTTATGCCTGGCTTCTTTCACTTAGCATAATATTTTCAAGGTTCACTATGTTGTAGCTTGAATTAATACTTCATTCCTTTTTGTGGTAGAATAATATTCTGTTACATAGATTATACCACACTTTGTTTATCCATTCATTAGTTGATGGATAGTTGGGTTGTTTCTACCTTTTGGCTATTATGAATAATACTACTATGAATAGTCGCATAACAGTTTGCGTGTGAACCTAAGTTTTCAATTTTATTGGGTATGTACACCTAGGAATGGAATTGCTGGGTCATATGGTAACTCTGTACTTAACTTTTTACAGAACTGCCAAACTGTTTTCCAAAGTTGCTATACCATTTTACATTCCCAACAGCAATATATAAAGGTTCTAAGTTTTTTACATATTTACCAACACTTGTTATTTTCTGGGTTTGTTTTTGTTTTATTATGGACATCCTAGTCGGTGTGAAGCGGTATCTCATTACGGTTTTGATTTGCATTGCCCTAATAGCTAGTGATCCTGAGCATCTTCTCACGCGCTTGTTAGTCATTTGTATATCTTCTTTGGAGAAATATCTATTCAAGTCCTTTGCGTTTTTTTTTTTTTTTTTTTTTAATTGTTGAGTTGTAAAATACTTGGACCTTCAGCTTGGAAGAGTTTCACCAGTGAAACCGCCTGGTCCTGGGCTTTTCGTCCTGGGAAGTTTTTTGAGTGCTAATTTAATCTGTTTACTTGTTATGGGTTTTCTATTTCTTCTTCAGCCAGTGTTTGTTGTTTATGTCTTTTTAAGAGTTTGTCCATTTTATCTAGCTTATCTAATTTGTTGGCATGTAATTGTTCATAGCAGCCTTTACAGTCCTTTTTCTTTCTGTAAGGTTTATAGTAACGCTCCCCCTTTCATTACTGAATTTAGTAGTTTGAGTCGTCTCTCTCTTTTTCTTTCCCACTCTGGCTAAATGTGTGTTAATTTTGTTGATTTTTTTCAAAGAACCAGTTTTGATTTAATTGATTCTCTATTGTTTTTTTCGATTCTCTGATAATGTATTTCAACTCTATTATTTTTCCTTCGGTTTGCTTTGAGTTTAGTTTGCTGGATTGGTATTTTGGGTATTACATTGTTGATTGAGAAAATTTGCTGGTTTTGTCTGCTTGGATGTCATAATAATATTAAATTGCTGGAAAGGCTTCTGAACACACATTCCCTATTTCTCTGCTTCTTTCATCAGGACCAGTGGTCCGCAGACCGCGCTTTGAGTACCACTGCTTTATAGAACTGCACACAGAGCAGTGAGAGCACAGACCGGTGCCTGCACCTGGCCAGAGAGCGGCAAGGCCAGCCTGTTACTGTGCTGAGTCATAGAGGATGGCTAGGAGTTAACCAGGAAAGAGGGAGGAGGACTTCCAGACGCAGAGGACAGCATGAGCAAAGACAGAGGGGTTTTCAAAGTCAGGGTGTGCGCAGGGAGCAAGAATGAAGCAGCTTGGCAGCGTGAAGCACGTAAGACTGAAGAGATGGCTGGAGCGGGTCACAGAGAGCCTTGCATTCAGCACTAGGTGTCATGCAGAGTGCTAGTTAAGAAGAAGGTAGACATGGTCCCTGCTCTCAGGAGCCTTACGGTCTCATGGGAGGGACAGGTAATATACAAGTAAACATGAAATTACAGGTTGTGGTAGGTGCTGTGAAGAAGTGAACGGGCGCAGTGAAAGAGGGAATCCAGAGAGATGTGTGGCCCCGCTCGTAGCAAACAGAATCCAAGGGTGTGACATTTAGCTGAGGCCTGAAGGGCAGGTAGGAGACAGCCAGGCAGAGCCAGAGTAAGTTTTCCGGAAGTGAAGGTCCAGGTAAAGACTCGAGGCAGGAAGATCTGTGTCTGAGGACGTGAAGGGGGTCGTCTTGGCTGGATGGTGCTGAGCGACGGGGCAGGACGAGGGGCGATGGGACAAGTGGGCTGAGGCCAGGTCACGCAGGGCCTTGTGGGTCTGGGTGAAGTTTTAAGTTTTGTAAATCTGTGGGAAGCGCTTACAGGGTTTTCAGCGGAAGAATGGCGTGATTTAATTTACATTTTTAAAAGATCACTCTGGCTGCGGAGTGGAGAGTGGATCGAGGGGCCACAAGAGTGGAGGCGGGAACGTCAGGTGTTGTCGCTTTCTGGGTGAGAGGGCAGTGGCAGTGATGATGGACAGAAGCAGATGACGGACATACATCTGTGGCAGGTTGGGTGTGGGGAGGGGAGGAAGGGCAGCAACTCAGGTGACGGCCAGGTTTCTGGCTTGAGTAACTGCTAGACAGAGGTATCATTTATTGAGAAGAGAAAGGCTTAGGGGTATGTGGGGAGAGGGGGCATTTAGAGGGAAAGAAGACAGTGAGGAACCAGCTGTACAGTTGAGATACCAGTGAGACAACCAATGGCGATGTGGAATTGGCATTGGATTTGCAGGCCTGGAGCCCAGTGGGAGCCCGGGCTGGGGAGTCATCTGCACATAGGGCATCTTTCAAGCCATAAGAATAGCTGTGATCGGGCTTCCCTGGTGGCGCAGTGGTTGAGAGTTCGCCTGCCGATGCAGGGGACGCGGGTTCGTACCCCGGTCCGGGAGGATCCCACATGCCGTGGAGCGGCTGGGCCCGTGAGCCATGGCCGCTGAGCCTGCGCGTCCGGAGCCTGTGCTCCGCAACGGGAGAGGCCACAGCAGTGAGAGGCCCGCGTACCGCAAAAAAAAAAAAAAGAATAGCTGTGATCTCCTGGGGAGAGAATGAGAAAAGACAGGCCCCAGGCCTGAGTCCTGAATGACTGATTTAGGAGCGGGGTTGATGAGGAAGGCAGCCAGGAAGGAAGGGGAAATGGTGATCCTGCGTGTGCATTAAGGAGCCTGGACTACATCGTGTAAGCCGAGCTTCCCAGGCTTGCAGTCAGTCATATTTATCATTTAGGGGACCTCCTGAAATTCGCGTTGCCTGGCTCCATGCCAGACCCACAGCTTCAGAAGCACTAGGGAGGGGCCTGGGAATCTGTATTTTAGCAAGTCCTTTCGGTGACCCTTAGGATCGAGTGCATTAGGGAATCACTGCATGATGGAGAGCCATTGAGGAGCATCAAGTCGGGGAGGATGGAACGGTCAGGTGTCTGTCTGTTTGCTTAGTGTGCCAATATGTGGAAGATGTTTGATTAGATGTAGGTGTTTAATAGAGAGCAGTGCTGATAAGATGGCATCCGGTTTCTAGCCAAGATGATGGTGAACGGTTAGCTGCTCCCTGAGACAGAAGACACGCTGATATTGAGGGGAAAGGTGACAGGTTCAGTTTTGACAGTTGGGTTCATGTGCCCAAGGGGTTGGCCTGGGCTGGGGTTGGGAGTCCTCCCAATTTAGGTCTCAGTGGAGACCACGCCTGTGGCTGGCGTCAATTAGGGATAGTGGGTACGACGAGAAGAGCAGAGGGCCAAGGTCATGTTCCCTGGGGAATATCAACATTTAAGAGAAAGTCAGGGGGTTGGGAACCCACAGGGGAGACAGAGACGGAATGGGCTATGTGGGAAGAGGGCCTAAGATGAGAGCAGGGACACGACCTTGGGGATGGCAGCTAGACAGCAGCTGGTGGTTGCAGGGAGAACCCTTCCCATGCAGCGGGGGTGGTGCCCTGCGGTGCGGTGGATTCACGAGTGACCGGGGTGAGCAGCTAGAGACCCTGAACGCGGTGAGTGTGGGCTCATCTGTAGAGAAGGTTTTGGCTGAGTAGGGGATGAAGAAAGTTTGGGTATCGTTAAGAGAATTTTGTTGTTTTTTGTTTACTTGTTTTGCTTTTTAAAGTAAAGGAGAAGAAGCCTTGAGTGTGTTTAAGGGCCAAGAAAGAAAGCCAAGAGAAAGGACAGGCTCTCCGCTTAAGCAGTTCACGCAACAGTGGGCAGCCGGGGAGGGCTGGGGAGCTGCGGGCTTGGGGGTCAGCGCCCACCTGCTTGGGGCTGCTGTGTATACGTTGTGTAGTGATAAATGCCAGCGGTCTTGTTTTTCTCCCTCTGAAGATTTTATAGGAATATCGTGGCGATGTGTGCACACAACGAGAAGCCACGAGTGCAAACCTCAAATGCCTTCTCCAGTGGCGGTAGTGGTCATGCATTTATTTCTCTAGGGACCATTCTTGTGGCTCGTGGTTCAAGGGTACTCTCTGCAGTTATAGGATGGCATATAAAAACCCTTATAGCTCCTCAGTGGAAAGGAGCAATGTAAATTCAATTTATTATTAGTTAGTATTAATCTATTGATTTCCCCCAAGTAGAAATTAGTACGTATAAAATGCTGATACCTTTTTGTACTTTGTGAAAAACCAAGATGGAGGACAAGGAATCAGTATTCCTTTGTGGGTTGTTGTTTTTTTTTCTTCCTGACCAATCAGCAATTCATAATGTCCATGTTATGGACCCTTAAGGACTTATCAATTTAGCGCTGATCAATAGAATTTTTAATTAGTGCTTTTTCTTTAGAGTTTTATCTTCTCAGTTTTATGCTGAGGCTCATTTTCTCATTAAGAAATATGTACTTTTAATTTTTTCCTAGTTATAAGGTATTACATAGTCTATATAAATTTTGGAAGATACAGGAGTATTAAAAAAAAAACCACCCACAGTGTCTAAATTTCCTTTTTAGTGTGTGTTTATATATTAAGTATATGTAATTTTCCTCTTCTATTGCCTCAGATACCCAATGCCTTATTTTCATTAGTGCTGAGAATTCTGTTAGTAATGGGTCTTTGTAGTTTTACTTTGTATGTGTCATCTTGAGGAAGTTCTAGTGAAGCCAAGAGAGCAAAATTAACAAGATACCTCCTTTGCAATTAGAGGGAGAGGAAATACAGAGCACTCATTTGTAGAGGAAGAATTGGACAAAAATGCTGTGCTGGTCAGCAGCACTTTCTTTACTTGTCTGGTTCCAAAAGAAATGGTAACCCGAGGACAGGACCAAGAAGCAATTCCCTATTGTTCTTACGTAGCTAATCTTGAGTCCCAAGGCTGGTGGTGGCCATTTTTGGATTTTACTTCCTTTTGAAAGTTAAGGTCCTGTCGTTTTTAAAACCATAACTGTTTTCTTATTGCATGTGTTTACTTTTAGGAATTTCACGTTTCTGAAGATTTTAATAAAATGAACTTTATCAAGACCTACCCAGGTAATTATAATACACACACACACACAACTAGAATACCATGTCTTATGATCAAAATTAGGTTTTCACATTAACTTTTTAAAAGTGTTGTTACCCCAGTTATGTGGGAGGCTATTAGCTCTTCAGAGTTATTTACCGTCCTTTTCCTGCTCATTAACATTTGAAATTTTGTATAGTATTCCATTGGGTGCAGATTTAATTTAGCCATTCCTCTGTTTTTGAAAATGTATACTGCTCCATTTTTTGATGACACATACTAACATATATGATGGTGTGTATATGTGTGTATACATATCTGTGAGTGTGTATATTTCATATATATGTATATACACGTGTGTGTGTGTGTGTGTGTGTGTGTGTGTGTGTGTCCTTGATGGTTACTCTTACTCTAATTCTGTAACTCATTACTTCTATTTAAGACAGATTACTAAAAGTAGAATAACTGGGTCAAACTTTAAAACTTTTTTTAATACTCTGGATTTATTTTGCAAAACTCTTTCCAGCAATAGTGTAAATTTTTAATGAGTGGTGATTGAGAGTGCCTGTTCATTAAGTCTATATTGATCTTTATAAATGTTTATTGCCAGTTTGATAGTCAAAAATTGTTCTCAGTTTTAAAATTATTTAGGCTTTATTTAATGTTGGCCATTTGTCATGTTTTATGAATATCTGTTCATGATTTTGCCCATATTTCCTGGGAGTTGTCGTATTTTCTGATTTTTCTGATTAATTTATGAGAGCCCCTCCGTTTTTCTGAAGCAGCCTACACAGCTGAGAGCAAGGTCAGAAGTGTCTCTGTCTAGCCTCTGACTTCATTCATCAAACGGGGCATTTATTAAACACCAGCTGCATGCAAGATCCTGTTCCAGATAAAGTAGACAGGTCACTGCCCTGGTGTGGCTTGCAATTGACCTGGAAATACAAATATTCTAGAAGTTAGGTAATAGAACACCTTCCTCATTCTCAGCTATTGCTTTGGGGTGCAGAACTTTACAAATGCTTCATCTTAAAAATAATAAAAAGTTAATTTCAGAAAATCTCAGTTGCCCTTTTTTACAATGCCAGTGTTTTCTAAAGAGTCAAAACACTAAAGGTATAGACAATAAAAAACAAACAAACCTAGTCTGTGGAGATAAGACTGCTGTTTTCCATATGGAATTCATTGAGAGTTGTATGTGTGTTTTTTAATCAGTTCTCTAATATATTATTTGAATCCCTCTTGAGCCTTACTCTGTAATGATTGGTAGCTTTTGATGGTCTTCCCCGTAGGGAGGCAGAGGGCAGGGCCACGGAGAGCCTGCGATAGATCTTGGGTTGGGGCGGGCGGATGCTCCGCAGCCTGTTTGGAGTGTGGGCCTCTCCGGGATAGGACTGCTGAGCCTGTGAGTCTGCAGGCCGACCAAGTGGAGAAGGGGAGCCTCAGTTCACACCCGCGGAGACTGGACTCCAAAGGTCACGTTTCTTCCTGAAGGGCGCAGACTTTCCCGTTCTGTCCCCACAGCCCATCAGAACCGGGTGACCGCGATCATCTTCAGCCTGGCCACAGAGTGGGTGATCAGCACGGGCCACGACAAGTGCGTCAGCTGGATGTGCACGCGCAGCGGGAACATGCTCGGGAGGCACTTCTCCACCTCCTGGACTTCGTGTCTGCAGTATCCTTCCCTGCAGCGCCTCCCGGTCTCAGCAGCTAGTTCTGAATCTGCTTGGAAATTGCTGCTTGAGATCCAAAGACTGAACGATTCCTACATATTTCACATAAAATCTAAGAATTTCTATCTCTGCTTTTTTGCTATAAAGTCGGTTTATTAAAGATAATAGCTAAATGAATTGCTCTTCTCTGCTGGGATGTGCTCTAGGTGTTTTAATACAAAATCTCGGAAAACCTAAACCTCATTAGCGCAGACCCCTCCCTTCACTCCTTTGCTTTTCAAAGTGAAAGAAAAGACTTTCTGTTGTAGAAAGAAAGAAAGAAAGGAACGACTCTTCTGGTGATGGTTTCTTCGCAGACCCCACAGGAGAACATAAGAAGGGTCTGTGACCCTGGAGTTCATAAATGGACTACAGTGTGTTTGGAGAGGGTTCATAATCCTTATAACACTCGCAAAGTTGCCTCAGGATGCCCCAAATGTTACAGAATTGCCGCTCTCAAATTTTTCTACTGCTCTATGGGATTTGTTGCACGTAGCGCTCCCTCTTGCCTAAGGCTGCCTGTGGTAGCTGTGTATCTTAGTGATGGCAAGGTCAAGGCTGTCAGCAACAGACAAATGCCCCGCAGTAGTTTCTCTTTGAGAGTTGGACGTCTGGTGTAGTAAAACTCTTTTCTTCCATTGAAAGCCTTTATAAAAAAATGAGTGCTACAAATGAATGCACAGCACGAGATATTTAAAATAGTACCACATGCTTTCGAATCAAGCAAGGGAAGACTCCTCGGGTGCATCAAGTGCTAAATAAGTTTTTCTGTTATGTGTTTGGCTTTCGTTTGGATTGATAGAAAATGGCACCGAATCACATAATCATGGCCCAGCCTGTGGTCCTCCTTTTGATCTATGTTTTGGAATTAAAATAGTAGTTATCTTATTGTGGGTAAACTACTGATTTGCCACAAATGTCTATGGCCATAAAGCGACCAAGAAAGTAATGAGTTGTTGCCAATAGTTAATATATGTTTAAATTTAAAGTTTAGTACTACCCCAAATGACTGCCGTTTGGATGATTAAAATTAAAACTTCACAGCAATTTAAACCATCCTCTTCACTTAACGCTAAATCATCTAGGCCCCCCAAAAGGATGGGTTCATGTCCATATTTGCTGTCAGTTTTACACCATTTCCAGAGATATTTCATGAAAAGCAGTTTTCTTCCAGTTCTTTTTGGCTGTTTTCATTATTGAGCATTTTACTTTTTAACACTTAGTTATACTTTGCTTATAGTCACTTGTTTTTATGTCTGTCTTCTCCATCAGCTCTTAACTTTTTTGTTGCCAATTCCCAGGATACTGGTTGGAATAGTAACAGCGACTCAGTGAATTCTTGTTGAATGAATGAATATTAATTTTCCTGATAATTCTAGCTTAAAACGTTCTTTTTCTTCAATATTTACACGTTGTGTGATTTTCAGCTGGGTACTTCTTTTTTTTCTCGTAGTTTTAGGTGTGTCGCGTATTCTCTTTAGAATGCACGTTTTCTTCTTTATAACTTTGAGGTGGATTGTGTCATACGTCCTTGACTGCGTCTCCACAGATACGACTTTGATACTCAGTATGCTTTTGTCGGCGACTGTTCTGGACAGATCAGCCTGCTGAAGCTTGAACAGAGCTCCTGTTCAGTTATTACCACCCTTAAAGGACATGAAGGTAGGCTGTATAATCACCGCCGTTTTTCACCTAATTCGGGCATCCAGATTTAGTTCTCAGCTCTGTGGTTTCACGAATGATCACCTCCTTATGATCTGTCAGATTTCAATCCGATCGGCCAGATAGGGGGATTAAATCTCAAAAGGTCTCAAAGAGTGAAAACTAAGTGAAGGCAGGGTGTTGGGGAGAGTTTCGTGTTGTCCAAATCCCTTCTAGATTCCTTGTGTGGATAATACTTTCTATTTTGTTTACCTTTGAAATTAAATTATTTTTGAAGACCTTTTCAAATGTCTTATAAATGGTGAGACCTTTGGAAGAATGTTGTTATTACTGTTTTAAATTTGTCACTTTCTAGGACACCAAGCAAGATGTAGTAGGTGAGTACAATTAGAAGAAATGTATGAGCTGGTTCTGTCTCTACTTGGGAAACATCCCCGGGGGAGGGACGGCGGGAAAAGAATGACTGGGTGGAATTTTATTATTTCTGTAGGGTGGTGAGTTGGCCGGGCTTTGTGGAAAGGCTTTAAAACTCAATCGGCTATATTGAGTCACAAATTAGAAGCTCCGAGGCCATCTGGTTCACATCGAAGAATTGGGGGTTTGTTGAAGGAATTAATGATGGACTTATTTATGAAAATAGTGTTTTTAAGTGTAACAAGTTAAATGTCCTCCATAGCTAATCTATTTATGGAAAACCGAGTCTATCAGATCAGGGACCTTGAAGGGGAAAAGGGAGAGAGAAGGACAGTAAGTTTGAATAGATTTAGGCAGGAAAGCACAGGCAGAAACCACTTTCTGTTTATGACTAATGGTCTCATGATCCCCATGCTGTTAAGTATTCTCTGGGTTGCTAAGGGCAGAGCGTGTTCTGATAACTACTTAGCAGTGTTCATGTAGAAGGACCTTGCTTGTCTGCTATTAGGCCTCTAGCTGAAGTGCATGGGGCATAGGATCAAACAGGGTCAGGATTTCTGCAAAGTTGATCCCTGAAGCCAGTTTTGCACAATACTTCTTTTTTCACTTTCGTTAAGCTTCTGTGAGAAACTAGTCTCTGTTGGTTGGTTTTGAATGTGGCTTTATCAGTTTTCTGTATACCCACCAAAAATATTATTAGCTTGTGTGACTGGTTCAATTTTATTAAGTTTATTAATAGTTTTTTTCTAGGCAAGCAGCAGTCAATGGAACAATGAAGAGATCTGTTGAAAGAGAAATCTGTAGAAAGAAAGATTTTCCCAAGGATATCAAATTTAATAAGTTTAGCCAATATAGAGTGTGAAATGTAGGGTTTGGATTTTTTTACCTAAGTTCTCTGGCATAATTGTATGGTACACATGCATCTCTTTTTTTTTTCTCTGAGATACTTAATTCAGTTTTCTTAAACATAGGCATCCTGTGATAAGACACCTGCAAGGTCCCAGAGCCCTAGAATAATCTAGATTTTAATCTTATATATGGTAACCACAGAAAACTTCACTGCCTTTCCTCATTAGATATTGGTAGCTATTTTTTTTTCTTCAAAAGCTTTTTCTGAACTAACCCTCATATACAGCTATTTTATAATTTTTTGGTATAGACGGGGAAAATCTTCTTTAAACACATTTGTGTTCAAAGCAGTTTGATATACAACTGAAAATCCTAATCTTGTAGCTTGGGACAGCGGATGTGCTGTGCCTTCTCTGTGACTCGTGATAAAGTGTTGAACGCCCTTTTGTGCAATGAAAATACATTTTTACTTAAAGATTCAGCTGGTCCTCGTTCAGTCTTCTGCCTCAGATGTGTATGTCCTGATGTAGAATTACATTTAGCCTCCCTCTCTCACGCCTAGGTAGTGTCGCCTGCCTCTGGTGGGACCCTATTCAACGGTTACTCTTCTCAGGAGCCTCTGACAACAGCATCATCATGTGGGACATCGGAGGAAGGAAAGGCCGCACACTCTTGCTCCAGGGCCACCAGTGCGTGACTGTTTGTGAGGGTGGGGAAAGAATCTGAGCTGGGGCAGGTCGGGGGAGGCGTTCGTATTCTGAGACTACTTTCTCCAAACCCCGTCTTTTAGCAGACAGTGAGCCCTGTTTGATAGGGCTCTCTCAGTCTGCTTCTAACTGCTTTTCCGTGAGGCCTGAGTGTCTGGTGTTCTGTAGCAAAAATAGAGGCCAGGGTTTTCTTCTTCCTTAGTCCATTGGTAGTAACTACTGTGCCATTGGTAGTTTGATAGGGAATTGCATTGAATCTGTAGATTGCTTTGGGTAGTATAGTCATTTTCACAATGTTGATTCTTCCAATCCAAGGACATGGTATATTTCTCCATCTGTTTATGTCATCTTTGATTTCTTTCCTCAGTGTTTTATAGTTTTCTGAGTACAAGTCTTTCGCCTCCTTAGGCAGGTTTATTCCTGGGTATTTTGTTTTGTTGCAATGGTAAATCGGAATGTTTCCTTAATTTCTCTTTCTGATTTTTCCTTGTTGGTTTATAGGAATGCAAGAGATTTCTGTGCATTAATTTTGTATCCTGCAACCTTACCAAATTCACTGATTAGTTCTAGTAGTTTTCTGGTGGCATCTTTAGGGTTTTCTATGTATAGTATCATGTGATCTGCAAGCAGTGACAGTTTTACTTCTTCTTTTCCAATTTGTATTTCTTTTATGTCTTTTTCTTCTCTGATTGCTGTGGCTAGGACTTCCAAAACTATGTTGAGTAAGAGTGGTGGGAGTGGGCAACCTTGTCTTGTTCCTGATCGTAGTGGAAATGCTTTCAGTTTTTCACCATTGAGAATGATGCTTGCTGTGGGTTTATCATATATGGCCTTTATTATGTTGAGGTAGGTTCCCTCTCTGCCCATTTTCTGGAGAGTTTTTATCATAAATGGGTGTTGAATTTTGTCAGAAGCTTTTTCTGCATCTATTGAGATGATCATACGGTTTTTCTTCTTCAATTTGTTCATATGGTGTATCATATTGATTGATTTCTGTATATTAAAGAATCCTTGCATCCCTGGGATAAATCCCACTTGATCATGGCGTATGATCCTTTTAATGTGCTGTTGGATTCTGTTTGCTAGTATTTTGTTGAGGATTTTTGCATCTGTGTTCATCAGTGATATTGGTCTATAATTTTTGTGTGTGTGATATCTTTTTCTGGTTTTGGTATCAGGGTGATGGTGGCTTCGTAGAATGAATTTGGGAGTGTTTCTGCCTCTGCAGTTTTTTGGAAGAGTTTGAGAAGGATCGGTATTAGCTCGTCTCTAAATGTTTGATAGAATTCACCTGTGAAGCTATCTGGTCCTGGACTTCTGTTTGTTGGAAGATTTTTAATTACAGTTTCAATTTCATTACTTGTGATAGGTCTGTTTAAATTTCCTAATTCTTCCTGGTTCAGTCTTGGAAAATTGTACCTTTCCAAGAATTTGTCCATTTCTTCATGGTTGTCATTTTATAGGCATATAGTTGTTTATAGTAGTCTCTTATTATCCTTTTGCATTTCTGCAGTGTCAGTTGTGATTTCTCCTTTTTCATTTCTAATTTTATTGCTTTCGTCCTCTCCCTTTTTTTCTTGATGAGTCTGGCTAAGGGTTTATCAGTTTTGCTTATCTTCTCAAAGAACCAGCTTTTAGTTTTATTGATCTTTGCTATTGCTTTCTTCCTTTCTATTTCATTTATTTCTGCTCTGATCTTTATGATTTCTTTCCTTCTACTGACTTCGAGTTTTCTTTGTTCTTCTTTGTCTAGTTGTTTTAAGTGTAGGGTTAGATTGTTTATTTGAGATTTTTCTTGTTTCTTGAGGTGAGATTGTATTGCTATAAACAAGATGGCAGTGTGGGAAAACGTGGAGTTAGCATCTCCCCACAAATAGGGCGCCTGCCGGCCGCTGGTGGGAGACTCTGACCTGCAGTTCTTAATGACTGATTAGTAGTGTTTATTTCATAGAAACTATTATTCTGTATAATAAGTTATAGAATGCCAATTAAAGTTTATACTGGGATCCAGATCATCAATGATAAAATGTCAGTGGCTGATTCCAACGAGGGGAGAGATTTGAGCCTGCATGAAGATGATGTCTGTGTTTTCCACATTGAGACACGTAACTGTTGTGTGTGCTGTTTGCAGTGACAGGGTGCAGTCGCTGTGTTACCTTCAGCTCACGAGGCAGCTGGTCTCCTGTTCCTCAGACGGCGGAATTGCAGTGTGGAACATGGATGTTAGCAGAGAGGAGGTAAGAGAGGGCAAGGCAGGGCTGACCAGGAGAGCTCCCACAGCCTGCCTCTTGGTTTTCTACCCGGTGACCGGAGATGCCAGCCAAGGTGCAGGCAGTCCCAGCTCTTACTGGTTATCAGCTGACAGGGTCCTGCATGTCACTTTGCACTGCATTCACTACTCATTGGAGAGTTTCCACAGGGACAAGCGATATACGCAGCCAGGGCATTTAGGCTGATTTTCACAGAGAAGGGCAAGGAGAGGACCCGGGAGACGGTCTGGCATGCGCAGGGGAGTGACTGTGGGGAAGCGCTCCGAGGTTGCACACCTGCCCTGGGGTCCCCGAGACGCGCACCAGGGGCATAGCTCCTCTGGGAAAATATATCTCTGTTCTTTGCTTTTATTTTCCACTGACTTCTGTTCCACTGAGTCCATGTCAACAGTGTTCTTTTCAGGAGACCTGAGTTCTAAGTGCCTTAATTTCCCTGAGTCTCCATTCCTTCTTCCATAAAGTGAAATAGTTGAATGAGATGACTTCTAAGGTCTCTTCCAATTCTTTAGACAGACACTCTAAGCAATCTCTCTGTCTTTTTTTCTATTTTAAAGAATGCTGCAGTGAACATTTTTCACCTTGTCATTGTGTGATTGTTCAATTATTTATTTCAGACAAATTTCTGAAAATAGACCCTTTGGGTCAAGGATATGTGCATTCTGAATGCTTTTTATAGATGTCAGATGATTTCCAGGCAGGATTTCCATTCTCATCTCTGCCAGCACAGGTATTTATCTGTCTTTTCCAAGTGGCGTTTAAAACCTGTGACATAGATAGTGGAGTTGGATTCCAGAGAAGATTTTAGTGTGAGGGGTGTTAAAAACTTATGGTTTAACTTCAGAAACATTTATTGAGCATCTAAAGGGTGGTCCTAAAGTCTGGAAACTTAGGTGCATATGCATCATAAATGATACTGCATTGCAGTACATACTGTATTGCATGATGTCACATGATGTGTTCCAGGTGCCGTCCTTTACGCAGCGTGTAGGTCAGTATGCTGCACACCTCTGTGGTGGACGCCAGGCATGAATGCAGCATTCCCACCCACCCCTGCATGCATCTGCTTTGTGTTGCCTCTAATTACTTGTGAGTCTGATTCTCACTGAATAAACTCGCATCTTTAGTATACCCTAGGGACGTAATCAAAGGGGTTCAGTCTATTTAAAAGAAATAGCGGGCTTCCCTGGTGGCACAGTGGTTAAGAATCTGCCTGCCAATGCAGGGGACACGGGTTTGAGCCCTGCTCTGGGAAGATCCCACATGCTGTGGAGCAACTAAGCCCATGTGCCACAACTACTGAGCCCACGCGCCGCATTTACTGAAGCCCGTGTGCTCTAGAACCCGTGCTCCACAACAAGAGAAGCCACCGCAATGAGAAACCCGCGCACCACAACGAAGAGTAGACCCCACTCGCCGCAACTAGAGAAAGCCTGCACATAGCAATGAAGACCCAACACAGCCAAAAATAATAAATAAATAAAAACAAATTTATAAAAAAAAAAAGAAATAGCAGTATTACTCACTTCCAGACTTTATGATTACCATGCTTTATACACATAGATCCATACCTGCAAGAAGCTTGTAATCTAGTGAAGGAAACAGACTACCGTATAAATGATAAAGTGCGGTCCGTCATCTGGAGAAGTACCGATTGCTACTTTTTTAGTGACCTTGTAAGACAAGTCATAGAGGAAGTCTTGATTGTATGTCTGCTGGTTAATTTCCCTTTTAGAATTTTCTAAAGATCTTTTGGTAAGGCTTAGAGTAACTTGTTATTAAACATATGTAACATTGGCTCGATATTACAGAATGTGTAATACTTTCTTTGCAAAGATTTATTTGAACTGCGTTTTATATTTATCATCTGCTAGTTACATGCAACAGTGGCAGCTAGTATACTGTTCTATTTCCTAGACTCGGCCTGTTGTTTTTCAGTCTTATTCTGTGTTCCCTGGATCGTGAGGGAGGAGACCACTGGGGCCTGATGCTACTAGTGGCTCTTGTAAGGGTTTAACCGCTTGGATTTCAATCCACTATTCTCATCCTTGGTAAGTTCTTTCAGATGTAGAAAGTAGAAGCAGAGTTCTTACCTTCAAGGTTATGTGAGTGTGGAGTTTATTTGTGCCTCTAGGGAAAGAAAAGACAGTCCTGTCATTCCTGTGGGGGTCACTCTTTTCCTTGTAGTCACTTATGGAAGAGTACCCCAAATCACGAGCACACAGCTGGTAATACGTTTTGCTCTATGAGCTTTTCTGTCTCAATGGTTGGCAGTATTGGTGGGAAAGAAAGTTATGTCAAAAAGATGCAGCATTTTTAGTAGATTTTTTAGGGTTTTTTTGTTGTTTTGTTTTGTTTCTACCAGCTGAGTAAATATTAGTGCAAAAGTAAGCCGCCTCCGATCCGTTAGATTCTGAACTTGAGTTAGGGTTTGGGACAATTTGTAGGACTTCTTTAGGCACAGGCCTAGAGGATTAATCCCAGATTCTCTAGCCCCACAGTGTTTGCTGGAGTTTCTTTCTGAGTCACCTGGAAACACTGACTGTGGAGTGTCCGCAGCCTACAGTGGCTGTCGGCCACCACACTGGCTGGTTGGAAGCAGATCTACCTCCCTGCCGGATTGTAATCAAAGGGACTCCTTTCTGGAAGTAGGCATGAAACATAAATGAGCAAGTAACAAGAATTAGAATGAATCCTCTTGAAATGAGAACTTTATTTGGAGCTAGTCGATCACAGAATGGATACTATTTTATACATCAGTGCAGAGTAGATGAGCGCACCCATTAGCAGCAGCAGTGCATTGGGGTTATTCTTGTTACATCATCTTTGTCCAGATTAAGCAGATGGAACAAGATGGAGAAAAGAGAGTGAAACAGAAAACTTGATTAATGTTCTCTTCAGCTCTTCTCAGCATAAAAGAAAACTTTGTCTCCTTAGAGAATAAGCATTTAATAGGATGGTTCATGATAGCTTACGCCATAACACAATTCTATTAAAAGAAACAAAGTTATGCGTATTTCTTATATCAAAATATGTTTCAAAAAGTCTGTTTATTTCTGAGTTCATTTTTTCATTTGTTATCTCAAATTATTTTAAGCATATTTTTTCTTCGCTCATGCCCCTCTGCCCTCCAGCTCAGCAGAGTAATATTCTTTCCTAACCCTTAGGCAGAAGCATGCTTCCTGAGGGCAGGAACTCAGTCCCCATTGGTTGTCATACTCCAGAAACATGTTTGGAGACCCTGACATGTTGAAGTGAAAAGGACCATGTCCAGAGGTGAAAAGGACCATGTCCAGAGGCTGTGTGGAGCGCAGTGGACGAGTGCAGGGCTGTGGGCTGGACTCTTGGGTCTACTGGGAGCTCTACCCACTAACCAACCATGGACAGTCGCTTCAATCTCTGAGCCACAGTTTCTTTGCCTGTAAAATGGGGAGAACGTTGCTCTGTATCTCCTAAGGTTGTATTGAAAATTAAGCAAAGTAAGGCATATAAAACCCTGGGCACACACTGCTGGACTTATAAGACCCTTTGTATATACCAGGCATTATGCAAAACACTTCGCCAATGTTGCCTCGTTTAATGCTCACAGCCCTATGCGGTGTATACTCATACTTGAATATCACTGCCGTGAATACGTTTTCGCGTTCATCTTGTCCCACGTGACTGTTCCTCACGTGGGTGGTATTGCAGGAGTTACACTGGCGTGTGTCACAAACATAAGACTAGACAGTGGCCCCTGCTTTCCTTCCCCCTGCGATTTAATGTCCCCACGTTGTTGGCAGCAGGGCCCGTCGTGTCGTTGTAATCACCGTTTCTCCTTCAGGAACATTGTTCACAGGCAGTGTTTTCAAACCACCTTCTCTCTTCCCTGGTCACAGAAACAACTAATTCTACATCAAGTAGTATTCTTCCTCACGGAGGTGTGCATCTCTTTATCACCCTTTCTGTCCTCCCTTCCCATTTCCAACATTAGCGCAGTTATTTAAAGAAACCTCTCCTCTGTCTCAGCCCACTTCTTTCTGTTTGTGAGTGCCTTACCCCCCAACCCCTGAAAGAAAGACCTTCGTAATGTCTGTCCTATATAGAAATATTTCTAGTGCCTTATCTAAAATAAGGAATAGGAAAGCCAAAAGTTTTGATGAAATAGGAAACAAAAAAAGAAGTTGGGAAACGCATTCTTTA